>NC_143044.1:8650000-8995000 GCF_057628025.1 Oncorhynchus mykiss | reverse complement strand
GTATGGATAGTGTTTACTTAACCGGGTGTCTCTTTGGGTCATAGCTCCTGCCCCTGTTCCACCCCAAGCCGCCGCCCCTGAACCCCCCTCCAGCAGGCCCCCCTGGATCACTGATGACTCTTTTGCGAACAAGTTTGACCCCAGCAAGACCACCAGCACCAGCATGAAAGTGCCTGCTCTACCTCAGAGTGCCCCACCAGCACCGGCCTATATCCCACACCCTGGCTCTGCCCACACCCCTCACTCTGCCCCAAGTCCTGCCTATAACCCAAGCCCTGCCCCCTACAACCCCACCCCTGCCCCTTTCAATCCCGTTGCCCGGGGTGTGGCCCAAAGGGCGGAGCGCTTCGCTGCCAACAGCAACAGAGCACCCCTCTGTGGAGCCTGCAACAACATGATCAGGTAACAACAACGATACACTGAGTGTAGAAAACATTAAGAACACCTTCCTAATATTAAGTTACACCCCCCTCTCCTTTTGCCCTCAGAACAGCCTCAATTCATCAGCGCATGGACTCTACAAGGGGTCGAAAGCATTCCACAGGGATGCTGGCCCATGTTGACTCCAATGCTTCCCACAGTTGTGTCAAGTTGGCTGGATGTCCTTTGGGTGGTGGACCCTTGTTGATAAACGGGAAGCTGTTGAGTGTGAAAAACCCAGCAGCGTTGCAGTTCTTAATACATAAACCGGTGGGCCTGGCACCTACTACTATACCCCGTTCATAGGCCCTTAAATCTTTTGTCTTGCTTTTTCACCCTCTGAATGGCACACAATACACAATCCATGTCTCAATTGTCTCAAGGCTTAAAAATCCTTATTTAACCTACCTCCTCCCCTTCAGTGGATTTAACAGGTGACATCAATAAGGGATCATAGCTTTCACCTGCTTTCTGTCGTTACAGGGGACCCTTCCTGGTGGCCCTGGGTCGATCCTGGCACCCAGAGGAGTTCAACTGTCACTACTGCCACACATCGCTGGCAGACTGCAGCTTTGTGGAGGAGCAGAACGCAGTGTACTGTGAGAACTGCTACGGAGAGTTCTTTGCCCCCACCTGTGCCCGCTGCAACACCAAGATCATGGGGGTAAGATGACGGACCCAAACGCAGACAAGTACAACACACACGAAGTCACTTTGTGCGTAGCATACACCCACACAATAACTTTTTGTCCCTGCGTTCTTTTTGGTGTGCAGGAGGTGATGCATGCTCTGCGGCAGACATGGCACACCACCTGCTTTGTGTGTGCTGCCTGTGGCAAGGCCTTTGGAAATAGCCTCTTCCACATGGAGGACGGGGAGCCCTACTGCGAGAAAGGTACTTTAGATCAATGGAATAGCATGGCACATAATGAAACGCCTCAAGTGTTGAATGTTTCCTTCAGAGCCCAAACTAGCTCCTGTATGTTTGTCATAATGTCCTCTTCTGCAACTGAACAACATTTGAATTATACACATAGAGACAATTATTAAAACAGTTTACGCATGTAACTTTGCTACCGTTGCACTCTGCTAGTGTTTTCACACTCTATGCTTTCTCTACCAGACTACATTTCACTCTTCAGCACCAAGTGCCATGGCTGTGACTTCCCAGTAGAAGCGGGAGACAAGTTCATTGAAGCACTGGGTCATACTTGGCACGACACCTGCTTTGTCTGTGCGGTAAGAATGGCTACAGCGCTGTACAATAACCCATGTCCCTGCTGTATAAAACGGCTATTTTTTCAGATCTCTTGGACTGTGCCAAAAAAAAATGTTTTGTGAGATTCACAATTGTGTCCGTCTCCCACAGGTGTGTAATTTGAACCTGGAGGGCCAGCCCTTCTACTCCAAGAAGGACAAGCCACTGTGCAAGAAGCACGCTCACGCCATCAACGTGTAGATGCTCCATCTGCAGTTTTATGGGGTGGTGGGCAGGTGCTTACGTAGCTATGCCCAAGCCTTGGCAAAGAGCCCAGTAGAGGGCATTGATGCCAGTCAAAATGATGAAAAAGCTGAAGATGATAGCAGCAAGATTGACTGTTCAGCAAACCGATCAATCAGGCGTGACAAGATTTTAAGTATTTTCATCAGTACTGAAATTCAAGACAAACTGCCTAAAATGCTGCAGCCCCCCCCCCCCCCCCCCAAACATGTGTTACGTTTGTATTTATTAATATCACTTACAAATGAATTATATTGTATGTCAGAGAATTCTGATGTAAATCCTTTGCTACTCCACTCAGATCCTGGAGGGCCTCAATCCAGTAAGGCTGGAGCAAAAGCCTTAGCGGCCTACAGACACAGGCAGACTGAGTGGAGTAGCAGGGCAATCAGTAAATAAGATGCCTTATTTCACAGGAACACTGTGTGCTTTGTGTTGTTGAATGTCAAAACCCAAATAGCTTGCAGTGAATGTCATAAGATCGTTTTAGTATCACATACAGTAGATTTAACATGATGATGCCTCACGCCGACCAACAGAGCACAGAACGTGAACCGACACAGTATACTGTAGCATGACACATGCAGGCCTACGAACGCTGTTTGATTTCACAAAGGTATTATTAAAGTGGACAGTTTAGTAAGTGATATTTATTGCATCTTTGGCAAAGTGTTATTTATTTACATAGAATAAAACGGAAGTATAACATCCATGGATGTTTAGATTGCTGATAAAACGAAACAGTTATATTTGGGCTTTTGCTGAATGATTTAGTTTTTTATGCATGCAGTTGCATCATACAGAGGTTCATAGTATCATATGGAGGACCTGTCACTCACTCTTTCATCCTGGATTTATTTATTTATGATATACAAAGATGGTGCTCTGTTACATTATGATACAGTAATACTATACCAACTTTGGGGATCCAGGTAGAAGATGAGACAAATCTTTGGATATATTTGAACACTTTATGAGGTAGGGAATTCAGGTTTTTTGGAATGTGTCTCATAAACTGGGATTTGCTCCTGACTGGAAATCAAGGAACCACTCTGTGTCTTTTGTAGTATGTAATGGGGATTTTGGGGAGGTGCACCGATTGGTGGACAAGAGCCAGAAAGATATGTCACAGTGGGCCGCCGGACTATTGTGTCTCTGAATTGCGCTTAAGGGAGACGACCTCTGGCCTGGGGTCTTACAGATACATTTTACACAACAGATGTCTATGCATGGTGATATGCCATACACCTGTATGAAGCGCTTAATTTAAACAAGAATATATAGGAAATGTCTGTCAAGGTAAAAAAAAATATATAAAAAAATACAGCCAAACACAATCATTTCTCTCTCACTAGCACACACACCTTAAAGGTCAGTTGACAGTGTGCTTGTGTACAGACTTTATACTTTCAGAGTTTATTTTATACATCTTTGTGTATGTTCTGTATTTGTGTAAGTGTGTGTGCATGCATGAGTTTGTACATGATTGTCAGTGCATGTCTACTGAGGCAACATCAGTATTAGTTATGTATCTGTGCCACTAGAGTAGCAAAGCATACTGTGATTTTGCATAACACTTGAGTACTTTTGATATGCATACTGTATGTGTGTAGATCAACTGGTAAGAAAAGCACAGTCCGTGCCAGTTCAGAATAAACTTTACATGGTACCATTGGCGGGAAATGAAGACGGGCTTGAATTGTTGCTAAATAGTTGTTTACTGAAAGTTCAGCGTATTGAAACTAGTTGTATAGTTTCCAACCACTAGAGTGCAACAGAGTGTTGACACCATTCTGCTACTTGGCATGCCTCAGACACTAGTCACTACATAGTACACTCACTGTATGTTCCCTCTGTCCCCACTCCAGCAAACACTACAAAGCCATTTGTCACCCCTGTGGACTTCGTTTCCAACAGTTCAATGTCAAGCTTTATTTCCAGGCCCCATGTATCAACCAGCCATGTCATTACACTAACTCCATAATCAGAAATTGTGGACAGCATAGGGAAAACAATTGTTAGGGTTATTTAGATGGTTCCCCTTTTTAAAAAAAAGACTATTGCGTCAACATGATGATAGAAATGCTGTGCATCCCATTGAGGCTAGTCTTAGACAATCAAATGTAGTGTATTTTGTGTTACCTGGTATCTGAAGGACCATGTCAGCAACCCAAAATGTCAATATCGCTGGTTCCAATGCTCACACGTGTCCTCTGTAGTCAACATTGGCAATAATAACACAATGAAAGAATAGTTAAGGACATAATTAAGGAGGACACAGTTTTATAGAATTTCACAGTCCATTCCCAAATGACTAGAACTTCTCTCTGCCGTCAGGCATTCATTCCATTTAGGTAAGAGGTCTCTGGTGCATCTCTGTCCTCTGTAACGAGAGACTTAAGTAGCCTTCATCGTTCTCTTCACTCTTGACACGTCCCTCCCTCCTGGCTAGTTCTCACTAAACACACGGGTTACTTTGCAATGACACTGTATTAAGACCATCCTTTTCAATTTCAGGATGCTGAGTGGTCTTTTAGATGTTGGTTCACACATGACTTCTGTATGTACTGCTGTTTAGTAAACACGGGTGAGGCTGCAAGGTTTATATCCAATGTGCAAAAGGGATTGCTTCTTCTTCCATGTTCTGTGTTTTGATCGGGGAAAGTGATTTTTTTTTCTCCATAGTAGTATTTTTGTTTTAGAATAGATGATATATACTTGGCATGAGATAACAACCGCACTCTTAAATCGGATCGTTGATTTACTCGTGTTTTTGAAGCAGCAACTGAAATGTGGCTTTGATCTTTGAGTAGTTGTAGGGCGTCAATGTTTTTTTTCTTTGGCATGGACTGTGTTGGAGGAATGGAGTTGTTGTCATTGTTCTGTTGTACATGTATTAATAACACCTGAATTAGTGGTTCATCTCTTGCTGCATTTGTACTTAGAACCCTATCGTCTATATAGACGAGGTCTTTTTTTATGTGGAACGTTGATTGTGTTTGGATTGTAACCCCATATTTCAAATGACTCACCCTGCCTGGCCTACCATAACACGAACTATACTTAGAAATAGGAACATGTTTCATGCATTGCTTTATTTAGTGAAATGCATCTGACTGCTATCAGAACAGAGTTACATGGAGAAAGGATATACCTTGACGATTGAAGAATTTAACAGGAGTCTATCGGTGTGTGTGTGTGTGTGTGTGTGTGTGTGTGTGTATCTGTCTTGGGAAGGAAATGTGCTTGATTTCGTCTCTCTTGAGAACTTCCTGGATTGGGCAATGTTTGAAGGGCCTTAATTTATGCATGCTGTAGCCTATTAAATACCATGACCTTAATTTATATTGTTCAGCAAAGACTACGAATCACCATTATGTTTTTGTTTTACAACCACAAGTATGCCTGTATTACCAGAGTCAATGTTGAGAGGCTGCTGGTATCTCTAGGGGGTCGTTCCACAAAATGGGTGCCTCTTGCATCCGTTTGATATTTAAGTAGAACTTGTGCAACAATATTACATTTTAAAAGCCTGTTATATTAAATGAAGTGCCCTTTTAATACCGAGCATTTGGAGAATCCAATAAATATAAAAAAATTTATGTGAATAAAGGCTACCTAAAGTGCCAAAATTCAGCATTTTGTGTGTGCCAAAGTGCCAAAATTCAGCCCCTCCGTCAACCGTGTCACTTCTTCTAGGAAGATTTCAACCCACTTACTCAAAACATTTCTCCAAGTGTCACCATCGTTGTCCTAGTTATTTTTTGTTGCTTTTACAAAGTCATTTGAAGATGATTTATTTTGTGTGATTATTGATTCATTTACTCCTGTCCCTCATTTTGGTGATCCCTGTTATGTGAACTGAACTTTTGTTTTAATATGGTGAAACTATTTCTTTTAAACAATTTTTTTTAAAGGAAAGTTTGAACATTAATTGTCAAATCATAGTTTAAAAGCAGGTGATATGGTTGGACTATTTTTGGCCATTTTCTGGTGTTTTGTGGTGGGAAACTGAGCGGGTCGAACATAACACGTCAACACTGTTACCCATAGATAGGCTAGAAATGGTTTAGCTGTCTATTTCTTTTTCATGAAGAAGATATTCACTTGCCACTCCCTGATGCACAGAAGCATCCATTCCCCTTGTCACAGGGGGATTTATGGTTGATTTAAGAAGAAATCATCAACCCCGTTACTTTATTTTGATTTGATTTATTTGGCACTTTAATAGGCCCTTTCTATAGTCATTTTTGTTATTTAAAAAACCTCTTGAGATGAGAACATGTTTTTTATGAATTTGAACATGTGCGCTTGACAATGTTAAATTACACTTCTCAAAAGGCACTGAATTGGTGGAATGACCCTAGGATGGTTTGAATCTTTGAAATGTGTCAATAAATATTTTAATTCACAACATTGTCTTTCACCTTAATTTATTCTTCCACTTCCTTCTCACCTTTTATTCTTCATATCCTATCCTCTTCATCTATCTACTCCACCTTTTTATTCTCCATATCATCTCTCCTTTATCCATGTTTTTCAATCCCTCTTATGTCCCACATTTTGTCCACCTCTTTCTCAATTTTCTCCAGCTTCTCTCTATATACCTCTCAAGCTCCTCATCTCCTCTCCTCGCTTCTTCCCCGAGTTTTTACTCTCCACGCTCTTCTATTTGTGAGTAGACTATTGTATGCATGTGTCAAACAAATACGAATATACTGTAGTAGATTAGGGCAATGAAAAATAATAGGTATGTCCATTTACACCAGGGGGCGTTACTGAGGTAATTGGAACATACTTGAATTCTCCATAGAAATACTCCTACCGCAACTCGGTCCCCATCAAATGGTTGTGCATTCGCTGCAGTGATTGGAAAATGTTGGTCTGTCTACGTGTGTTTCATCAAATGACATAGGCAGAGGCAAAAAACAGAGCGAGTAGAGCAGGGCCGACGTTAAACTGCATGTTTGGGAAATGTACACCACATTTTTGCAACTTCAAGACGAAATAGAAAGATACAGAGGAGTACTCGCCCGGAACCAAAAGGATTGCCACATCTGCTGAAGAAAAAGGTGAGGTGGAATGAAATCTAACCAGGCTAGGTCATACTCCTGTTAATTCTGCCCTCGCTTTGGCTGTTGTCTTGGAAAAGTTTTGTTTTTGCGTCTGGAAAATAAACCTAAAAAACACATTAGCTACTGGCTTCATTTTGGAAGTGTATTACGTTTATATTTATTAACTAGTTAGCTAAACATTTTAGCTTCGGTTTAAATACAGCCACTTGTTTCCGAGAGTTTGTTTTGAATGCGAAAACTACCTCGCTAGATTGTTAGCGCTAGCTAATTTTAGCGTAGCCACTTGCTAGTTAGCGAGCTAGCTAAGTATCGAGATATATTTGTTTGGCTAGCTTACTCGTTTGCAAGTACTTCTACTAGCAAACCTGACACTGAACTTTGATATTGACCGAATGGGTTAGTATATAGTTAGCCAAGGTATTATTTGCTAGTTGCTAAGTTTAAATTGTTTTACAAATCAATTCACTCATTACGCAATGAAAGTTGTTAGCTAGTGGGTTGCTAGTTAGCTAACACAGAGCGGTATCATGTAACTAACGTTAAGTATCGCTTCCAGAGACATTGTAACATATTTTACTGAGTGATTGAATGCGATGAGGTTTGGAATCATTTGTATCAAATTAGATGACAATATAACGTTTTTCACTTTACCTCTAAAAAGTAAGTTCTAAATCATATCTTTGAATTGTACTACTTGAAAGCTTAGTAGGCTAGCCTAGTGTTAAATTAATTTATTATACATAGTTAACTAGCTAACGTTAGTTGTTAACGGATTACAACTGTACATTGGCTCATGGTAAACCTTATAATGTGTGTTTTGTAACAAGTGTTTAGGACAACGTACTGATAACAACGATTAAGTTGATTAAACAAATCGCCCAAATAAGCATTCATCCTGATCTTTAATTAGACTTCACGTCAGCTCTCACGTTTCTGCCAATAACCACACACAGTTTGAATAACGGGGTTTCTGGGGAGCTACCATGAAGGTTAATGGATTTTTATTCCCTGTTGACTATCATTGCACATCGTAAATTGGTCAATCGTCGTCATGTTGTATAGTCCACACTGATGGTGTGAAAGTATTGGAGGCAGTGAGACACTTTAAAATCTGGCAATACACACACAAACACCCATACACACACTACGTCAGTAGCAAGAGGTCTGTTTTTTTTACAGGGAAAATACCCAGTGTCTCGGCTCATGGTGTCGGTTGCATACGAATGGGCCATTTTTGGCCGTGCTTTTCTCGTCTGTGAAAAAAGCTGGTTTTAATTTGGGCTTGGAGTGAGAGGGCGATGTGTTGTGCTCCCACCTTCCAATGCTGAAGGCAACTCTGGAGTGAATGGGCTCTGGAAAATAGGGAGGTCAAAAACCAGATGGAAGCCCTGACTGTGAAACTGTTCACTTTAAGCGGCATGGGGTAGAAGTGGATTTCTAAAGGTGGAGGGGAAAATTATTGCGTCTGAAGTCTAACATTATACATATGCCAGACATCTTTACCTTCTGTGGGTACCGGGATACTCTATAAAACAGGCCAATATTGGGGGGGTGAGACTAGGCCAGGAAGAATGGCAAACAAACTAAGCGTGAAGATTTCTTCAGCTATTAAAACTATAATCAAGCACATGACAAATTGTCCCTATTTAAACGTAGCTGAATGTCTTCATAGTTCATATAGACCTATGTCTAGTCTCTCTAGCAATGATTGTGTACACAGTATCTTGATCAGTGGGCTAACACAGTGATTATAGCCGGAGTCTAGCCCTGCTCTGGAGCTGAGTGTGATTAATTAGCCAGAGCTCTGTAACTGCCTGAAGTCTGGAGAGAACATAATGGAGGGTTAGACAGAAATGGGGGTGGGGTTCAGTAAATTGTGCATAATTCAGATATGATTTATGCACACGCGATGCACAGATCAGAGGACTGCTCATTGTCAAGAGGATGTAGCTAGCTGGAATTATCTTCTCCTTTTATAATGGAATGATTATCACTCATGATGGGCCATTTGTTTTATCTCCCATGCCTCTGCTTGACAGCTGCCACTGCAGTTGAACTTTTAAGTAGGCATAGTCTACATGTTGGAAATCAAGAGATGTTTTTTAATGTACTTTCATTAAATAGGCTAACCTACATGGTTTCTGTAAAGTCCATGCTTAGTGTGTTGTAGGTGGTGTGGGTAATATTGATACTTATTTCCTAGAATTGAAGTTGTTTCAGTACTGAAGTCTGTAACGTAAACCAGAACTTGCCTCAAGTGTTCTGAGTGCGGTGAAAGAGAAGCAAAATATTCTCAAGCACTTTTAAATTTACAATGCTTGTTTTTCTAACATCTCTTTAAGTTTAAGAGCGTCTTTCCCCTGCCTTGCTTCTGTTGTCCTGCATCCGTCTTTCTCCTCTGAAAGCATTTCCAATCTCATAGGCAGTGAGGGATCAGATTGCTCAGGGAGTCTCCAAGGCTCTCAGGCGAGGTGGTGGAGATAGAGTGAGGGGGTAGCACACGGATCAAGTTTCACATCCCAATGGGTTCCTCTGTCTGCTGTGTCAACCCCCACTCCTACACCCCCCGTCCCCCCAAGCCCGGAGACAGGGTGGCTGAGCTGTGGAAGAAAACTTACTAGCCCTTTCCCAACAATGCAGAGTTAAAAAGTAGGAACATTTAAAAAAAAAATTAACAGCAGCACGAGGTAATTGAGGTAATATGTACATGCAGGTGGGGGTCAAAAGTGACTAGGCAATCAGGATAGAGCAGTGGTCACCAACCTTTTCTGAGTCAAGATAACTGAGTCAAAATGCAAGCTGAGATCTACCGCTCAGATCCACCTCCGACTCCAACTTAGAAGAGCAGATAAAGACTATAACTCTAACCTGTCACCGTTAGACTGTACACAGAGAACTGTTTCAGACAGCTGTGGAGGTTTAGGGGTGCTCTGCTACCACAGGCTGTATAAACCTGCACCAATTCCCGCTGGCTTTTGGAAATACTGCTTAATGCGGGGCATTTCATACTCTTGACATTTTATCCATTTTCATTCTGTACACTTTTACTTGCAACTTAAAGATAGTATAACAATTAACATGTTGCCTGTAAAGGAATAGCCTATTTCTTTTTCTAGTATACAGTGTGCGGGTGACCATTTCATTGAGTCTTCAAATGTTTACATCTTCAATGCGCTTGTTGAAGAGGGATTTTCTTGGAACACCTAGACGTGCAAATGTTTTTCATTCATTTTGATTCAAACAGCCTTTCGTTGACCTGCCTATTTCAGACTGAAACCACCTGCTTGCTGTATGTTTGACACGACACCCCTATTCTATACGGTTGCTGGATGACTGGTCTTGGTGATGTTTACATTCAGGCTGCAGTTGTCCTTTTTAATGGTATTGATCTTTCTTTTAAATACACAGAGCCACCTGAGTGACAATTTTAGAAGAGCTAATGTGAATAGGGCAAGGGACAGATTGTTCTGATGGTAATTTAAAGGTTTTTGTCTTTTAATGGAGAAAGTGGAAAAGGTCAGTTTGTTTACTTAGTTTTATTTGGGGGAAATCCCTTCCTGTTTGTGAACCAAGAAAATATGATTATTTTGGGCCTTGGGATTTATAAAAACATGCGTTGTGTGATGGAGGCCGATCAGCATCTGAAATAATGTGTGGAAGGCAGCTAAAAGGATGGCGTTCCTGGAGAATTCAAATACTGGAGGATTCAGTAAACCGAGGATGGGTAAGAAGATTTTTAGTGTCTTTTGTCTTTGTAAAAACAGTCGATATACCTCAGTAATATGCCTAAGGTCTGTGATATGATGCAATGTTGCAGGGCTCTATGCTGACCTTTCTTTACCAGGACTACATGTGCGCCCAAGTTGAACAATGTTGGAGCACAATTAAAAATATTTGAGATAATATAAAATTAGAATCCTACATTTTGATAGGATCACTAGTACTCCTAAATCAAAATTCCAAGTCTCACAGCAAACTGTAGAGCCCTGTGTCAAGATTTGAATGTTATTTGCACATTACTTGTTGGTTAAATACAGCATTCTCACGTAAGTGTTCTTTTTGTCCAGGTGGGAAAGGGCAGTGTTGAGTGCAGTAGAGATTGCGTCATCTGTGGAGCTGTTGGGGGTGGTATGTGAATTGGAATGGGTCTGGGATGATGGTGTTGTGAGCCATGACCAGCCTTTCAAAGCATTTCATGGCTAAGGTGCTATGTGGCGATAGTCATTTAGACAGGTTACCTTGGCGTTCTTGGGCACATGGACTATGCCCAATGTCAGTGAAGACACTTGCCAGCAGGTCAGCGCATGCTCTGAGTACGCATCCTGCGGCCTTGTGAGTAAGACCTTTTTAACAGGTTGACATTCACATCGGCTATGGTGAGCGTGATCACACAGTCGTCCTGGAACAGCTGGTTCTCTCATGCATAGTTCAGTGTTGCATGCCTCGAAGCGAGCGTAGAAGGCATTTGGCTCATCTGGTAGGCTTACATCACTGGACAGCTCTCTACTGGGGTTCCCTTTTGTAATCATTGTTAGTTTGTAAGCCCAGCCACATCCGACAAGGTCTGAGCCAGTGTAGTAGGATTCGATCTTAGTTCTGTATTGAAGCTTTGCCTGTTTGGTGATTTGTCAAAGGGCGTAGGGGGATTTCATATAAACTTCTGATTAGTGAAAAAAAGAAGTGGCAGCTCTAGCCTTTAGTTCAGTGCGAATGTTTCATGTAATCCATGGCTCTTGGTTGGAATATGTACATATGGTCACTGTGGGGACAACGTCATCAATGCACATATTAGTAAAGCTGGTGACGGATGTAATCTCTTCAATGCCATGGGATGAGTCCATGAACATATTCCAGTCTGTGCTAGCGAAACAGTCCTGTAGCTTAACATCTGCTTCATCACACCACTTCCATATTGAGCGTGTGCGTCACTGGTACTTCCTGTTCAGAGTTTTTGCTTGTAAGCGGAAATCAGGAGGATATAGTTATGGTCAGATTTGCCAAATGGAGCGTAAGTGAGAGCTTTGTATGCGTGTCTGTGTGGAGTAACGGGGATCTACGGTTTATGTTTTTGCCTCTAGCTGCACAAGTGACGTGCTGGTAGAAATGAGGTAAGACGGATTTCAGTTTTCCTTCATTAAAATCACTGGCCCCTAGGAGCGCCGCCTCTGGTGAGAATTTTCTTGTTTGCTTATGGTCCTTTACAGCTCGTTGAGTGCGGTCTTAGTGCCAGCATCGGTTTGTGATGGTAAAGAGACAGCTAGGAAAAATATAGATAAACTGTAGACAATACTATTTACCAAGAGTTTATCATAAGGTATTCTATCTCAACCTTGAGACTTCTTTAATATTAGAGATTGTGCACCAGCTGTTGCTAAGAGACACACCCCGAGCTTTCCCAACGCTACCGTCCTGCTGATGAATAGAGAAACCAGCTAGATTTATATTTCCCTTGTCCTTGTGTAGCTACGACTCTGTGAAACATAGGATTTACAGTTCTTCAGATCACTTTTATATGATAGTCTCGAACGGAGCCCGTCCAGTTTATTTTCCAGTGATTGCACATTCACTGTTAAAATGGAGAGTAGAGGCGTTTATACACTCACCGACATGGTCTCGTCAGGTGTCCAGCATGCCGGCCTCTTTAACGCTGCCACTTCCTCCCGGTGTCGCGGATTTGGGCCTGGTCCAGGATAAGTATTATGTCCTTCACCTCTGGTTCATTGAAGTAGAAATCCTCATCCAAATCGAGGTTAGTGATCGCAGTTTTGATGTCTAGAAGCTCTTTTTCGGTCATGGGAAACTGTCTGAAAGATTATGTACAAAAAAATTACTGTTAAGGCGGCTGCTATTCCCTCCAGCGCCATTCCAACTTTGTTTTTAAACTATTTAACCATAAACTTAAGTGTTTAAAACCTTTAATGAAAGTTAATGAAGCAAATCTTACCTTCAAAGTAGCCCAACCAAAATATGACCATAGAAATGTTGAGGGAATATTTTATAAATACTTAATATGTAAATTACCTTTTATTGTTAAGCATTCAAAGGTGTAATCCTAGTCATATTAGTATCCCATGTTAGTTGATGCATCTTTAGATCTCCCCTCCTTTCTAAGGGATATTTTTAATCTCTGCTCTGTCACATGAAACCAAAGTGCGGTGCACTTTTGAGAACGCATTTAGGAACATTCCTGTGTAGCCCAAAGCCATGTGCACATTGTTGACCTTATGATATGAAGAAATACAACTTTATCAATGTTTTAAGCTGAACGGTCTGATCTGTTGCATCAGTGTCATTGCTTTTTAAAATGTTTTAATGTGCAGTGGTTGTATGAATTTTGGATCTGTCGTCCTAGATTTGCCTCAGTCTGTTTTGAACCATATAATAATCAAATGTATTTATATAGCCCTTCTTACATCAGCTGATATATCAAAGTGCTGTACAGAAACCCAGCCTAAAACCCCAAACAGCAAGCAATGCAGGTGTAGAAGCACGGTGGCTAGGAAAAACTCCCTAGAAAGGCCAACACCTAGAGAGGAACCAGGCTATGAGGGGTGGCCAGTCCTCTTCTGGCTGTGCCGGGTGGAGATTATAACAGAACATGGCCAAGATTATCAAACTTTTTTAAATGACCTGCATGGTCAAATAATAGTAATCACAGTGAACAGGCCAGGGTTTCATAGCCGCAGGCAGAACAGTTGAAACTGGAGCAGCAGCACGGCCAGGTGGACTGGGGACAACAAGGAGTCATCATGCCAGGTAGTCCTGAGGCATGGTCCTAGGGCTCAGGTCCTCAGAGAGATAGAAAGAGAGAGAATTGGAGAGAGCATACTTAAATTCACACAGGACACCGGATAAGACAGGAGATATACTCCAGATATAACAGACTGACCCTAGCCCCCCGACACACAAACTACTACAGCATAAATACCGGAGGCTGAGACAGGAGGGGTCAGGAGACACTGGCCCCATCCGATGATACCCCCGGACAGGGCCAAACAGGCAGGATATAACCCCACCCACTTGCCAAAGCACAGCCCCCACACCACTAGAGGGATATCTTCATATTATACATATTTTTAGCCTCCCAGGGATGATAGGACGCCCTTAATTTTGAGCCTTGGAGGGAATTAATTTCTGAAAACCCTGGTTCTAATTGTAGTTTTGCAATATTTTATAGGGTGCCAAGGGTGGCCAACCATCCTCCAGGAACAGTGTTGTATTTTGAGACTGTCTTGAATATGCAAAGAAGGTAATAGGCAGTTCAGCCTAGATTTCGGTTTGATTCTCTATGGTTAAAAAAATATGAATTTTATTTTGTAAAGTGGTTCCTTGCATCATACAACAGTGGGAAAAATAGCATTACATTTAATTAAACATTTTTTGGGGGGTAAGTGATTTGAGCCTTTGGACAAGTTAATAAAAAAAAATCTGCTACTTGTCTGAAAGATAAGTGGCTAAAGAAGTTAGTCAAACCCTGATTTTATCCTGCCTCAAGCTCACAAAGTGGTGGTTGCAAACTGATGGCCTTCCCACCGTTGACTAAGCACTGGAATGGCGAATGGCAGGTGCGCTTTAATTCTGAGTGAGATACATTTGTTTTAGCTCTTTTTAATCCTGGCCATCAAAACTGTTTTAAACATGCGATTGCATTTAGAATTTATATTTGTTGTGCAATGACTGAGCTTACAAAAGCACGTTTCACTCCTGTACCAGCCTTTTGATTATCTGCTCTCGCAGATCTATTCCTCTCCTCAAACTCTGTGTGCATGTGATTATATAACATGCATAACGACTAATGAAAATACACACACAGCAATTTAATTCCACAAATTAAGCAAATTAACCTATAATTTAATAGGTTAAATTAACATCCCTAGTTCATATTTTTATTTAATCTTTATTTAACTAGGCAAGTCAGTTAAGAACAAGTTCTTATTTACAATGACGGCCTACCGGGGAACAATGCCTTATTCAGGGGCAGAATGACAGATTCTGCTCGGGGATTCGATCCAGCAACCTTTCGGTTACTGGCCCAAAGCTCTAGGCTACCTGCCGCCCCAAAATTGTTGACAAGTAGTACTGATTATTGTTTCTTTGCTGTACTTCCTCTTTGAGAGGTTAAATGCACACAAGTCTTTTAATTGCTATGTCAGGAACCACTGCAGTACAAATCTAGTAGGCCCTTGTTTATGGGATTTAGGCGGGCAAGTGTTTAAAATGGATAAACACATGAAAACATTGCTGAGTAAGTTCACTATAGCCCTGCATTTTCACAGCTTCATTTTCAAATTGCAGTCGTCTGTCATTGTTTCTCAGTTTGACCTGTGATATATTTTCCATACTCTTCATGAAGGACGGTTTGGCCTAATGTTAATACAACTTGATCACTGATTTAAGACCAGCTGGTAGCCTAGTCCAAATGTCAGCTGGTATGCTCACAACTGTGAGTATAATTGAATGTCAATAAGATAAGTGCAGGGGTATTCTTTTTGCATAAATTCTGTTTTCTTCCCCTGAGCAATAATGGATGGTACATGCAGTGGGAAGACTCATCAACCCACAAGACCCATCTCCACTCCAACCAGAATGTCTGTCTTAAAATATGACACATGAAATTGGATAAAAACAGAGAAAGGAGCAGGGCCTAACATGAACTCTTTGGTCCATCAGCCGTGTGGCAGGTCGATACATTTGTATTTTCTTTTAATCTACCAGCCACTCCCGATTTTATTTATTTATTATTATGATTTTTTTATTATTATTTTTTTTACCAGCCCAAATATATTTTTTTCACTAAAATTACACCAACCAAACAAACGATGAGCATGCTTTCTAATGTTTCTAAAACAATAAATGTACTACTAGTAAGAATTAATGTGGCATATTGTTTTGTTTTCTTTTAACCAAAATATCAACGTTGACACATGTTCACCTGCCTCTAAGGTTACCCTGTAACATGACTCCAGTCACTTTTTTGCCTTTTGAGATTGAGTCTGACTAGTAAGTAGTCTGTCTTCTCTTCCCTAGCAGTTAAAACTTAAATATTGAAATATAACATTGTGAACAAAACAATGTAAATAGCCAAGAAACACAAGGACAAACACCAAGACTTTATTTCAAGTAAATTAGACCTGCTATGTCTGTGAGTAGTGCTTCTAAAATAATACATCTTTCACTCAGCTCTTTAGGGTTCCCCAACTAGTGGCCCCAACTTCTTAGCAAAAAAGAGGGGGAACTCACTTCATCCACCGTCAGTCAATGTGTAGCACCCACCTCAGTGATGTACGGCAACCATTTTTGTGCCAGAACTCTCACCACACATAAACTTTCAGTTGGAGAGGTGAGGAGTGATATATTCCAATTAGGAATGAGGGGGATACTTTGGTGGCCATGATGGAATGTGGCCAGGTTGGGAATTTAGCCATGACACCAGGTTGAACACCCCTACTCTTACAATAAGCACCATAGGATTTTGAATGACCACATGCAGTCGGGACACCAGTCTTAACGTCCCAGTCGAAAGACGGCACCGTACGCAGGACAATGTTCCCAAATGTAATCAAGGTTTGACATTAGTCAAATATTATATCACTTTAGGCTCGCAGTCAATTTGCGGTCTAAAAATATGAGAAAAATAAGTGAATGTATGCTTGTTGAAAAGAGCTAGATGTAGTTTAGGACTTTGGTTAAAGTAGCTAGTTAACAGGAGGCTGATTATTCCTGTAAGGAAGCGGACTTGATTTAAGGTGAGTTGCTGAGAGAGGAGGGGGGGAAAGCTGGCGTAGGCCCATACACACCCCCTACACAGAGATGACCCTGTGAACGGACCGGAGCCACTCTCCTTCCCCCGTATGGTCCTTAATTTCAATTAGCTATGGCTGATCGTTCACTTTGATGGCATTAGTCGCTCCTCTGAGCTTCGACACATTTGCCTCTGCTCTCGTGCCACTCTGTTGGTTTTGCTAAAGCCGACGGAATTAACTGCAGCGATGGAATCTCCAAATGCTTCACTTCGACTTCCTTTTTCGAGCCTCTGTCTCACACACACACACAAACTCACACATCAGCCCAATAAAGTTTATTTTTGTTTGTTGACTTTAGTTTTTTCTCTGCCGCGGGATTCCTCGCACTTTTGGGCAGCAGTGTTCCCTCTCCTGGCTGACAGTTCTGTTCCGTTATGTAAGGAAGGACAAAGACGGTTACACAACTATCCTGTCAGACAGTGAAGTTTAACACCTGACACCTAGTGCTTGTGAGGAATTTGCATATGACGTGACAAGGCACTTGAAGCATTTCCCACTTCACAACAGATGTGAGACCAACTCTCCAACTTAATGATAGCACTTAAACTTCAGTAGAACTACAAGATGTCTAGCTAGTACTTTCGTTCTCTATTTTAATGTTTCCTGCATTTCTCTCTGCATTGTTGCTTTTACTCAAAATAACTTTCCCCGGAGCCATGCCCCTGCACTGTGACAGACCTCCCAACCTCAGAATATATTCCTGCATTCTCTCAGGACTTTATAAATAGCCAGCGCGGTTAGTTGCCAATTATCGGCTGCACCCTTAAGTGACCCTGGCATGTTGAGGAGACATTTGAGTCTAGAGGCAGAGGCAGTATTGTAAACAGATGAGCACAGCTGATCTCCCCCTGCTGCCTTTCACTCTCCTGAACTTGATCACTGTGTCCATGGATTTTTTTCTCTTCAATTTGTATTCCGTTTGCACTCTAGCACTTTCAAATGGCAGGTTTCTTGTAATTTGGCCTAAAAGTAGATAACTGCAGTAGGCATTCCATGCACTATTTCCTTTTATGAGGGTGTTTTAGACTTTGCTCTGGTGCCCTCAAATGCCTTTAAGCTAACAGTTTCTTGCTTGCAGGAATTTAAGATTTCTATTTGATATAGTGCATTTATTTTCCCTGCAAGAGTTTGTCGCGTGCTGTCTGTTTTGAATGTAAACTCACTTTGATATCCCTGGCTAAATAAAGGCCCATTTGAGTCTCAAGGAGCTCTCCCTGGTGGAAGAATAGCCCCTGTGTTGGTGCTGAGAGCTGTTCTTGGCTGCTGGGCCATATCCAGACCATGCTGCTCCACTTATCTCCCAGCCACAGTAGGGGGCTTCTCTGGCCTGCAGTGGCCCACTCATTGGAGGCTTTATGGGGACGCCCTTGTCCTCCCCCCACCCCTTGGAATAACACCTCCCCGGTCTAAAATCAGATGTTTGTGTGTCCCAATGTGCTGATGGGATGTCTTTGCTAATATTTCTGTCAGCTAGATGAGGATTCCCTGGTATCATACCAGCTATTGACCAACATTTTGCCCCTCAGTATGTTTTCAGGTTCATGTAGGCTAGGCCTAAATCTGTTTTTGAAAGGCTAATCTTAAATAAATTTTATGTAATCCCTTTCCCCCCCAAAAAATGTCTGCCAAGCAAAAACCTGATAAATGTATTCATATGAATGCTGTAAGTACAGAAATTGTGAGTGACAACTGGAGTTTGACAGCAACTAGGTGAGCTTATTTCAGTATTATAGACACTGTCCTGGGATTTCCTATGATCTTCTATGGAGAAGAACCTCGTACTTTCTAACGACTCTTGTGTGACTTGGTAGCGTCTTAGTGAAACCGGTTACGTGGTCGTGAGCGTCTCCGCTTTTCATAGATGGGTCATAATAGTTTAACTCCGGTCTTCGCGATCCGCCCCTGTCTCACAAATGCCACACTAACTCCCGTTAATCATAGACTAATGGAACAAATGGACAAATCCACTGCAACAACCCTGTAGCTCAAACACACTGTTTAAAAGGGGTTATAAGTCCAAAACGTGCCAGCGTTACTGTGGGTCTCGAGGTTATTGACTTGACTAATCACACAAGTGAGTCAATGTATGAGTCGCCCACATTTTATTTTTCAGACACTATAGTCCTCTACCTTTGTTGTAGGCCTATCTCTTATATTCCTGTTGGAATTTGCCTCGGTCTCTCTCTGGCAGCGTCCTTCTGGTGGTGATGCTGAAGTGGTGGTAATTCCACACGCGCACCGATCCGGCACTGCTAAGGACTTCTAAAGTTGTGAGAACTAAGTTATAGGCTGCAGTGATGTGTAATTCCTTTTCCTCAGTGGAGGTCGTAGTGTACTGCGGCTGGGTCCCTGGGCTCCTGGCCCGGTGACAGGATGTCTGCAGCGCTGTGCAATGATACCTCTCCACCGTTCGGGTTGCCCAGCAACCCCCCCCAGCCTCCTTAACCCAAAGGGGTTTTGCGCACAATCTCAGGGCAGAAACAAAAAATAAATATTTAGCTAAATCAGTTTTTATTTTCATCTAGACTTCCCAAGGCTTGTGATATGCAATCAATAGCCTTCCTGACCTGACATGTTTTGTGGTTCCCATCTGCTGTTGACATTGGCACACTTTGAAGTGCAGTAAGTCCCATTTTCTTGGTGCATGACTAATTTGAGTTTCTTACCCTCTCCTGCTCAGGTCTCCATGGTGCCATGCTGGATTTCTATCTCCAGCGTCTATGTTCTTTATCCCTATGGATCTGTATGACCCCCAGCACCAACACTGGTCTCTACAAGCATCCTCAACATGCTCCTGCACCATGGATCCCCCAGTGAGGTAAGACTGCTCTCTATGGCTGTTACAGTGAATCAGAGAGATGACTCCTGCTCTGGATTATGCTTGTGATGATGCATGTTCAGCCCCATACAGTGTGTAATTTGTGCAAGATGTGTTGTGGTCACATGCTTGGTTGGTGAATGCATCTCTATTTGGATTCCATCTCAGACTTTTTTTTATCTTACCTAACAAACAAATGTTAATTTCTCTCTGGAGGGCACCGGTGATTACTCCAAAACCTGATTATACCCCTCTAAGGAGATTAACCCCTGACCTCTCCCAGCAGAGCTGGCCAATCAGGTGGTTTCCTGCATCATAATTGCAGGCACAGATTGGGTTATTGGAGCTGTCTACTGATGTGATTAATAACTGGAGGAATAAGAGAAGGAAAGGACCTGATTGCACATGCTCCTGGAGGTTTAGGCTAGACATCTGTAAGTTTGCTTTGGGTAGAGTGACACCCGCCATAAGAGAGCTCTAGAATGGAATTTCTGGAGTATTTCTTATGTATTTATTTGTTTTGGTCTAAGTATTGTTGACATTAAGACACCTAGTCTTATTTCAATTTAAAAATGTATAAAAGATTAGATAATAAACTGATCGGTTGCACATGTGTTCTTTATTTTGTTTTTGTTTGAGAGAGAGAAAAGACTGTGAGAGCTTACGCACTCCACCGGCAGACTTTCAGAGTCAGGGAGTCTACTCGAGCAAATTACTACCATATGTTCACAGAGAACGTTGAACCCAATGTTTTTCACCTCCTCGTTTTTAAACAACACTAAGGCGAGTGGGTGAGTTTCCCAATTTGTGCCTCTAGTTTTGTGTCTGACATTTGTGCTTCTAGTTTTGTGTCTGACATTTGCCCCTGAATCGTCACTGATGGACTCTAAAGCAGGTGTCCTCAACTGTTGGACGTAAGACTGAAAACACCAGCAATCACCGGCTCCAAGTGATTTTAATTTTGGAAATCTGTTTTATGTTTTAGTCATATTATATCTGTTTGAGCTTCTTGTGGTCAATTTGCAGATCCCTGCTCTAAGGCATGGCGTGATCTTCTCTCCTTGTTGATAGGTGAGGAAACCGAGGTAATGTTTTAGGGGGACCATGCTAGTTGAGTAGGGGTTCCTCCATGAGAGATATTTCACTAGCTGTATAAATGTGAAGCTTTGGTTCCACTCGCTACCAAATATGGTAGTGAGAGGTAGCCCAGTGGCCGGCAGTGGGAGAAGATGGAACATAATGGATTTTGGCCGACACTGCACATTTTCTCATCGATGAAACATTTGTTCTCAATACAGTTTTCTGTTCCCAAAACTACAATCTGTTACGAACAGAGTGGACTAAGTTTTGTAGACTTTACCCTTTGCCAAAGTAAAAAAAAAAGGGATTTGTTTAGGAGTGCGAAGGCAGGCATATTGAGGCATCTCACACATACACTTAAGAGTTAGTGTTCACTAACAGAAATATGCAAATGAATGATAGAACATGCCAATAGGATCTAGCTCGTGCTCATCTCTGTCCACCACTTTGTTTGTTCTGTCTATGACACATTGTTTTACCCATTTGAAAGACAAACCACAGCCAATCTTGGTTCTAAAAAAAAATTGGTCCTGTTGACGGGGATGCAGTACTTGTTTTTTGGGAAGCTCCCAAAAATATGTGAATTCCAGAAGTCACTGTGACTTCTGACTTGTTGACAGAAGAAGCTAGCAGTTATCCGGATAGATTAGATTAGCCCACCTTCGCTCTGCGCAGTAGTCGATGTGTGTGGACCATGTTAATTCGTTAGTGATGTGGACACCAAGGAACTTGAAGCTCTCGGCTCGCTTCACTACAGCCCCATCGATGTGGATGGGGGTGTGCTCAACCCTCCGTTCCTGTAGTCCACAATCATCTCCTTTGTCTCCCTGACATTGAGGTTGTTGACCTGGCACCACACACTGCCAGGTCTCTGATGATATACCTAGAGGTTGCTTCATCTTCGGTGATCAGTCCTATCAACATCGTGTCGTCAGCAACTTGATGATGGGGTTTGAGTCGTGCGTGGCCACGCAGTTGTGGGTGAACATGGAGTACAGGAGGCGACTAAGCACACACCCCTGAGGGGCTCCTGTGTTGACAGATGTGTTGTTGCCAACCCTCACCGCCTGGGGGCGGCACGTCAGGAAGTTCAGGATCCAGTTGCAGCTGGAGGTGTTCAGTCCCAGGGTCCTGAGCTTGGAGGTTATTATGGTGTAGTCAATGAACATCACTCATTCTGACAGGTGTTCCTTTTGTCCTGGTGGGTGAGAGCAGTGTGGAGTGCAATAGAGATTGCATCATCTGTGGATCTGTTGAGGTTGGTATGCTAGTTTGGGCTGGGTGATATGGCCAAAATATATCACAGTATTAAAACATTAAAAATGTTTTAATGGTATGCCTGTATTTGATGTTATTTTATGTTTTTGAATAATACAAATTCTACATGTAGTAGTACATTTCTAAGTGATTTCAATGGGCCTTTCTCCATTCTGATTTGTTTTATACTGTTCAATTCAACTTCAACTAAAAATACTTTTCAGCATTTTCATCAATTTCTGCATTTCCTGCACCCATTTGAGTTAATTTCCACACTGTCACATAGGGCTGTACGGTATGGGCAAACAATCTAGGCCTTATTTTTAACCAAATGTTGTGATTTGACAAAACACTTGGGTGAACTGTTGGAATCATGGAACGAGAGTGATTATTCCGATTCTATAGTTAGAATATAATTGTGGGAGTTTTGAATACAGGGTTTGACATAACAATGAATAAAATTGCCAAGGAAGAGGGTTATTGATGGGGTAGGGAACAAAGTGTTGATAAGTGTTTCATAGAGGACCCTATAAACTTTGGCTGCATGTTTTCTCTTAGCGACTTCACGTAGCTAACATATTCTTGCTTTGCATATTCCTCTTTGATTTAGAAGATACTGTTGCACAAACAACATGCTGATTTAGGTCTACACCATCACTGGTATTATCAGGCTGTATAGCTAATTACGTTTGCTCTGACTCAGTTTGCTAGCTAGTTAGCTAATAAATGTAATAACTAGCGATTAGCATAACAAGTATTTAGGTGCATCTTGCTAAGAAAAGACAAAGTAGCTGTTTGCAGATGTAATAAAAATAGTGTAATTATAGAATACTAGTGGGTTTATATTAAGAAGCAAAGTGAAAACAGCATTGTTGTCATCAACATTGTTGCATGGGCTTCATTGACCATGGAGGAGGAACAAATGTGTTCCTTGAGTGATGGGACAGGGCTAGGTCTGTGAGGAAAGCGGCATGAAGAGGGATGACTAAAGTAGCAAAGTAAACTATTAAAATGTAAGGTACACACAGCGCATCTGTATATTTCAAGAACTTTTAAATTTTCTTCAAGTGCAGTCGCAAAAACCAAGTCCTAAGATGAAACTGGTTATCATGAGGACCGCCACAGGAAAGGAAGCCCCAGATGTACCTGCGCTGCAGAGGATCATTTCATTAGAGTTAACTGCACCTCAAATTGCAGCTCAAATAAATGCTTCACAGAGTTCAAGTAACAGACACATCTCAGCATCAACTGTTCAAAGGAGACTGTACAAATCAAGCCCCCATGGTCGAATTGCTGCAAAGAAATCACTACTAAAGGACACTAATAAGAAGAGACCTGCTTGGACGAGCAATGGACATTAGACTGGTGGAAGTCTGTCCTTTTGATCAGAGTTCAAATTCGAGATTTTTAATTCCAACCGCTGTGTATTTTGAGATGCAGAGTAGGTGAACGGATGATCTCTGCATGTGTTGTTCCCACCATGAAGCATGGAGGAGGTGGTGTGATGGTGTGGGTGTGCCTTTCTGGTGACACTGTCAGTGATTTTATTTAGAATTCAAGGCTACCACAGCATTGTATTTATATTTAACCTTTAACTAGGCAAGTCAATTAAGAATAAATTCTTATTTACAATGACGGCCTGGATACAGTGGGTTAACTGCCTTGTTCAGGGGCAGACTGACAGATTTTTACTTTGGCACCTCAGGGATTGGACTAGCAACCTTTCAGTTACTGGACCAATGCTCTAATCACTAGGCTACCTGCCACCCCATTCTGCAGCAATACACCATCCCATCCGGTTTGTGCTTAGTGATAGCCCTACTATAATTTGTTTTTCAACAGGACAATGACCCAGGGTTGTGTAAGGACTATTTGACCAAGAAGGAGAATGATGGAGTGCTGCATCAGATGACCTAGCCTCTACAATCACCCGACCCCAACCCAATTGAGATGGTTTGGGTTGAGTTGGACCACAGAGTGAAGGAAAAGCAGCTAACAAGTGCTCAGCATATGTGGGAACTCCTTCAAGACTTTTGGAAAAGTATTCCAAGTTAAGCTGGTTGAGAGTGCCAAGAGTGTGCCAAGCTGTTATCAGGGCAAAGGGTGGCTATTTGAAGAATCTCAAATATGAAATATATTTTGATTTGGTTACATGATTCAGTGTTATTTCATGGTTATGATGTCTTCACTATTATTCTACAATGTAGAAAATAGTAAAAATAAACCCTTGAATGAGTAGGTGTGTCCAAACTTTTGACTGGTACTGTATATACATTATTCCACCTTGACATTATGGGGCTTTCTTTGTAGGCCAGTAAAAAAAACAAATTAAAATCTGACTAGCACAACAAAATGGGAAGAAAGTCAAGTGGTGTGAATACTTTCTGAAGGCACTGTACATGAAAACATTATGCATATTTTGAAAGCTGAGAAACAGCCCTGAAACAATTATTTGATATATATATATATATATATATATATATATATATATATATATATATATATATATATATATATATATATATATATATATATATATATATATATATATATATATATATAAAAAAAAAAAAAATCAGGTAATCAGTCAAGAAAAAATACCTGTGAAAATGTGTATCCTGTAATGAAAATGACACCTTTTTTCCCCTCAAACTGCCATTAACATCTGAAATTAGAATAATACTTTTTACTGTGAATGAGATGCAGCCTTTTTAGTGAGAGGTGGTATTTTTCTAGAATTCTATGGGATGTTCCATTATCAGATACTTTTTTTATCTGCATCGTATATTAAACACATCTGCACTAAAACGCTTCACTGTGCACTTTTTTTATCTGTCTGGAAGCTGGGTTAGTTCAGCTCTCCGGCTGACTGTTGACTTAAATAATCATAAAACAATGTTGGATTGCACTTTCTTGCAAAACGCAGCATCATATGATGCATCATACGGGCCATATTTCTGTGTTTTGAATGTTTCATATCTTGACAACATTGTGGGACCATATCCACAATGGCCTAATGTAACAAATATCAAAATAGTTTTAGGTGGAGCTTTTCTTTAAAGATGCACTATGCAGATATCCCCCCCATTACTTGGTTGTTAAAATTCAAAAAGTGTACCTAATTTCAGTTTGCTAGAGACTCATTGTACCAATTAAACCACGGTGAAATATCTTTTCCATAACCCAAAATAGTGTGTTTTCAGCTGTTTTGAAGCTGGTGTACAAAACCGAAAGTAAAAGAGGCAAAAACTAAACTTAAGCAAGGGAAGCATAGAAATAGTGCACATAACAGATCTACCGCTTCTTAGACTTTCTTTCAATGAGAATGACAGATCTATACCTTGCGTTTCTATGTGAATTTGGTCTGGTCACCCAAAAAGTGACATTGTAGCTTTAATGATTCTGATGAAAATACCCTATGTCCTTATCAAACTGTTTTTGTATATTTTCAGTGTGGAACCTGAATGTTTAGTGGGCTATGGTCTAGGCTAACCCATTCTAATTGACGCTAGCAGTTCACAAAGTAACTTAATATACGCAGACAATGGGCGGGATACAATTATTCCAAATCTGCAGCTAGTTGTTGGAACACATTTCCCTACTTCAATCAACCAGTCCATTTTGAATTTGTGATAAAACTGTCATCATTTGGCAAGAAAATGAAGCGTGTGTATCTTATCAGTTAGAGGATCTTTTTTTTTTATATACCCACTGTTTTTATAGGCATTTCTGTAGGCCTAATGGGAGCTTGTGTGCACACTCAGCACACGTGTGTAGAGGGAGCAGTCAGAAGACAATTGAGTGAGTGAGACACTGAGGGGGAAAGGAAATCATGGAGAACATGCTTTGTTTGGTTTCTATTTTGTTGTGCCCCACAAATGCACACGGAACACTATAGTCAAAGCAAATTAACGTTATCTTCAAGATTATTATTATTTTTTTACATTTGAGACTAAGCACATTTCAACAAATACTTGTACATGGGTTGGTAGACTCGCTGATGGTACTCAGTTTACTATTTTCCCTCTAACCACTCTGACATCAATGCAAATAGTCCGAAATCGCATCAAAACAGTAGCGCGCTTTTAAAACTCCCCTCACTGTGATTGATCAATTTGAAGAAAGAAGTTCATCAGGTTGAAACTGAGTGGAAAAAATTGTCATTGTGGATGTTGTTTCAAAGCCCAACACAACGAAATGGACAGTGCTTTCTAAGGTGGTGATTAATTTAAAACACCCAGAGCTTATGCATATGAATAAGCCTACATCCCAAGTCCCCCCAACCTGACTTAAAATAAGGATTGTGCCGTTATACAATATATAGCCTGCCACATATTACGCATGTCAGGAAAAAATTACAGCTATGTCCAATATGTCCCATAAACATCACAAATGGTTCATTTGTTCGATTAATTCCATCAATATATATCCATTTATTTGGCCCGTTTGATCCAGAAAAACAGCGGTTTCAACTTGCGCAACGTGACTACAAAATATCTCAAAAGTTACCTGTAAACTTTGCCAAAACATTTCAAACTACTTTTGTAATACAACTTTAGGTATTTTTTAATGTAAATAATCAATAAAATTGAAGACGGGATGATCTGTGTTCAATACAGGAGGAAAACAAACTGTAGCTAGCTTTCAAAGAGTCCTCTTCACTCTAGCCTCGTTCTGAACATTGTTACTACTTCATTACACAAAGGAAAAACCTTAACCAATTTCTAAAGACTTGACATCCAGTGGAAGCGGTAGGAACTGCAAGAAGGTCCCTTAGAAATCTGTATTCCCAATGAAAACCCATTGAAATGAGTGACCTCAAAAATAAAACTGAATGGTTTGTCCTTGGGGTTTCGCCTGCCAAATAAGTTCTGTTATACTCAGACATGATTCAAACAGTTGTAGAAACTTCAGTGTTTTCTATCAATCTGCTAATTATATGCATATATTCTGGGGATGAGTAGCATTTGGGCATGCTTTTCATCCAAAATTCCGAATGCTGCCTCCTATCCTAGAGAAGTTAGAGGATAAGGTGGAACGTAGTTCCCTAGGGTTAGAGGTAGAAACTTGAATTTATAATGACAAAGTGGCTTTAAGACCGGATACAGTGGAAGAGAAGGTAGAGCGGAGGGAGTGAAAGGATGATAGGTCCTCCGGAAGTTTAGTTTTCAATTTTTGCTCAGCTAACCGCAGCCCTGAAAGTGGACAGTGCGAGTCATAGGATGCGGAAAAGGAGGAGAGTAGGGTTAGAGAGGCAGAGTCGGGAGACTGGAGGGAGTAGGATATAACAGAAGGGAAAGATGATACGATAGAGGAGAGGGAGCAATTGTGACAGCGCATGGCCATCTGGGTAGGGGCTGAGTGGCCAGGGTTGGAAAGGGAGACAACGAAAACAAAGTAGAGATCAGAGACTTGGAAGGGGGAGCTGCAGTTAGATTAGTAGGCGAAGAGCCTCTAGTAAATATGAGTCAAGCTAATTGCCTGCGTTGTGAGTTGGAGGGGATTGGTGAAGGGTGAGCTAAAAAGGCAAGGAGAGGAAAGAGCTTTGGAAATAAATAATTTGAAGGCAGATGTTGAAAGGTTGAAGTCCAAGTACGAAGAGCGGTGAGCCATCGTCGGGAAATTAGCTTGTCAAGCTCATTGAGGAACTCTCCAAGAGCACCTGGTGGGCAATAGATGACAACATTATTCAGCTTGAGTGAACAAGTAACAGTGACCACATGGAACTCAAATGAGGAGATGGACAGGTGAGAGAGGGAGAAAAGAAAAAAGCTTGGTGCCACAACTGCAACGACCAAATGCTCTTGGACTATGAGAGACAACATAGATGAAGAGAGAGCAGCTGGAGGAGCAGTATTCTCTGTGGTAATCCATGTCTCCGAAAGGGTCAAAAAAATCAAGGGACTGAAGGTCAGCATATGCTGAGATGAACTCCACTTTCTTGACAGCAGATCAGCAGTTTCCCGAACACTGACAGACTCAGAATTCCACAAAGGTTGCGCAGGGTACACTAAATTAGATTTGCAGCCATGGGGTGGGGAGTGTCTGTAACGCCTACAGGGAGAAGAGCGAACAGGTATAGAAAAAAACATGCATAGTTGCCAAAGCTGCAAAATGAGATAAGTAGGTAAGATACTCAAGTGAGAGAGTGGTGTGGAGCATTCCACAGAACAACTTGGTAGAACTGTCTCAGTTTCTGCGACGTTCTCACTTTTGCCAACGAGACTGACATGACCGCCGCTTACAGCTGTCGCTGAGAAACCAGGGGAGGCTGAAGTACTAACACTAATTGCATAGCAGAGGTTAAGAGCACACCTCCCTGTACTAATTGCTGATTGCCTAGGAGAGAAGAAATTACTCCCCCCTCCAATACAGCCACTGATTTAACAAAAACAAGTCACAAATTGCCCTGCCCCTTAATCCTGGACGTGTCAACAATCATCTGCGAGTTATGAGCAGTCAGCAGTTCACCTACTAAGTAGGCTACTGGGAAGACGGGTGGCTCTAGTAGATGGCCCTAGCTAGGAAAAATACTAGACAACAAAATATGAAGACAAAAATTTTACTTATCACTCCTGGAGATATATCATGAGTCCTCTAGCTATAGATGGCTAGCTACCTTGTTTTAGCTGACTGTCTACTAGGCTTGTTATCAAAGTTAATTTCACAGACTCATCTTATCAATCAAAAAAAATACTCTAAAATGTAAGTATTATAATTAGCAACAAACTAATTGTATGCAATTTATTGCATTGATATTGTTGTCTAGGTTTCTCCCTAGGTTTTGGCCTTTCTAGGGAGTTTTTCCTAGCCACCGTGCTTCTACACCTGCATTGCTTGCTGTTTGGGGTTTTAGGCTGGGTTTCTGTACAGCACTTTGAGATATCAGCTGATGGTCGAAAGGCTATATAAATAGATTTGATTTGATTAGTCCTGGTCTCAGACAAAGTTGTGACAAACCGTTCAGGTCCAGATGAGGTGAGGTGCCTCCCGGTGGCAGCGTTAGCATTCAGTGCCCTGCCAAAACTCACAATTTGCACAATTTAAGATGGCTCTACCCATACCTCTAATAAATAATGTTCAATATCAAAATCCTAAAAATAGAGCAGGTTAAATGCACATGCCTAGTGTTGGTGGATGGAATACAGCTCTTTGCTTAGCTTAAACTCCTAACGTGTTTCCAGATTAGCCTATGTGGTGTGGTCAGTTCAAACCACTGAACTGCTAGGCCTATACCCAGTATATTCCTGATGACGATCCAGTATGTGTTGTAATGAAACGCATCACTTGCCCCACATCCTCCCATCTTCAAGGTCAGTCTATTGACCGCGGGAGAGATGCTTTCCTGACATAGAGTACTAGCAGATCCTGTTGTCCTGACAAGCCTTAGTACAGATCATGCTCTGGTAGGGAGGATCTGTCTCTCTCAGGGTGGATGGTTTCTCACAGGAGGATTGCTGTGCTGGAGCGCCGCCTGGTCCCAGCTCTTATCAGCACCTTGTCACTCCCCCTCTCCCCAGCACCTTGCCACTCCCCCTCTCCCCTCCCTTGCCAGTGGAATGTGTGAGCAGGTAATGGAAAATAAACAGGCAGAATATCTCAGCTCCTGGGAGTTGGTGGAGTAATAGTGGGCACCGTGCCGGAGCCAAGCCTTAGTCAAAGTAAAAACAATATTTAAACAACAGTGGTTTTGAGTTGGCATGCTTGTGGATTTTCTAAAATGTTCTGCTTTCTTAAAGGGGGCCTCTATTTTAACAAGGGCGTCACCACTGTTTTGTTCAGAGGGTGTTCAGTAGATTTCAGGAGGTAATATCAAGATCACAGGCAACCCTAATATCAATTTGAAACCATTATGTAAAATGTCAATTACCCTGTAGAGTGGTTTAATCATAGGGTAGCCTACTCGTCCATGGGTGTCATATGCGTGTGAGCCGTGGTGTGTGTTCACTGTGTGTGTTCACTGCGTGTGTGTAAGCATGCCTTATTAGAGATGCTTTAGCTGTGGTTGCAGTAATTGACTGTGTCTGTGAAGGATAACCTCACATCCTGGGAGGCCTGGTCACAGAGAGAACAACTTCATTTTTTTTATTTCACCTTTATTTAACCAGGTAGGCAAGTTGAGAACAAGTTCTCATTTGCAACTGCGACCTGGCCAAGATAAAGCAAAGCAGTTTGACACATACAACAGCACAGAATTACACATGGACTTAACAAACATACAATCAATAATACAGTAGAAAAAGTATATATACAGCATGTGCAAATGAGGTAGGATAAGGGAGGTAAGGCAATAAATAGGCCATGGTGGTGAAGTAATTACAATATAGCAATAAACACTGGAATGGTAGAATGTGCAGAAGATGAATGTGCAAGTAGAGTTACTGGGGTGCAAAGGAGCAAGAAAAATAAATAAATACAGTATGGGGATGAGGTAGTTGGATGGGCTATTTACAGATAGGCTATGTACAGGTGCAGTGATCTGTGCGCTACTCTGACAGCTGGTGCTTAACTTCTTACGGATCATTGGGACGCTAGCGTCTCACCTCGACAACATCCGATGAAATTGCAGAGCGCGAAATTCAAATTACAGAAATCGTGATATTAAACATTCATGAAAATATCATGTCATCGTTTCAAAGCTTAACTTCTTGTTAATCCAGCTGCGTTGTCAGATTTCAAAAAGGTGAAAGCACACCATATGATTATCTGAGGACAGCGCCCCACACACAAGCATTACATACATTTTCCAACCAAGCAGAGGCATCACGAAAGTCAGAAATAGCGATAAAATAAATTACTTACTTTTGAAGATCTTCATCTGGTTGCAATCACAAGGGTCCCGCTACATAACAAATTGCCCTTTTGTTCGATAAAGTCCTTCTTTATATCCCAAAAAAGTAAACCATACATTTTAAACAATAGAATCTAAGACGGAGAATACCGGAGACCATTACCGGATATATAACCAAGTACGCGCACTCACCGGAACGCGCAACAAACACTACAGCCAAAATGGGAGCCACTTACTAAAACTACATTCTAGCTCATTTTTCAAAAAACAAGCCTGAAACTCTTTCTAAAGACTGACATCTAGTTGAAGCCCTAGGAACTGCAATCTGGGAGGTATTCCTTTTATATTCCCATTGACAGCCATAGTAATCAAAGGGTGAGCTGAAAAAAAAGATCTGGATGGATTGTCCTTGTTTTTTGCCTGCCATATCAGTTCTGTTATACTCACAGACATTATTTTAACAGTTTTAGAGACTTTGGGGTTTTCTATCCAATACTACCAATTATATGCATATCCTAGCTTCTGGGCCTGAGTAACAGGCAGTTTAGGCACCTTTTGGGCGCCTCATTCATCTAAACTTCCGAATACTGCCCCCTAGCCCGAAGAAGTTAAAGCTTGTGAGGGAGATATAATTCTCCAGCTTTAGTGATTTTGTTGTTTGTTTGCAGTTCGTTCCCGTCACTGGCAGCAGAGACAGCAGGCAGTCGAGGATCGGTAGGATAGTCAGTTTTACGAGGGTATGTTTGGCAGTATGAGAAAAGGATGCTTTTTTGCTAAATAGGAAGCCTATTCTAGATTTAATTTTGGATTGGAGATGTTTAATGTGAGTCTGGAAGGAGAGTTTACAGTGTAACCAGACACCTAGGTATTTGTAGTTGTCCACATATTCTAAGTCAGAACCGTCCAGAGTAGTGATGCTGGACGGGCAGGTGCGGGCAGCGATCGGTTGAAGAGCATGTATTTAGTTTTACTTGCATTTAAGAGCAGTTGGAGATCACGGAAGGAGAGTTGTATGGCATTGAAGCTTGTCTGGAGGTTAGTTAACAGTGTCCAAAGAAGGGCCAGAGGTATACAGAATGGTGTCGTCTGCGTAGAGGTGGATCAAAGAATCACCAGCAGCAAGAGCGACATCATTGATGTATACAGAGAAGAGAGTCGGCCCGAGAATCGAACCCTGTGGCACCCCCATAGACTGCCAGAGGTCTGGACTACAGGCCCTCTGATTTGACACACTGAACTCTACCAGAGAAGTAGTTGGTGAACCAGGCGAGGAAATCATTTGAGAAGCCAAGGCTGTTGAGTCTGCCAATAAGAATGTTGAGATTGACAGTCGAAGGTGCACCCATGACCATCTCTAAAACCAGATTGCATAGCGTAGAGGGTACGGTGGGATTCAAAATGGTCGGTAATCTGTTTGTTAACTTGGGTTTCGAAGACCTTAGAAAGGCAGGGTAGAATAGATATAGGTCTGTAGCAGTTTGGGTCTAGAGTGTCTCCCCCTTTGAAGAGGGGGATGACCGCGGCAGCTTTCCAATCTATGGGAATCTCAGATGATACAAAGAGAGAAAACAGGCTAGTAATAGGGGTTGCAACAATTTCGGCAAATCATTTTAGAAAGAGAGGGTCCAGATCGTCTAGCCCGGCTGATTTGTAGGGGCCCAGATTTTGCAGCTCTTTCAGAACATCAGCTTTCTAGATTTGGGTGAAGGAGAAATTGGGGGGCTTGGGTGAGTTGCTGCAGGGGGGAAATGCTTTTTGAAATGATCAATTATAGTGGATTTATCGGTGGTGACAGTGTTTCCTAGCCTCAGTGCAGTGGGCAGCTGGGAGGAGGTGCTCTTATTCTCCATGGACTTTAGTGTCCCGGAACTTGTTTTAGTTTGTGCAGCAGGATGCAAATTTCTGCTTGAAAAGCTGGCCTTAGGAAAGCTAACTGCCTGTGTATATTTGTTCTTAACTTGCATATCACGGGGGCTATTCGATGCTAATGCAGAACGCCGCAGGATGTTTTTATGCTGGTCAAGGGCAGTCAGGTCTGGAGAGAACCAAGGGCTATATCTGTTTCTGGTTCTACATTTTTTGAATGGGGCATGCTTATTTAAGATGGTGAGGAAGGCACTTTTAAAGAATAACCAGGCATCCTCTTCTGACGGGATGTGGTCGATATCCTTCCAGGATACCCGGGCCAGGTCGATTAGGAAGGCCTGCTCACTGAAGTGTTTTAGGGAGCGTTTGACAGTGATGAGTGGTGATCGTTTGACTGCAGACCCATTACGGATGCAGGCAATAAGGCGGGGATCGCTGAGGTCTTGGTTGAAAACAGCAGGTGGTGTATTTGGAGGGCAAGTAGGTTAGGATGATATCTATGAGGGTGCCCGTGTTTACGGATTTGGGGTTGTACCTGGTGGGTTCATTGATAATCCACATATTCCACTTCTTCTTGAGCCACTCCTTTGTTGCCTTGGTTGTGTGTTTTGGGTCATTGTCATGCTGGAATACCCATCCACGACCCATTTTCAATGCCCTGGCTGAGGGAAGGAGGTTCTCACCCAAGATTTAACGGTACATGGCCCCTTCCATCGTCCCTTTGATGCTGTGAAGTTGTCCTGTCCCCTTACCAGAAAAACACCCCCAAAGCATGATTTTTCCATCTCCATGTTTGACGGTGGGGATGATGTTCTTGGGGTCATAGGCAGCATTCTTCCTCCTCCAAACACAGCGAGTTGAGTTGATGCCAAAGAGCTTCATTTTGGTCTCATCTGACCACAACACTTTCACCCAGTTGTCCTCTGAATCGTTCAGATGTTCATTGGCAAACTTCAGACTAGAGGTCGACCGATTAATCGGAATGGCCGATTAATTAGGGCCTATTTCTATTTTTTATAACAATCGGAAATCAGTATTATTTTTTTCTACCTTTTATTTAACTTGGCAAGTCAGTTAACTTCTCGACGCTACCCATCCCTTAAGCGGGATAATTGTCATCAGCAACCGCTGAATAGCATAGCGCCTCAGTCAAATAATATTACTAAAATATTCATGAAATCACAAATGCAATATTGCAAAACTCAGCTTGGCCTTTTGTTAATCCACCTGTCATCTCAGATTTTGAAATTATGCTTTACAGCGAAAGCAATCCAAGAGTTTGTAAGTTTATCGATTGCATGACAAAACATTAAGTACACTTGGCATCGTCACGAAAATCAGAGAAGCCTTTGATCTTTGGATGTTTTCACTCACGAGACTCCCAGTTACACAACAAATGTTCCTTTTGTTCCATAAAGATTATTTTTATATCCAAAATACCTCTGTTTGTTTGGCACATTATGTTCAGAAATCACAACGCAGACAAATTCCAAATAATATCCCTAATGTCCACAAACATTTCAAATGTTTTTTTATAATCAATCCTCAGGTTGTTTTTAAAATATATATTCGGTAATATATCAACCGAGTGTAGCTTTTTCCATAACAGCGCGAGGAACAATGGCCGGTTTACTCAATTGTGCACCAACTCACTCTGAGAGCCCCCACCTCTCCACTTACGCAATGTGATCCTTCACGCTCATTTTTCAAAATAAAAGCCTGAAACTATGTCTAAAGACTGACACCTTAGGGAAGCCACAGAAAAAGGAATCTGGTTGAAATGCCTTTTAAATGAAGGACAGGCACGCATAGGAACACAGAGGTTTCAAAATAAGAGGCTCTTCCTGATTGGATTATCCTTAGGCTTTCGCCTGCAATATCAGTTCTGTTATACCCACAGACAATATTTGTACAGTTTTGGAAACTTTAGTGTTTTCTATCCTAAACCATCAATTATATGCATATTCTAGCATCTGGTCATGCGAAATAGGCCGTTTACTTTGGGAACGTTATTTTTCCAAAAATAAAAATAGTGCCCCCTAGCTTCAAGAGGTTAAAGCAAAACACATGTTGAGTTCAGTTTGGTCAACAGTTCTGAACAAATGGATTTGTCTGTGTGGACTACGACATCGTGGTTTCTGATTTTAATTTTAGTGTTAAGTTTTTGTTTCAACATTTGCCTAGCCCATCTTTAGAGTTAAAAAGCCTCTGCAAGCTCCTTTTCATAGGTTCTGCCCTGGTCACACTGACTGTGTGAAATGGGAATGGCAGGTGTGACGCGTCAGATCACAGTTGAGGCCTCTATCTTGTAGTGTACTTTAGACGCACACGCTCTTATTTCTCAATTCTTATGACATTGTGTACCTCTAGTGGTCTAACCTAATTGATGTTATAATTTGTCATGTTTATGGTAGCAATGTATGCTTTATGACACATAGGTTAGGCAAAGTGTTTCCTTGGTGATACTGTCATGATAAAACACTCACCCTACCTCACACACTCTGTTTGAGCAACATTGGTAGAGATGTTTGAACTATCTTTTTAGCTGTATCAGGTGTAAGGTGTAAACAGGTTCAAAAGTGCTAGGCGAATATTAATCTTATACTTCTATACACTGTGGGGTTTTAGGTGTATTTGAGCAGTGGCAGGTGTTATTTTGCCCTGCAAATTAACTTTTGTTTCTCCTACTCACAGAAGTAAATCTCCCTACCAATAGGGACTCACGCAATGTCTTCTGAAATTTGTCAATGAGGAAGGGAGAGATGCTGGAGAGTGTGGAGAAGGAAAATGAGGAAGAGGATGAAGAGTACGTCATGGATAAGGAGGGAAAGGCGGCAGCTCAGTGTGGATGGGTATTCTTATGCTAATCCACTCCCTGGATGAGGTGCAAAGCAGCCAAGCAAACAATGGCAGTGGAGCCAGAAAGTCTGCCCTGCAGTCTAGCAGGCCTTGAAAGGCATGTGGGCAGGGCGCTGACACTGGGAGAAGGCTGCCTGCAGCACGGAGAGAGGGCTGCCTGCATGGAGGGGCCCCAGGAGAGGCCAGGGATCTGGGCCAAGGTAGTGCAGCTAGAGAGAGTGGAAGAGCAGGTGGGGGGGTGGGGGGGGACAAATGACATGGCATCAGGGCTGTAGTGAAGAGCTCTTTCCAAGGCTGTGAGAGGGATGTAAGCAAGAGTGTTTCTCATTTACACCTCCTTGTCTCTGTTGTCCATTCACCAGGCCCATATTCCTCAAGTCTACCTTATTACCCTCCACTAAATCGCCCAATGTTAGTCCATTTATTTTTCAAGCTTAGGAGATGGAAAGTAAGCATTGAAGTCAATCAGGCCGCTTTGTTTTCATTTAGATTGCTGTCTTCCAGAACGGGAAGTGCAGATGCATTAAGGTTGGTTATTGATGTCTGGTCTCCCCTGCAGCTTTCCAGAGGAGGAAGCGGAGAGGCATTAGAGTTGGATTATTGATGTCTGCGACCCCCCCCCCCCCCAAGCACAGAGGAGGCATGCAGCTCCAGGCTCATTTTACAGAGCTATTACTATATGAGGAAGTGGGGGTGCAGCATCTGTTGTTTCTATACCAGGTCTCAGTTCGAGTGGATTCATTCATATGCTGACATGAAAGAGAATCCTGAGATTGTTGTTTGTAAAATTGTATACATTTGGCAAGGGTTGGACAAGATCATTCCGGACTGTGGCCCTACCATACGGCCATGTTCAGCTTTAAGGGATTGTTCAGTCTGAAAATCAAAATGTGTCAGTGAGTTTCATACTTTGGGAGTGCACAATCACTTCAAATTCACCTCATGTTAGACAGTTTCTAGATGTGCTAGTTCTTGTCCTGAGAATAAGCACCGTGTGGTGTTCTGGAATGACTGCAATTTCTTTATCATTTCCATCAGAGGATTTCCACATTTACTAGACTTTTCGCAAAAATACTCTCGGCTACATACATGTAAACTAGCGTACTTGTAACATCTCGACCGCAACCTCCGGAGCGCATGACACTCACTTGACAGTTGCTCCCATCTAAACAAGGCAGTGTAAACAGAAATGTCTTGTTGAGCCAACACTCTTACAGTAACAATTGTAATAGCATAGCAATGTTTTTGAAACGGCTGAAATGTACAGACATTTTCTTCTTTTTGTTTACCTGTTTTATTGAGTATTTTACCTGAAATTGTTGTAACAGCCAGTTACGTTCTGAAATTGTCATCGTAGCTTTAAATCTCAACAGTATTTTTTTTGTTTGCTTGACTGCACTGAGCTGCCACCGAGATCCAGGCAAGAAGCAATTCCCCATTGAATTATCAACGTTTTAAGTCACAATTTGCTTTTACCTCATGACTTCCATGATATTGATAAAGTTAAGCCTGGTTTATTCTAAGGTAACTTTAATACTGTAGCTAGTGTAGCATTAAACTTAAATTATTCAGCCTCATATGCGCAGGCCCTCATATGTGCATGCCCGCAGGCACACATTTCAGCAAATAAACACCTATTTCAAATAAACGGTGGGTGTAAAGTAATTGTTTGAGGTTACCATGATTTTGTTTTGAGGTTTCATGTTTGATTTGTTAAAGAAATTCAGTAATGGCAATCATCTGTTTTTATTGCCAGAAAGAAACTGCTAGCCATTGGCTGCTAACAGCTGAGAACTGCTATGTAACGGACAAACACAAAAACAGTCAACTTCGAGACCGCTAGAAATCGTCAAAGAACTGTTGAAAATGCACAGTCAGAGGAGAATAATTATTGTCAAGGAAAAGTTTTTTTGTTGAAATAGAGGCATACCAAGACAAAATAAATGTGACCTGGTAATAAAAATGATAACACAGTGCAGGAAATTAAGAATCTTACTAAAATGCTGGAATTAAACAATGGAGGAAATGGATGCCTGGCTCAAATAGAAGCCTGATTGTGTTCAGTGATTTAAGCAATTCATTTCTGAGGTGTTTATTTGAAATGGTACAGTAAGCCTAATGGCGCCTATCTAGCAATGGTATAACTAAACATGACAAAGTATTTTGTTGAGCTAGCTCGCTTGCTAACCTTACCTAACTGTGTAGCCTATATTATATGAATGACACTGTATGATAATGTTACTGTACATGTTATATTTGTTTGGGAGGGGTAAACGCTCAATATTGATATGCTAACATTACTTGATCATGAAGCATGTTACTTAGCTAGTAAGCTGTGTATTATCAAATTTTATTGGTCACATACACGCGTTTAGCAGATGTTATAGCGAGTGTAGCGAAATGCTTGTGCTTCTAGTTCCGAAAGTGCAGTAATATCTAACAAGTAATATCTAACAATTTTCATAAAAAAGACCTAATACACACAAATCTAAGGAAAGGAATAAGAATATATGGATGAGCAATTCAGAGCAGCATAGGCTAAGATGCAATAGATAGAATTGAATACAGTATATACAGTTGAAGTCGGAAGTTTACATACACCTTAACCAAATACATTTAAACTCAGTTTTCCACAATTCCTGACATTTAATCAGAGTAAGAATTCCCTGTCTTAGGTCAGTTAGGATCACAACTTTATTTTAAGAATGTGAAATGTCAGAATAATAGCAGAGAAATATTTATTTCAGCTTTTATTTCTTTCATCACATTCCCAGTGGGTCAGAAGTTTACATATACTCAATTAGTATTTGATAGCATTGCTTTTAAATTGTTTATCTTTGGTCAAATGTTTCGGGTAGCCTTCCACAAGCTTCCCACAATAAGTTGTTAATTTTGGCCCATTCCTCCTGTCAGAGCTGGTGTAACTGAGTCAGGTTTGTAGGCCTCCTTGCTCGCACAGCCTTTTCAGTTCTGCCCACCACTTTTCTATGGGATTGAGGTCAGGTCTTTGTGATGGTCACTCCAATATCTTGACTTTGTTGTCCTTCAGCCATTTTACCACAACTATGGAAGTATGCTTGGGGTCATTATCCATTTGGAAGACCCATTTGCGACCAAGCTTTAACTTCCTGACTGATGTCTTGAGATGTTGCTTCAATATAATGTTTTCCCCTCATGATGCCATCTATTTTGTGAAGTACACCAGTCCCTCCTGTAGCAAAGCACCCCCACAACATGATGCTGCCACCCCTGTGCTTCATGGTTGGGATGGTGTTCATCGGCTTGCAAGCCTCCTACTTTTTCCTCCAAACATAACAATGGTCATTATGGCCAAACAGTTATATTTTTATTTCAACAGCCAGAAGTATGATCTTTGTCCCCATGTGCAGTTGCAAACTGAAGTCTGGATTTTTATGGCGGTTTTGAAGCAGTGGCTTCTTCCTTGCTGAGTTGCCTTTCAGGTTATGGCGATATAGGACTCGTTTTACTGTGGATATAGATCATTTTGTACCTGTTTCCTCCAGCATCTTCACACAGTCCTTTGCTGTTGTTCTGGGATTGATTTACATTTTTTCGTACCAAAGTACGCTCATCTCTAGGAGACAGAACGCGTTTCCTTTCTGAGCGGTATGACGGCTGCGTTGTCCCATGGTGTTTATACTTGCGTACTATTGTTTGTACAGATGAACGTGGTACCTTCAGGCGTTTGGAAATTGCTCCTAAGGATGAACCAGACTTGTGGAGGTCTACAACTATTTTTCTGATTTCTTTTGATTTTCCCATGATGTCAAGCAAAGGTTGGCCTTGAAATACATCCACAGGTCCACTTCCAATAGGCTAATTGACATAATTTAAGTCAATCAGAAGCTTCTAAAGCCATCTTCTGGAATTCTCAAGCTTTTTAACTTCTTAATGCTGAAATCCTGTTAACGGGATCGATTTGGCAACAGCCAGTGAAAGTGCAGGGCGCCAAATTCAAACAGAAGTCTCATAAATAACATTTCTCAAACATACAAGTATTATACACCATTTTAAAGATAAACTTGTTATTAATCCCATCACAGTGTTTCTATTTCAAAAAGGCTTTACAGCGAAAGCATACCATATGATTGTTAGGTCAGCACCTAGTCACAGAAAAACAGACATTTTTCCAGCCAAAGAGAGGAGTCACAAAAAGCAGAAATAGAGATGATAATTTAATCACTAACCTTTGATCTTCATCAGATGACACTCATAAGACTTCATGTTACACAATACATGTATGTGTTCGATAAAGTTCATATTTATATCCAAAAATCTCAGTTTATATTGGCGCGTTATGTTCAGTAATGTTTTGCTTCCAAAACATCCAATGATTTTGCAGAGAGCCACATCAATTTACAGAAATGCTCATCATAAATGTTGATGAAAATACAAGTGTTATACACGGAATTAAAGATATACTTCTCCTTAATGCAACCGCTGTCAGATTTCAAAAAAGCTTTACGGAAAAAGCACACCATTCAATAATCTCAGTACAGCGTGCAGAGACCAAAACAAGCCATACGGATACCCGCCATGAGTCAACAAAGTCAGAAATAGCATTATAAATATTCACTTACCTTTTGATCTTCATCAAAATGCACTCACAGGAATCCCAGTTCCACAATAAATGTTTGTTGTTCGACAAAGTCCATTTACCTCCTTTTTGTTTGCGCGTTTAGTTCACAAATCCCAATTCACAAGAGGCAGGCACTTAGTTCAGAGGACAGTTCCATTACAGTTCGTAGAAACATGTCAAACGATGTATAGAATCAATCTTTAGGATGTTTTTATCATAAATCTTCAATAATATTCCAACCGGACAATTCCTTTGTCTTTAGAAAGGAAAAAGAACGCAGCTAACTCTCACGGGCGCGCGCGAGACAGAGCTCATGGCCTTCTGCCAGACACCTGATTGGAACAGCTCTTATTCTCTCCCCCTTCACAGTAGAAGCCTGAAACAAGGTTCTAAAGACTGTTGACATCTAGTGGAAGCTCGGACCAACTGTTCCACTGTATATTGGATAGGCAAAGACTTTTCTCAGGTTTTTTTCTGCCATATGAGTTCTGTTATACTCACAGACATCATTCAAACAGTTTTAGAAACTTCAGAGTGTGTTTTATCCAAATCTACTAATATGCATATCTTAGCTTCTGGGCATGAGTAGCAGGCATTTTACTCTGGACACCTTATTCATCCAAGCTACTCAATACTGCCCCCCAGCCATAAGAAGTTAAAGGCACAGTCGACTTAGTGTATGTAAACTTCTGACCCAGTGGAATTGTGATACAGTGAAATAATCTGTCTGTAAACAATTGTTGGAAAAATTACTTGTCATGCACAAAGTCGATGTCCTAACCGACTTGCCAAAACTATAATTTGTTATCAATACATTTGTGGAGTGGTTGAAAAACAAGTTTTAAAGACTCTAATCTAAGTGTATGTAAACTTCCGACTTCAACTGTACACATGAGATAAGTAATGCAAGATATGTAAACATTATAGTGGCCAATGATTTCAAGTCTGTATGTAGGCAGCAGCCTCTCTGTGCTAGTGATGGCTATTTAACAGTCTGATGGCCTTGAGATAGAAGCTGTTTTTCTGTCTCTCGGTCCCAGCTTTGATGCACCTTTACTGATCTCGCCTTCTGGATGATAGCGGGGTGAACAGGCAATGGCTCGGGTGGTGGTTGTCCTTGATGAGCTAGATTAATGTGCATGGACAAGAAAATAAAACATGTCATTGTCTGCAAATGCTTGTGGTTTGTTTCATTATTCTATATATTGTAATGTGTTTTAGAGGAAAAGGTGCTTAGTGGCTAACATGATATTTATGGTCAATTTTAGCTGCTGACCAAGAATGTTGCGTTACCAGCCACAATGAATGGTAAGGCAAGGATGTAGTGTTAATTGGAAAGTAAAAAATCTCTTTTGCCCCTCTGTTCCTCAGACTGGCCTTCATCTCTCATTGTTGGAATAGGGCCATTGTTGTCTCTGACCTAATGGAGTGATCCTTATCAGTTCACGTTTGTCTCCAGAAGGGATTTAAAGACCTATTAGGAGCGTTTTCAAAATGTTGTCCAGCCTGTAGCCGCTCCTTGGATTTCCAGCCTGTTGGATTTCCTGGCATTCATTGAGTGGTGCAACCCAAAATTCCTTTCCCAAGGAGTTGACCATCATGGGTTTGGTGTAAGGGTTATTATTCTATGCAGGTGGCACTACCATCACATGACAATGCCCCCTTTCATCAGCTGTGGGAATGGAGTGAGCACAGGGCTAGCACTCCCAAAAAGGTAGAAGACGGTGGTGACGCAAACTTCCAACTACCTATAGGTCTGCACGTTTCAGTAGCTCTTGGTAGTAGTGTTTCTTTAGGGGAAGGTGCTTTACCTGGATGGCCACAATTGAGGTGTGAGGGTAAAATAAGTAATACCAGGTAAACATATGGTGTGTTAATTATGATTCACCACATCAACCCAGACTCGAGTGCTCTCACCCAGACAAAAGGGGATTTGTTTTGTACTGATAGTCTGCTAGCTCTGCCTCTGACAAGTCACAACAAGACCTTGCTGAGTCCTGAGCCATGTATAAGAGTACAGGTGGTGCTAGCCTAGGACGTCTTTACTCTGCAGGGAAAGTTACCTGACAGCATCGCCGAGACTACAGGACAACAAACTCATCAGCCTCCCAAGCCCACTCTTTTAGTACCTCAATGTTAAACTCATTCTCCTTTGATTGTAGATGTTTTTTAAATATATATATATATATATATATTTTTTTTTTTACATTTTTTTATTACTTGTTGCCTGTCTTGAAGATGGTGTTTCTTTTTTTTTTTTACAACCAAATCTCTATTTTTGATGGAAACGGCATGTTATAGAAGGGTCCAGGCACCTTTTTTGTGATTTCAAATGTTTGTTTTTTTTAATTACCCCAAGCAGCAAATCACTTTTTCGTTCTCATTGTGTAGTATGGGGACCCTGAAAACACGAACAAAGGCTCCAAAAACACCCAAATATGGCGACGCAAGTTTTTAGATGTTGTACACATTAAATAGTCATTCCGAACTTTATCCGCATCTGTTATATTCAATTTTGTTGCGACTCGAGTGATACCTCTCTGTCCATTTTTTATTTTTAACTGCCAAATTTAAAGTAAATACTTGAGTAAACAAGGGATACAAAGTACATTGAAAGCATGGGGTGTTTCCACAGGAAGTTCCAGACACGTAGAATCTATGCCAAGGCGCATTGAAGCTGTTCCGGCGGCTCGTGGTGGCCCAACGCCCTATTAAGATGCTTTATGTTGGTGTTTCCTTTATTTGGCAGTTATATGTAGCAGCAGGCTACAAGAATAATGGAACAGCTGGATAGGGGAAACGTCTCAAGTCGCACAATAGGGAATATAACATTGCAGCTGAAGTTCGGAATGACAATTTCATGAGTGCAACATCTAAACACCTGTGTCACTATACTGAGAGCTTTGCTGTTTCTGAAAGGACGCATTTGGGTGTTTTTGGCGCCTTTGTTCAGGTTTTTCAGTGCCCCCGTACTACACACTGAGGACGAGGAATTGATTTGCTGTTTTGCTGAAGTTTCTCAAACATGTGAACTGACAAAAAAGATGTCTGGACCATTCTATAAAATGCCATATTCACACAAAAGTATCTTATTTAACTGTAGTCTATGCCCTTGTTGATTTACTAGTCAGTTTTCCTCTGTTTGTTGGCTTGTGTTATTCTTAGAGAAAAGCTGCCAGCTACTCTAGTTTCTAGCTGCTGTTTTTGAATGGGTAACTGATAGTGCGTCTCCATGTCAATCAGAAGCCCCAGCTGTTGTGTGTGTGTGTGTGAGTGTGCCCTGTTCATCTCTTGTTTGGGAAGGGAAGTGTACGTGTCAGGGGTGATGGGGACAGCTTCCTGGCTTGGGGGCTCACAACAGGCCTTTCCCCTGCATGCCTCATCTTGCCTCCACCTGATAGGGGTAGCAACTCCTCTCCCAGGGCTGAGCTTGTTTGTATTATAACTGCATTGCAGTGTTTTTGTCATTTGGGCTAATGCAATGTGTTTGCTTATACATTTTATTAGGCAATCCCTTTAAAGTTCTACCCTTGATTTCTCTCAGTATTGGTCTGCACACCGGTTATTGAAAGAATTGTAAAACACTCAGTCACTCGAAGAGATACGAACTGCTTGCTACGGTTGTCATCCTGACCATCATCCCTTAACAGTTGTTTCTTCTCCCTTTTTTCCATTCGATCTATCCCACTCGATCCCTCACGTAATGCGCGCACACACAGAGAGCACACACCTTGGTTGGCTCTCTTGTCCCCCAGCCTCGAGGAGCCCTTCTTTGTTCCCTCATTACCCAGTCAGGGATGTGTGAAAAGTGGAGCACAGGTCGGGGCTCTTTGTCCCCCTCGGGCAAATCAAAAGTGACAGACACCGGCCCGCTCCGCCGCTAATTTGTCCCCCCCTTCGAACGGCCCCTTCTCAGCGCCGCTAATTGCAGCGAGACGCACATGCCTACAAGGGAACAGACACATCTCGTTATTAACGCTGGGCGAGGCCAACACGGGTAATTGCGGAACATCCTTCAACAAATAATTTGGGAATGTTTAGCCATTCAAGAGTAGCGCCAGCCTGACCGGGATTTGCGAGGTCAAGCCTGCAAAAAACAAGAGGGCAAAGATGGACAGCACACACACTAATGGAAGGAAAACAAAAAGGGGAGAATGGATGAACGAGTGCAGTTTTGGGTTCTTGAGGGTTATCGTCCAAGGCTGGTTGTCACCCCACATGTTCGTTAGAGGTTAGAGCGACCGAGAGCCCTGCCTTGCCCCATTGGCATTGTCCTCCTCTGATCAACCAAGCGTACGGTTAGGAGTCAGCAGGGTCACACATCAGCCTCAGACCCTTCTCACCATTTACCCCTCCCCAGCACCCTCTGCATCAGACATACGATGCCATGATTTGAATCACATTGGAAGCAATCTGCTTAGTTAAAAGAGAGGACAGCTGGGTACTTTTTCCATAATAGCTATTATTTGCATCAAATATGTGGCTTTTCTGTCTGTTCTGTTTGTGGCCAAAGGAGCTGATATGTAATCGGTTGGGAAGTCGCTGCTGCATAATTCTGTTCTGGCACGGTAACCCGTCTTTAGATTAAATAAGATGTGCTCTGTATCTCCCTTATTTGATTAGTCTGCCATTTTGTCCTTTTTAAACTCTGCTTTTACTTGACTGGGAGGATTGGAGGCATGAAAGTCTCCAGTGGAAAATCCATTTGTTGGTTGGGAGTAATGTTACCCTCTTTTGATGCTGTCGCTCTTCTCAGTGCGGTTTGAGAGGAGCAATGATGCCCCCACTGACCATTATTCTCTATCCACCGCAGTCCTGTATGTTTCCTCCCGAGTTGTGCTAAATTTCTCAGCAAATCTGATAACTTGCAGCCGAGGGCTCACAAAGACGAATAGGGGTCGGTTGTCGGTGTCAAACCCGCTGCCCTCTCTAAACTTGATCATGACATTGCTGTGAGGGCATGCCACTCTCTGCAGTGACACGCGTGAGGAAAACCAGCCTATAAAATGATGATCAAGTGTTCTAGAATTGTGTGATTACGCTGTACTTCCTATAACAATATTTTCCCTTTCTCTCTGATTTTCCAGGGTTTTGGACCGAGGGAGCTTGTGAGAAAGAAGATTTGAATTTTTTTTATTTGCCATCTTACCCATCCTCCCTCACTCCCTCCTCTCTCCCTGCCCCATACATATTCACCCGTACCTCCACTCCCCCCTAACGGGGGAAAACTACTCTGCACCTCTTCGACCTGTGCTGAACCAGGAAGGGACAGGACTAGGCCCACCATCAGCCTACAGAGGTGACCAACAAGCTCCCACAGAGAGCAGTCCAGCCCAGTCTCCACAAGTCACTGTGCCAGGATGACAGGGTTGCCCTCTTGCATTTCCACGGTGGGATTCTGCATCCTACTGGTGATCAGAGCTGAAGGTATTCAAAGTAAGACTGGCTCCTCTGTTATTATAGTCCTCTGTTGTCCCACTGCACCCTAACTCACACTGTGCCTCCCACTCTCTTTAGTTGGATGGACACTCTAATACAGAGCGATTTACCTATATTCTTAAAGGGTGTAAAAAAAAAAATGTAAATAGTGAATTGCATAGGTGCCAGACATTTTCTACATGCGATTATTCTTCAGTAGAACTGTATAAAAAAAGGCAACGCGCACACACACCAGTAAAGCACTTTTCTTAAAATGAAATGTTGCTAAAATAAATTAGGAAAGAATAGGAGGGCGCTCAACCAACGTTGAGTCGAGGTGCAACCCAAATATGTGAAACTATTCATTTCAAAACAGCTATTTAAAAGCTTCTTTAAAAGTAATTTGTCATTTTAAATTCATCTGAAAACTAATCATCTAAATAAATAATGCAAAGATATGTCAAATCAGTTAATGCCAAATTCCAGTCTGAAGGAAGTATGCTTTTGAATTCAATTCATTTTTTGTCCCACTTTCTTCTGACCAAACCAGTCCTTCCTCAGAGAGGAAAACAGAAGGGAAGTGTTGGGTCATAATCTTCTGTAGTTTAAACCGTTCAAACACTAGAGCCAAATTGAAATGATGAAAAAAAAAATTCGACATGCCACATAGGTGCTAAAAAAACGCTAAAAACTGCTAGGCACACTAGAGACACAATAGTGCTTGTCATTTTGTCACCGAACGCCATATTTTGGCGCCAATTTTTTACAGCTATTTCATTAAAGCTGCAATATGTAACTTTTTGGGTGACCTTACCAATTTCACATAGAAATGTGAGTTATAGATCTGTCAGTCATTGAAAGCAAGTCCAAGAATCGGTAGATCTGTTCTATGAGCGACATTTCTGTTTCCCGTTTGTGCGTCTTTTACTTTCGGTTTTGTACACCAGCTGAAAATACAATAGTTTGGGTTATGGAAAATATATTTCACTGTTTAGATGGTACAATGATTCTCTAAATCATATTTGCTTGTTTTGTTTCTGCATAGTGCATCTTTTAATGTTCATCATTTATCAAAGGGCCATTATAAATTAATAAACGGGCCAGATCTGGTCCACATGCCGCCAGTTGAATAGCCCTGCTCTAATATGCTGTTTTGGTGGAAAGTTGACTTGTTTCTGTGCAAGGTTCAATGACCTGGCAGTCCTCTTTAAGAATTTATAACGTAATCTCTGTTTTTAAAAGGGCAATTATTTTATATTTATTATAAACAGTTGTCCAATTTGCCCATTGTTCTCGTATGATTAATACTGACTAGCTAGTAACAATTTAACCCAATCTGTCCTGCAATTTCCAATTTGATCTCCCTTATGAATCCAAGACCAGACTAACTTCAGAAGGCAATAGTACTGTTAAAACACTCATCTGTCAATTACATATGGAGGAGGGGCTTGATAAACATTGTTAAACTAAATTAGCATGAATAGTTTGGTTTTTCAGCCTTTAAGCTACCCCTACATGTCACCCACGGTCTCCCACCCCTCACTATGGAGAGATCAGTATCTTAAGCTGTTGTAATGGCCGTGATTAGAGTGAATTAGCGGCAAATGCAGGGCCTTTAGAAATGCATGGCCTAAGCTACCTAGTTAAAGAATATTACCGTAACCCCCCAGGTGGTCCGAACTGTTTTATATTCTAATTAGGGGACCTAACCAATGGGACCAAACACCATAGGTGTAACTCGCAGTCCCTTCTCTCAATACCAAGTTTACCATGACGTGCAGAAACACCCATGAGGAGTGAATGGTACCCGCCACTTGGAAAATGCCCTGTTCTCAATGAGATTAGAACATGTTGAATGTCATGTGGTGTTCCCAGGATACAGCGGATAGATCATCACAGCACTGTGGGCTTGCTTTCTGCCTTATTTTGCCCTTAAATTGGAAAATTAGGCCTAAATGTTCCAAATGTGTGTCCAAAAGACACTGAATATGCTCCGATCACAAAAACAATTTAGTCACGGAAGACTCGAGCATCACGCTGGTTTTGTACTGCCGTGTTTGATGTCGGAAGGATATGGCACTATCTTAATGTGCCGGGGCCTCATAAAAGGGCCTCTCTCTGCTCCCCTACATAAAAGGGCCTCTCTCTGCTCCCCTAGCTGCTCCTACTGTTGCTCTCATACTGCCTTCCCAGCTGGGCCTCCACGGTGACTCACCCGGCAGCCATAAAGCCAACCATGACCATAAAGATGCAGCTCTCAGGCTCGTAAAAGGTCACCTTTTAACCAGCCAATGAGATGTTAAGGCAAGTATCAGGAGTTGATTACTCTGAAAGCAGAGCCTTTGAGCGAGCGTACACACACACACACACACAAACAAGCGAGCTGATAAGAGGAAGGCGAGGCTGGTCCAAGTGTTAGGTATGATGATTAGTCTCAGAGAGCGTAGCTCAGAATCAGTTGTGAATTTATGACCGTGTTTTGTTATCACAGAGCCCACGCTATTTTGTTAATTAGCCTCTGTTGACTCTGTCGTCCTTGTCCCAGGCATACTGTACAGTGAAACAGTGCCTCTGTACCCACTGGGCCAGGTTAGCTTCTCTCCTTCCTTCCTCCTTTGCAGCTTAGTCATCGACAGTAGTGACTTGTCGGAGAACCCCTCCCCCCCCCGCCCCCACTACAGGAAGCTGTTGAACTGATTGTCGGCGCTCTGGGTTCCTTTTTGCACATTAACCGTTTCCTCTATTGTACTGTCAGTCGTTACAGGGCAGAAACCACTCCAAACATTCATTGTTCTCCGGAAATAATTCAATCCTACAAGAGTTTTTTTTTTTTTTCTCTCAATTTTTTTTACACCACACTAGCTGATACGCGAGAGAGTGTGGGGTCTGGCATATGCCAAGCGTTACGGAGAGAGGGGGCAGGGACAGAGGTGCCCGCTGGGCAATAGGCTGCCAGGGTGGCTGTATAAGGGGCCTGCTGTGCCAACTTGTGAATGCTCTTTTCAGACTCACTTTTTTTTGTTCCAAAGGTGTCAACAAACCAATTAAAATTCCACTGTTGTCTCACCAAGGGGGAAAGATGCATGTTTTATAGGTCTAGTTTTATTTTCTGTTTTCCATGTGTGAGGTTGTAGCAACTTGTTAAATATTTTTCACGGTACTCATCAACTGTTGCTGGGTAACAAGGGTTGTTGAATAAACTTCTCAGGAAGTTCTCCAATAGCACTCAAAAGAACAGATGGAAGGAAAGGTGGGTCTCCCCCCCCCCCCCCCCCGCTACGTTTTGGACAAAAGCCTTGTAGTGATTAATATGAACAAAATGTATTTGATTTGTGGTGTTGAAATGTACTGTGGTGAAGAGGTTACGGTAACACCTGTCATTTTTCTATTGTCTGCATCACAAACCTGAGGAACTGTGGTGTACATATCTGTGTCCTACTGGGAAAGTGATGATGGAGCTGAAAGGGGAGCCTTCAAATTGGGTGTCTCACTTGTTGTATGACTTATTTAATTGTCAGCTAATACCTCCATACTATTTCTTGCTGACTCACCCACCTCGAGCTGTAATTTCATTTCAGGCAGCTCTCTCCCCGTCCAGATTCATCCCCAAGGTTCGAGAGAAAGGTGACATTGATAGTCTCTGGGGTTAGTTGCTGTGAACTGATTAAAATTTTTCTCTCATCTATTTGTCTCTCACACATGCGCACACACATTTTCTCCTGCCTGGGATTTCAGTGGAGGGCATGTTTTAGTTACTGTGTTTATGCAGATTAATGATGCGCAGGTTAACTCATAACCCACAGTCCCGCGGGGTTATATCTGTGGGGCTGGTTTAAGGTCATGAAATATTGTGTGGAAGAAGGGTGGTGGGTGTCAGGCAGGATGAATAAAGAGAAAACGATGCCTTTTTAAAAATGTATAATTCTTGTGCAATTTAAAGCTATAGGCTTTTTTTTTCTTTCATTTTTTGAGGCTGTCTGGCATTAGTGTGTAAGCCTTGGGCTTTAGGGCCTACCTGTATGTGCGCCGAATAGCCTATACACCAAATGCTTTTGGGAAGAGCAGGAAAAGTTCACGCTGATACGGAGGCAAAAAGTTTAATTCAATAAGAGAAAAGGTACGAAATGGAGAGGGGGAAAAAAGAGAGAATGAATGGCCAAATAATGTGTGTTTGGGAAAGATTTGGGGAAGTGGTAAAAGAGGATGATCAATTTGTGTGTCACATGGTCTGAATACAGTGAAATGCTTACTTACAAGCCCTTAACCAACGATGCAGTGTTAAGAAAATATTTACAAAATAAACTGGTTAAAAAAATGTCAACACAAAATAACAGACTATATACAGGGGGTATCGGGGAGTCAATGTGCGGGGTACAGGTTAGTTGGTCATTTGTACATGTAGGTAGGGGTAAAGTGACTATGCATAGATGATAAACAGCAAGTAGCAGGAGTATAAAAACATGAGGGGAGGGAGGGGGGTCAATGCACATTGTCTAGGTTGCCTTTTTATTTATTATTCAGCAGTCTTATGGCTTGGGGTGGAAGCTCTTAAGGAACTCTTTGGACATAGACTTTGCTATGGCATGGGTGACTGGAGTCTTTGACAATTTGTTGGGCCTTTCTCTGACACCGCCTAGTTTATTGGTCCTGGATGGTTAGAACTTGGCCCCCCATGCCCATGTACTGGGCCATACGCACTACCCTCTGTAGCACCACTATAGCCCTGTCGACATGAATGGGGGACGTATTTGGCCCTCCTTTTCCTGTAATCCACGATCATCTCCTTTGTCTTGCTCACGTTGGGGGAGAGGTTGTTGTCCTGGCACCACACTGCCAGGTCTCTGACCTGCTCCCTATTGTCTGTCTCATTGTTGTCAGTGATCAGGCCTACCACTGTTGTCGCCAGCAAGTTCAATGATGGTGTTGGACTCGAGCGTGGCCATGCAGTCGTGGGTGAACAGGGAGTACAGGGGGACTAAGCACGCACCCCTGGGGGGCCCCAGTGTTGAGGCTTAGCAGCAGATGTTGCATACCCTTACCGCCAGGCGGGCGGCCCGTCAGGAAGTCCAGGATCCAGTTGCAGAGGGAGGTATTTAGTCCCAGGGTCCTTAGCTTAGTGATGAGCTTTGTGGGCAATGTGGTTTTGAACACTGGGCTGTTGTCAATGAACAGCATTCTCACATATATGTTCCTTTTGTCCAGGTGGGAAAGGGCAGTGTGGAGTGCGATTGAGATTGCATCATCTGTGGATCTGTTGGGATGGTATGCAAATTGGGGCGGGTCTAGGGTTTCCGGGATTATGGTGTTGTGACCCTTGACCAGCCTTCCAAAGCACTTCATGGCTACAGATGTAAGTGATACGCGGTGGTAATCATTTTGGCAGGTTACCTTCGCTTCCTTGAGCACAGGGACTATGGTGGTCTGCTTGAAACATGTAGGTATTACTGACTCGGTCAAGGAGAGGTTGAAAATGTCAGTGAAGAAACTTGCCAGTTGGTCGATCTTGATAGCGGTGTCGGTTATGATGATTGTGAAACGCTGTACAAATTTGACAGTCACAAGACAGGAACTTCAAATAGGCCTATGGCATGTCAAGGAAACTAGCCCTACTGTTCAGATGAGTTAAATGGAAACTGATATCTGGACACTGACTGATGAGGTCTATAACCACTCCCATAGTCTTAATATTAACTCCTACAGAATTAAGCATTTCTTTCAGTGAAATTATACACCAAATGTAGGCTAAAATTAGACTCGAGCGAGGTGAATACATATGATTTATTCCTTTATGCATCCTGTGCATAGAAATAAACCTTATAGTAATTTGTGTGCGTGTGTGTGCGCACTGTGAATATGCATCCAGGCCGAACAGAAATCTTATCATAAACATGTTGGGTCATTTTCACAGCTTTCTAATAAATGGTCAAACTGATGTCCGTTTGGTTATTGTCATTTTCTCCCTGGTCAAGTTCTCACTTCGCTGCTGCTTTCGCGGAGCAACGAAGTTTAGTCTCTGCTTCGTGAAAGAAGCAGAGATGACCGAGAACTTTATGGACGTCAACTAGATGGAAGCATTCATTCCATCGCTTTCTGACATTCTGGTCTAGCGAGGGTTTATTTAGTCTTCTAGGGCAATGACAGAAGAGAAGCTGCATGTATCTAATTATAGACACGTTAACTACAAATAGCCTACCAAAATGCCGGAAATTATAAGAAGAAATATATCTACATCAGGCAAAGAAAATCCTGCAACCCCTGTCAAAAAACCTTTCCACCGTGCCTTACTGTAGCCTACAGCGCGTTTTCTTTAATAGCGGGTTAGGGTCGGTTGCGGTGTCTCAGATTTTCACTTGATCACATTGTTTGCACATGGTCTATTAGCAATTTCGGGCAGGTGAACAAACAGCTAACCCGCGCACCACTATTGCAGGTATAGGACATATTACTCGCCTCATCTCCACAGTGGCCCCTGTTGGTAGAACAACCAGTTCAGAACACTGTTTAGATCATGGCGCCGCACTCTTAAGGCTGGATCTGACAATAAAAACAATTCTGCTGCTGGCCCTTTAAGAGCCATGCATTACATTGCCTGTAGATGGAGTGGCTCGTTAGCGTCAGAGTGTGCTGGCCCCTTAAGAGCATGTGGCTGACTGGAGATGGAAAGGCTCATTACTGGGCGTGCTCTGCCAGACCTCAGACTCCGCCGTGACTGGCGGCAGAATTAAGCACACATGTGGAGGCAGAGTTAGAGAGAGCAGCAGCCATTTCCAGCCTCACTGACAGCCACTGCTCCCCAGCCAATCACAGGCCTCCTTGTCGAGGGGGGAGAGAGGTACTCCGGGTTTTCACTAGAGAGGCCATATAGGAACAAAAAGGGCTTTGAGGCTCTTTGGGGGGGATTGATGTTGAACTTTAAATCTTGTATTGTCAACATGGCTTTCTCTGACTCCAATGAGATGGAGAGGGGCCTTAAAAGTCCTCACAGCCCCCAGTGACTGCAGTAAAAACGTGTCAGTTTTATGTGGACTACCAGAGGCTTTCATCACCTCATCAAAGCGTCGGGAGCCTCCTGAATCCCCCCCCCCCAAATCACTCAAACATGACTTAAGCCAGTCTAGACCAGGCACAGCTCCCAGAAGGAGAGCGAAGGAGCTGAGACGGGAGGAGAGAGTGTGGAAGGGAGAAAGAGCCATCTACCCATAGCGCTCTGGTTTTTATTTGGGGCCTGGCCCATTTGATCCAGTTCCAGTCTGCTGTGTGTTTATAAGTTTCCACTCTGCCTCCCTACACAGCTCTGACATCACCAAGGGACAGCCCAGCTCAAACTGGGCCCTGGGCCATGCCACCACTTAAGCGTAGTTTATTAGCGGAACAATTTCTGATATGATTTTGATTTAAATCTCCTGTGTGTAATATCAATGGCAAGAGGTCTAGACTATCTGCCTCCTTTTCTGAGCTTTATTTCTTTGGGTGTGTGTGTGTGTGAGAGAGACCGTGTTTGTGACGGATGTAGAGCGAAGAAACCGCGAGACTGTGAGTCTATTCCCACCACCCAGGAGAATGTCGGAACTCTGGAGTCCTGTAATCTGTGTGTCGTTTTCCCCCTTCACTGATAGAAGGCAGACTTCAAAGCCCCTGGTTCCCAGCTTCCCGAGGCCAGCTCTGCTATCTCACTGTAGGACTGCTCAGGTTTCCATTAGCACTTAATTATTTTCAGGGTGGTGCTGCCGTAACCGGTAGCCGCCGCCACCTTTGTTTGTTCAACACATTATGGTTTGTTCTATGCCCTAGGACTCCAGCTCTAACGATACAGCTATGAGCTCACAACCTCTGCCACACTGATTTCTATTCTCACTCGGGCTTCATAAATCTGTCCTAGTGAAATATCGTCTTGACACATTAATGAGGACTGTAGTGTGTCTCCCTTCTTCTCTATGCACAGAACATCTTAGTGAAGAAAGTTGTGATCAGCTTTGCTTTAGTTGTTCTAATGGGCTTTTATTTCTCCCCCGATACAACTGTTATGTGTTTGTAGAAGTGTTTCGCAATCGTTTTAGTTTAGGATCCCAAAACCAAGTTATGTCTGGCAGGTTTTTTACCTGACACCCTCTGGGGTTTCAATTACATTTCTTGGAAATTCTCTTGGCTGAAGTACAGTACCTAAAGTGAAGCATTTGTAGTTGTGGTAGTCTATTTCTGCAGTTAGGCTAGCTGACATCAGTATGCCAGTGAGTCTCTATGTACGCGATCAGTGTACAAATGAACTGTAAAAAGGAACGGAAGCCCAGCGGAAGCTATTGTATCGCTCCACTTGCCTTTTTAATGGTCATTTACCAATGGAATTACTCAGAGAATGCAGCCTGAATGTAGAACCTCCTGGACACTCGGTTGTAAAAACGAGGGAAATATCCCTGAGAAAGACTAGAACAACAACTCTGAAGCCAGTTAATGGGGTCTAGGAAAGGAATGCGGCGATGGAGACAACAGCAGCAGGGAGAGAAAAAAACCGTCTGCCCTGTTGCTGTCCTGCTGCCGAGACGTTTCAAATTGTAGGTTTTGCAGGTGATTGGCCCCTCTGCAGACATGTCTGAACTCGAGCAGGCTCGAGTCGCGTCATGCTCCAGAGGAAGTGCCCGCAGCCGCGCCGAGCACCACACACAGACATCACTTTGTTCTTTGTGCTCACGAGGCCCACAGCCCAGGTTCACTCTCCTGAGCAGCATGGGGGAGGAAGGGAACTGGGGAAAAAGGCAGAGGTGAAAGGACAAGGAGGCTAGGAAAATAAATAGGGGGCAGAGAAATGGGTGGGGGGGGGGGGGGGGGGTTAGGACGAGGTGGAAGTCAAGAAGAGCGGGATAGGGACAGAGAAGGAAGAGAAGAACAACAGGTTGTAGGACTGGGAAAAAAGAGGGCAAGAGGTGAAATGACAAGGAAAGTGGGACACGGCATTGCAGGGGGGCATCGGGGCGGCAAGTAGCCTAGTGGTTAGAGCGTTGGACTAGTAACCGGAAGGTGGCTAGATTGAATCCCCGAGCTGACAAGGTAAAAATCTGTCATTCTGCCCCTGAACAAGGCAGTTAGCCCACTGTTCCTTGGCCGTCATTGTAAATAAGAATTTGTTCTTAACTGACTTGCCTAGTTAAATAAAAGAAGGGGAGAGAGGAAAAGGGATCAGGAGAAAGGGCATGAGGAGAGGTGGCAGGAGTGTCAGACTAATAGGAGGATTAACACGGTGAGCTCGTACACATTTAATACAACATAAGATACTTAACCTAAAATGAGCGTGTTGCTCTGTAAAATGTTATTTTCCTGACCTTGTACCCATGGTGCCGTGTATCATATCTTAATGGCTCTGACTGGCTCCTTAATATGTGTCTAGATTTGTTGCCGATGCCCTTTTCTAGACGCTGTTAATACAGAGCGCTGGCAGTGAGCGCTCGGCTACTTTAACCACCGTAAACTGAGTTTACCCGTAAACGTTTGCTGTGTACTAAACCTTGCCATTATTAAGAACCACAACATCATAGCCTGCGTGAATATTCAATTTTTCCGCCAGTAAAACCACACTGTTTGCAATTTCATATGTAATTGCGATCAGATTGGCAACGGTGCTAAAGTTGTGCTGAGAGAACAACAGTGGTTGGCTTGGCCCTTTCGTACTCTGGTCTGCTCTGCTTACACTCATCCATGTTGATGGCCCTGGCTGGACACTAGTACGGAGTATAAATAGCCCTCTGGCCTTATATGGATCAGGTTCATCAGATGAGGACCCAATCAGGACCAGTGTAGACCGCTCTCAGATAGAAACTAATAGAGGGTGGGACAGCAGATTTAAAAATAACCGTAAGGCTATTGTGTTTACTCTGATTACATAGCCTAGTATTTGACTACTGTAACTCTTCGAACCAGACGTGGTGGAATAAGTAATGTGACACAGTGTATTTATATGTTCTGTATGCCAGACAACGGTGATGCGTGCACTTAAAACAGATGGAAGGAAAGAATGATGGATTGTGATATTTTTACTGTCATTATAAAACACAACTGTTTTTCTCTCTCTCGCCCTCTCTCTTCTCCTCCCTTTCTGTCTCTCCTCAATCCGTCCATCCAGCTGGTCAGAATCCAGACCACATGCTCCATGGCACCGGGCACAAGCATGAGTCCAGGAAGCCCGGAGACGGGCCCACGGTGGCCCCAGAGGACGCCGCCCGCTTTCTGAGCTGCTACTGCTCGGGCCACTGTCCAGAGGACCACAAAAATAACACCTGCGAGTGAGTGACCAACCACCTCGTTGTACACTCTGTACTTTCCCAAAGGCCAAATCCTTAAAGACATGCTCCGTAACTTTGGCGACTACTAAATATACTTTTTTAAACCTCCCGCTAGTGACGCACTGATATTATATTTTTGGCTGAGACTGATATCCAATATTTTCCTTGACAAAAAACCTGATGCCAATAACCAATATTAAAATGTTGCGTCCTTTTAAGCATTCTAGTACAGTTAAATAGTTAACACACACACATGGACGCAGCGGTCTAAGGCACGACATCTCAGTGCAAGAGGCGGCACTACAGTCCTTGGTTCGAATCCAGGCTGTATCACATCTGGCTGTGATTGGGAGTCCCATAGGGCGGCGCACAATTGGCCCAGCGTCGTCCCTGTTTGGCCAGGGTAGGCCGTCATTGTAAATAATAATTAGTTCTTAACTGACTTGCTTAGTTAAATAAAGGTTACACACACACACCACACTGACCAAAAAGTTGTTTTGTTGGCATTTACGTATGTCTCCATTACCAGATAAACATCATCAAAACCGTTTTCTTTCACTTGCTGTGCTGTTTCGTTGTTCGTTTGTTCAGTCATTTCATTCTCAACCAGGATTTCTATGGAACGCCGTTTGGGTCTTTGCATGTCAAAAAACACTATTCGGAAGGTTGGAATGTTATATAAAATCAACAAAAGACAATAATTTGTTAATTTAACAAATCTGAAATCACACTGGATGTATTATACTTTAGAATTGCATTGGGGCATACTTATTTCACTGTACAGCCTTACCCCATGTCATTGATCCACAATCCACAGGTATCAGTGACACCCAGAGAACATTAGTGTCGTAGCTCTTATTGCGGGACTCTGAAACAACTGTGAATTGAGCCACATTTATTGTCAACCTATGTGTATTGAACACCATTCCAGAGGAAAATTAATACTGCGTGGATGTTTTGGAGTCTGATAACTCTGAGGAGGACGTTGGGAAAAAAATATATTGGGTATTGAGTAGACTGTTACCCCATTTCATTGATCCCCAATCTTTAGGTAAAGCTACAGTGCCTTGCGAAAGTATTCGGCCCCTTTGAACTTTGCGACCTTTTGCCACATTTCAGGCTTCAAACATAAAGATATAAAACTTTATTTTTTTGTGAAGAATCAACAACAAGTGGGACACAATCATGAAGTGGAACGACTTTTATTGGATATTTCAAACTTTTTTAACAATTCAAAAACTGAAAAATTGGGCGTGCAAAATTATTCAGCCCCCTTAAGTTAATACTTTGTAGCGCCACCTTTTTCTGCGATTACAGCTGTAAGTCGCTTGGGGTATGTCTCTATCAGTTTTGCACATCGAGAGACTGACATTTTTTCCCATTCCTCCTTGCAAAACAGCTCGAGCTCAGTGAGGTTGGATGGAGATCATTTGTGAACAGCAGTTTTCAGTTCTTTCCACAGATTCTCGATTGGATTCAGGTCTGGACTTTGACTTGGCCATTCTAACACCTGGATATGTTTATTTTTGAACCATTCCATTGTAGATTTTGCTTTATGTTTTGGATCATTGTCTTGTTGGAAGACAAATCTCCGTCCCAGTCTCAGGTCTTTTGCAGACTCCATCAGGTTTTCTTCCAGAATGGTCCTGTATTTGGCTCCATCCATCTTCCCATCAATTTTAACCATCTTCCCTGTCCCTGCTGAAGAAAAGCAGGCCCAAAGCATGATGCTGCCACCACCATGTTTGACAGTGGGGATGGTGTGTTCAGTGTGATGAGCTGTGTTGCTTTTACGCCAAACATAACGTTTTGCATTGTTGCCAAAAAGTTCAATTTTGGTTTCATCTGACCAGAGCACCTTCTTCCACATGTTTGGTGTGTCTCCCAGGTGGCTTGTGGCAAACTTTAAACAACACTTTTTATGGATATCTTTAAGAAATGGCTTTCTTCTTGCCACTCTTCCATAAAGGCCAGATTTGTGCAATATACGACTGATTGTTGTCGTATGGACAGAGTCTCCCACCTCAGCTGTAGATCTCTGCAGTTCATCCAGAGTGATCATGGGCCTCTTGGCTGCATCTCTGATCAGTCTTCTCCTTGTATGAGCTGAAAGTTTAGAAGGACGGCCAGGTCTTGGTAGATTTGCAGTGGTCTGATACTCCTTCCATTTCAATATTATCACTTGCACAGTGCTCCTTGGGATGTTTAAAGCTTGGGAAATCTTTTTGTATCCAAATCCGGCTTTAAACTTCTTCACAACAGTATCTCGGACCTGCCTGGTGTGTTCCTTGTTCTTCATGATGCTCTCTGCGCTTTTAACGGACCTCTGAGACTATCACAGTGCAGGTGTATTTATACGGAGACTTGATTACACACAGGTGGATTGTATTTATCATCATTAGTCATTTAGGTCAACATTGGATCATTCAGAGATCCTCACTGAACTTCTGGAGAGAGTTTGCTGCACTGAAAGTAAAGGGGCTGAATAATTTTGCACGCCCAATTTTTCAGTTTTTGATTTGTTAAAAAAGTTTGAAATATCCAATAAATGTCGTTCCACTTCATGATTGTGTCCCACTTGTTGTTGATTCTTCACAAAAAAATACAGTTTTATATCTTCATGTTTGAAGCCTGAAATGTGGCAAAAGGTCGCAAAGTTCAAGGGGGCCGAATACTTTCGCAAGGCACTGTATACAGTGGAATATTAATACACACAATAAGCTGACACAGTCCCGTGATAAGAGCTACAACGCTAATATTTGCGTAAACTCTTCACAGTTGTGTTCTGTGGGTGTCACTGAGTAGACTAATACCCAATTCCATTGCTTCACATTCCAACCTTGTTTAACATCTAGTCTAAATATGGCATGATTCGACCAATTGTAACCTTGTTTTCAGGCTGGTTGTGTTGGTGCTAGGTAGGTACCAAGCTAAAGCTAGCTAGCTACCCCAAATTTGCAGTCAAACACATAATGCTTTATTATTAACGTGGTATTGTAAACATATCGTTTGTGGCTGGTGTTTGCTTGTTTGCAGACTTTTCTTGTACAGCATTGACAGTGCTACTGATAGTAGTGGTGGCGCTTGGCTTGCACATGCAAATTCAGAACACAACATTCTACAATAGAACTGTGTTATTTGACGTGTCAAATTAAAAGCTTATACGCTTTGAAAGCTTAGTGTTATTTGACGTTTTATCTTTTTTGACACGCAAAGACCCAATTGGCGTTCCATAGTATGTCGTGAAGCTAATAGCAGTGACGCTGTTACTGTGCAACTCAGGTAGGGCAACATCTGAACAATAGCTCACTTGGTAATGTTAGTGTGTACCAGTGCTCGACCAGTCGAGAAAGCCCAACATCACCCACGACAGAGAACGGTTGATTGTCAAGGGCAATGGATTCCAATATCCCCGGCGTTAATGGATTTCGCCTTTGAGTTGTCTCGCTGAAATGTTCTTATTCTTTCAAATGACTGCTGGACTTGTTGACTGCTCGATCCACACAGCAGACATTGTGGGCTAGGTTAGGAATGCTGTGTTGCACGTGTAGCGCAACATTTTACGTGGCATCATTACATCATGTACCTACGTTATATAGGTATCCACATCAGCTTTGACATCGGTTTTAAACTAGACATCGGGCCGAATCCGATGTTTGCATTTTTGACTAATATCGTCCGATTTCGATATGTTCACCGACATATCGTGCATCCCTACCTCCCGCTTTGGGCTGGATGTGTCAACGTGTCGTTCATACATGCAAAATGTATGAGCAGAATTACGGTCTTACCTCGAAATCACTAGTTTGATAGCGACTGTTTTTCTGGGAGCTGTGCTGTGCCATTTTTCCTACATTTCCCCCACATGGGCCAGCCCCTAATAATTTGAGTTCAACAAATGAGCTTCAGCCCCTCGCCATATGAGTGACAGCTAGCACGATGCACATGATACACCCACAGCAGAGCAAGAGACAGAGGAATGTGACGTGGCGTACATATCTGCAAATATGTGACGTAGTACGCAATGTTCAGGGACCGCTTTTGTTTTGTGAGAGCAACTTTCTGAGCTTTTTGCTAAAAGTATTCAAAATTACCAGAATCTTTCATTGAGATGTTTGTTCCAACTCTGACTTTTGGGTCTGTGATGAATGGCAGGTTTGGTCAAAATGCTTACCTATGTGTGTTTTGGAACTGTAGTCATTAAATGTGTATATTGTAGGACGAATGGCCAGTGTTTTGCCATCATCGAGGAGGACGAGAATGGAGAAGCTATTCTGACCTCTGGCTGCATGAAGTATGAAGGCTCACATTTTCAATGCAAGGTAAGCATGTTGTCTGAATGGAGGGAAGACAAGGGCACATGGATGTCAATTATGTCATGGTACATGAATGTCATTATTGAATGTATATGTACACTCAGTAGCAAGTTTAGTACCGGGTTGGACACTGCATCCATAACAGCCTGAATTCTTCGGGGCATGGCGTCCAATCACTGCTCAATTGGTATCATGGGACTGGACATGTGCCAGGAGAACATTCTCCACACCACCACCATCAGCCTGTACCGTTGACACCAGGCAGGATGGGTCCATGGACTCATGCTGCTTATGCCAAATCCTGACGCTACCATCAGTATGAAGTAACAGGAACCGGGATTCGTCGGACCAGGCAATGTTTTTCCACTAGGCAAATTGTCCAGGGTTGGTGATTGCATTCCCACTGGAGCAGTTTCTTCTCATTTTTAACCGATAGGAGTGGAACCCGGTGTGGTTGTCTACTGCAATAGCCCATCCATGACAAGGATCGACGAGTTGTTGTACCGCGCCGTTATTTTTCTGTTTGTGGCATGCCTGTTAGCTTGCACGATTCTTGCCAATCTACTTCAACCTCTCTCGTCAACGAGCTGTTTTCGCCCACAGGACTGCCACTGACTGGATGTTTATTTCAAAAAAAAATTGTCGCACCATTCTTGGTCAAACCTAGACACTGTTGTGCGTGAAAAGCCCAGGATGGTGGCCGTTCCTGAGATACTGAGATCCGGCGCGCCTGGCACCGCCAATCATACCACGCTCTAACATTCAATCAAACAGTAACAGAATCCCTTGACGCCTTTGCTTTATATAGCAAGCCACTGCCACTTGACTCACTGTCTGTAGGAGAGACGTTAACTCAACTGGCCACGGAGTCTATAGCTAATATTCATATTTTGTTCTTGTTTAATCATTCTAAATAACCCTTGTTATGCCAACAAACCATTGTTTCAGGATTCACCCAGGGCTCAGACAAGGCGAACGATCGAATGCTGCGATACAGACTTCTGTAATCGGGACCTGCAGCCCACATTACCTCCCCCAATGGACACTGGTGAGGCTCCGGGCCAACTGTTACTCTACTGTTGGTGTTTACCTCTTGTAGGGGCTCCACTATGGTATTCTTATACTAGTTTGTCTGGGTCGGAAATTGTATTTGGGAACACAAATTGTTTTGTTTTGCAGGTACCTACTTTGGCAGTGCCCATTGGCTGGCTTTCCTTATATCAATGACTGTGTGCTGCTGCACTCTCATCTGCATCACGGTAGTCTGTTACTACAGGTAGGACTGGCTATTACAGTGGACTAGCTAACAGAAAGAGAGCGATTCCAAATGTACTGTCTCTAATATACAGTGACTTGAGTCGTGGTGGTAGAATACAAGGGAACTGTTGGTGCCATTTCTTCATTTCTTTGAGATTAGTCGGTTTCACCCCTTTTCTAATAATGATTTACTTGTTGCCTCACAGCACTTCTTGTTCATATTGTAACTTTAGCATTGTGTACTGATCTGTGTGTGTTCCTGCCAGGTACAAGTGGCAGACAGAGAGGCAGCGGTACCACCGGGACCTGGAGCAGGACGAGGCCTTCATCCCTGTGGGAGAGTCTCTCAAAGAACTCATTAACCAGTCCCAGTCCTCTAGCAGTGGCTCTGGGCTCCCCCTGCTGGTAAGATCCCCCACACCACACAGGGAGGGGCTTTGGAGCATGTGGCCTGGATGGAAAGCCTTTGGCTATGGAATGTGACTTTTCTGCTTTCCAGGAAAGTGTAACAGCTGTTTTTGTGTTTGTCTTTGGTCATAACTAGATTTATAGTAGGTTCAGTAAAATTGAAAATTATAACACTGCCGTACAAAGCATTAGTACACATCTATGCTTGAAACGGCGAATATCACGTGAAGAAAATAACAAATGGGCAAAGTTGTAGTAGGTATGATCTGTGGCACACTTGATGCTCAATGCCTCTCCCTGGTATGTCGTGTAGGTGCAGCGTACCATTGCCAAGCAGATCCAGATGGTACGCCAGATCGGCAAGGGGCGGTACGGCGAGGTGTGGCTGGGCCGCTGGCGGGGAGAGAAGGTGGCCGTCAAGGTGTTCTTCACCCGGGAGGAGGCCAGCTGGTTCAGAGAGACTGAGATTTACCAAACTGTCCTCATGAGGCACGAGAACATACTGGGTAAGCTTCGTTCCTACCACTCGCTTGTAGTAAAGAAGACTGCCGTCTCTGCCTCCATCTAAAATGGTCTGAATCTAAGTTTTTAATGTAGTCTTGATTGACTTGGAGTGGTTTTAGGCCTACATTTGCCCTAATACATGAGGTCAACAGTCATGTATCAGGGCAAGGCCTACATCTCAATATAGCACTAAACATCCTTCAACTCTCTTCTCACCCCTCTCAGGGTTCATAGCAGCAGACATCAAGGGTACCGGGGCCTTCACGCAGCTCCTCCTCATCACAGACTACCATGAGAACGGCTCCCTGTACGACTACCTGAAGTTCACCACGCTGGACACCCAGAGCCTGCTGCGACTGGCCTACTCCGCTGCCTGTGCCCTGTGCCACCTCCACACGGAGATCTACGGCACCCAGGGCAAGCCGGCCATCGCCCACCGAGACCTCAAGAGCAAGAACATCCTGATGAAGAAAAATGGAACCTGCTGCATCGCTGACCTGGGTCTGGCTGTCAAGTTCAACAGGTAGAATGACTGTTTTACTCAAGGTTGTGTTCATTAGGCACTCAACGTAAGAAAACTGACGCGCATGGAGGGAGTACATGAACTTGTCCAATAAGCAACAATCGTTTTGTGATGCAAAACGTTTTGCTATGGTGTGTGCTAATGAATGCACCCATGTTTTCACTTATGGCCGCTCTTCTAAACAGTGCTGAAGTTTTGTTTCTGGAGCAACTGACCATTTCCCTGTGAATTCCTGTTCTTCTCTTGTCGTCAGTGATACCAACGAGGTGGACGTTCCTCTGAGTACGCGGGTGGGGACCCGGAGGTACATGGCCCCTGAGGTGTTGGGCGAGACCCTGAACAAGAACCACTTCCAGGCCTACATCATGGCTGATATATACAGCTACAGCCTCATCATCTGGGAGATGGCCCGCCGCTGTGTAACAGGAGGTATGGGGACATAGACACGTGCGCGCATGCTCATACCGACATAGACATGTATACAGACAGATACAGATGCGTATACGCACACACTCCTTATAGTCACGAATCTACAGGCATTTGTGTACACATTTGATACTGATATTCCAGACCAGTCACCAGCCAAAAGTCTACCAGCCACTCAGATTCTTTACCAGCCTAAATATTTTTTCTGCCAAAATAACAAAACAATAAATGTATTACTAGTCAGAAGGTAGGTGTTAAATTGCTAAATATTATTTCATTTTTGTTACCTTAGGCTTGTAACCAACATTTTTACAAATGAGACAATTGTTCAACTGCCCCTTTAAGGCAGAAGGTTACCGTGGCAACGAGGGCACTGGAGTTGTCAGTGACCGTGTGCCTGTCAGATAGAATCTGACTAGAACGCGATGTGTCTTCGCTGAAGCGAACTCAAAAATTCAAAACAACCTAGCATGTGAACAAAACAATGTAAAAAGCCAAGAAACACAAAGACAAAGTCTCACTTAGGTAGACTTTTGAATAAATTAGACCAACTATTATGCCTGTGCATAGCGCATCTAAAAATGTAATCTTCAGCTCTTCAATCACAGTGCGCGCTGCTTCCCAGCCAGGCGGTGTTGATGCGTGTCCTGCGGCATATGCTACAGGATTTGTAGTTCTTTGCGTGATGATTAGCTACCAGCTATGCAACAAAAAGACAGAAACACTTAGAGAAAAGCTTCTGAAGCATTTATTTATCTATAAATGGAGCCCCGACCACCCGCCAACATGGCTTGTGAAAACAAACATATTACAACGACAATGCCAAAAATCTACCCGCAGGTGTTTGTTTTTAGGCCCTGCCAATCGCTACAGAAAAAAAAAAACCAGATAGGCTTAAGATTTCAACTGGTTATGGAAAACGCTACACTGACGGTATGGTTGAACCCGGTGTTCTTTTGCTCTTTGCTTACGTGTCACTATCTCCCTCTCCTCTCTCAGGCATAGTGGAGGACCACCAGCTGCCCTACTATGAGATGGTGCCGGCAGAGCCGTCCTTTGAGGACATGCTGGAGGTGGTGTGTGTGAAAGGGCTGCGGCCCACCGTGTCCAACAGGTGGAACGGTGACGAGGTGAGTCCTGATTTATCAGGGCAAATATGGTTTTGCCTGTACGAGACCCTTGAGAAAGAACCTGAAGATCAATGCATAAACACATGTAAATGAGTGAAGAAGGCAAAGGTTGTCTTTTATCCAGTTGTAACCCATATGAAAACATTTGCATTTAGTACTTAAAAACTATAATAAGTACAAATCTGCCTAGGCAGTACTGTGTATTTAGAGGTTATTTAAATTAGACCAAACTCCTAAAGCGGGGTGTGTGTGTGTGTGTTTTCTCCAGTGTCTGAGAGCCATGCTGAAGCTGATGTCTGAGTGCTGGGCCCACAACCCCGCCTCGCGCCTCACCATCTTACGAGTCAAGAAGACCTTGGCCAAAATGGTAGAATCGCAGGACATCAAGATTTGATCCTTTTCCCCCCTACATACTCAACACAGCCTGACCTAGAGACAGAACTCCCCAGTGTGTCCTAATGCTGAATGTGTCACCTCTGTTCAGTTGGCAGGGGAGGAGGAACAGGGTATGGGAGAAAAAGGACCCTGTTGTCACTGGGCCTTGGGCATAGAGAGTTAACCTCCATGAGTCTCTATCACCACAACGGACAGATGCTGCTGCCAGAGGCTCTTTCCCTTATTCCCTCCCTGGCCAGAGGAGTTCTTGGTTAACGTGCTGCATTGAATGCTTTCTGTGAAAGTCAAAACATGACATTGTGTGTGGAGGGGGATGGCATTTTCCTGCTCACATGTTGATGGGCAGAAAGGAATATGATGGAGGAACCTTAGAGCCTCACTTCAAACCAAGACACTGCCCTCGCAAGCGTCACCACCTGCCAATTATGTTCGATTTTTGCCTGTGAGCTTTTTATGCCAACATTTTTTTCTCTTCAGGACAGTCTTCTCCTGCCATATTAAAATGTCTCTCGACTCATAAGTAGAGTAATTACGAAATAAGGTACTATAATTATATGTGAATTTAATATGTAAATATATTGTATCGATAGATGCCGTGCCTCAACAAAAAACAATACATGCTGCAATGGTATTCACGTCCAGTGGGCTTCAAACGCCACCTGCTTCAAGAGCTATGAGCAATCCAGTCAACCAAGGACGTTGTAAGAGGGGATACCTGACTTGCCTTAAATCAACTTGTCACTGTGCTTCCTACAACAAACCTCAACTTAGTAACTTGTCAAAAAAAGACGTCTGGTTAAAAAAAAAACATATTTAACGCAAAATTGTATTCAAAGGACATTTGTGAATAGGGAGTTTGTGTCCCATCATGTCTCTATGCTTACCTCTTCTTCGTATGTGTTATATTCTGTATGTCTTCTGGGAGGAAAGTTCAGAACACAAAAATGGCATATTTTGGCCCTCATGAAGCCAATGCAAAAGTGTGCAGCTTAGAGGGCACACATCAATTAGGCCTTTCTAAAAATGATTAATCTGACATTTCTGCTGTCCCGACGCCCCACTGATTCTTGCCCACATTCATAGATCTAAGATGAATCCCCCCCCCCCCCTGCTCTTCTCTTGCTTTTCATTCTATTTTGAGTTACAGATATATATATATATTCATTAAGTGGCCAACTTTCATATTGCCAAACATCATGTGAGCTCAGCCGTTGAACTGTACCATTGTGCAGTAATAGTTTGTCTTCCGGGGTCCTACATGTCAGGTTTGTCATAGGGCTCACAAGTCAACATTAGTTCAGAAAATATGCAATATTTTACTAACTTAATGTGCAATTATATAGCTTACTCAATGCTATGGTAAATGGCATATTTACTTGTGCTAAAAACATTTAGTTAGCCAGAGCTTTAATGCCATTGACGTTTTTTGATCCATCAAGCTTCCTCGGGTGACAGAATTGCAGTCAAGTACAGAGGGAACATACAGTAGATGCAACACTGAAGTGAAACCACTTCCGCTTGCTTTGGGACGCATGCAAATATATATTTGCATATTTCCTCAGTGATGTTATCTGCGGGCCAGTGCAGAGGGTAGAGCAAGCCCATTTATGACCATTTAGCACAAGAGGAACTGCATTTCTACATTTAGAACTTCATACAGGTATGAAATGAAAACAACATAAATAATATCCTTGGCTGAAGCACTTGTCTTCAACTCTAGATGCAGATCGTGCCCTTTGTTAACCCTCTTGCATAGGATCCAAGTCTTGGCCAGTGTATTCTTAACTTTTTCTTCCAAGTCCCTGCTCCTTTTGTGTCTGCCTCTTTATCTATCCAATGTTTGCTTTTGCTTCCCTTGTGTCCATACAAATTCTGAAAAAAATATCTTGCAGTGCTTGTGGGTTTGCGCACATGTTTAAGTGTGCATGTTCGCTGAAATCACGTGCAACCTAGTGTCAGGACAGTTTCTTTGTGAATTAAGCTAACAGTACATATGGTAGATATTTAAGAAATATTTCACCTGAGCAGTAACTAGTGTTTTCCTCTTTGTAATATGCAAGAAAACCATATAGAATAATCTCTATGTACATCTTTAATGTGTTTTTATACAGCATCTGGTTAAAAGGTGCCTTTTTTTGAGTTTACCAAGGAAAGAAAGCGATTCTGTTTCTGTACACAGCCTGTCCAATGTATCAATTTGAAAGTAAATAACCTTATTTTAGTACACAACTTTGTGGTCTGGTCTTGGGTTATTGTTTCATTTCCTTCCAATTAACTGTTGGTTTGACTGTGGAGACCGAGCCTAAAACCAGTAAAGGTGTCTAGCACTGCCATCTGCTGGGGGAGAAAGGTACGGCATATTGATGTACTGTAATAAGAGTTTAAAACTCATCAGTATGGAGCCCGTGTCTTGTAGAAAAGGGTCTGTTTCTCTACCTGAGGCTAAGGCCTCATGTACAGTACCATGAAAAGGTATTTGCCCCTTTCGATACTGAATTATATCAGATCTTAAACCATAACATAATAGATAAAAGGAACATGCGTTTACAAATAACAAAATATACTTATTTCATTTAATTAAAGTTATGCAATACCCAATTCCCCTGTGTGGGGAAAAAGTAATTGCCCCCCTTACACTGAGTAACTGGTTGTGACACCTTTAGCTGCAATGACTGCAACCAAACGCTTCCTGTCGTTGCTGATCAGTCTCACGTCGCTGTGGAGGAATTTTGGCCCACTTTTGCATTCAGAACTGCTTTATTTCAGCGGTATTTGTGGGTTTTCAAGCATGAACTGCTCGTTTCAAGTCCTGCCACAACATCTTATTTGGGATTAGGTCTGGACCCATGTCATCCAAAAAGTTTACTCAAGTTTGCCAAAAGGAATCTGGAAGCACCTAGGTGATCATCAAGACTCTTGGAAGAATGTTCTATGGACAGATGATTCAAAAGTATAACTTTTTTTGGACGACATGGGTCCCATTATGTCTGGCGAAAACCAAACACTGCATTCTACAGTAAGAACCTTATACCAACGGTCATGCGTGGTGGTGGTAGTGTGATGGTTTGGGGATACTTTTCTGCTTCAGGGCCTGGACGACTTGCCTTAAAGCAGAATTCATGGTTCCTTCTATTGTGTCAGAATTCTACAGGAGAATGTCCGGCCATCTGTCTGTGATCTGAAGTTGAAGTGCAGCAAAACAATGATCCAAAACACAAAGTCTACATGAATGTCTAAAAAGTAACACATTTGAAGTTTTGGAATGGCCTAGTCAAAGTCCAGACCTAATCCCATTTGAGATGTTGTGGCAGGACTTGCAACAAGCAGTTCATGCTTGAAAACCCACAAATGTTGCCGAGTTACAGCAGTTCTGAATGCAAAATGGGCCAAAATTCCTCCACAGCGACATGAGCCTGATCAGCAACGACAGGAAGCATTTGGTTGCAGTCATTGCAGCTAAAGGTGTTACAACCACTTACTCAGTGTAAGGGGGCAATTACTTTTTCACACGGGGGCAATTGGGTGTTGCATAACTTTGTTTATTAAAATATGTATAATTTAGTTCCCTCAGGTTCCCTTTATCTAATAATAGGTTTTGGTTGAAGATCCGATAACATTCAGTATCTACAATATGTACAGTAGAGAATTAGAAAGGGGGCAAATACATTTTCACGGTGCTGTATTAGAAATGTTGAAGACATAAAGCACAGAAAGCCCTCTATTCTGCCCTACCAAGCAAAAAGGCAGGAACTGCTCATAGCACGGAACTGAGAGAAATGGCTTTTATTTACCTTGGTTTCACAGTAACTTTATGCAGTTACTGCTAACATGACCCCCATTTTCTCCAAAACACAACTAGAGGCAGGATACTTGTCCACGTGATTAAGCATGTATTTTATGTAGCAAAAATGACCAACTCGTTTCAGACCAAATGAGCAGTTACTGCCTTGTTGCTTGATAGGCCAGCATTGTGGTTGCATTTCTTAAAGAAACCCACCTTTATATTCTGGAAGTCAGAGTTTCTAATATTGTATTATGGTCTAGAATGTTCAAATGTTCCTGTTTCCCTTATAACTACCTAGAATAACTTCAGGGAAGTTGTGTTGCAACGCTCTAAATGGTATACTATATGACAAATGTTTTATACTTCCCCCCCCCCCCCCACTCCTCAGGTGGTCTGATAGAGCAGAAGCCCAGCGAAGGCGTTGTCTTTGGGGTCATCGGTCACCAGAGTCCCCTCATACAGTTCAAGCCGGAGCTCCTCTCCCTGCTGCAGCTGTAGGAGACACACACGGGTGACGGGGCCAAACAATGCCATCTTGTCCTGATGCAGAGTGGCAGCCAGCTCCCTGTTCTCTCTCCTCAGCCCAGACAGCGAGGGGCCAGGTTCAAAGTTCAGCGTCAGCGTGAAGAGGTAGATTCCTGCCAAAGGTGCTTGGAATATCCCAGTGTGAGTTGAGTACATCTGGCCCAGGTTTAGCGATGTGTCCTCAAACACCAGGAGGCTGCTGTCACTTGGTCTCCTGCGTTGTATGCTTCTGGCCAGAAACATAAGGGGACTGTCCCCCAGCTTAGATAGCACTGAAAGAGAACATACAGGGAATTATCAGCTGTTATCTGCTAACTTCATGGGCAGTATCAAAAATCGGGGGAAAAAAATATTGGTCGCATACACATATTTTGCAGATGTTATTGCAAAATGCGTTTAACCCATAGACACTCGCTATACTTCTGCTTAGACCACTTAAGCCTGAACTAAAACATTTGTGGTTCACCAGGGGGCAGTCTTGGGTTGGTTCTCTGTCATGCGAAGCGACTCCCTGTTTTAACCCATTGCGAGCACTGACTTGAGGGTGTTTCACATGTATAGATCAGAGTTTAAAGTGAACTTCCAGTCTTAGTGGATGTTAGAAAGAAGTGTAGCCCAGCTTGATTGAGAGGTTGATATGACAGTGTTTTTGTCTTTCATAGATTGATGCCTACCTGATGTATCCCTCCTGCTGCGAAGGTTATCTCTCTCTCCAATGTGGTCTTTGATTCCCTCTTTGTTGTTATTGCGCTTCCTCTGTCTCTTCCCCTCCTTCCTCTTCATCAGGGCCCACAGCTGGTCCAAGTCCAGGGTGCTTTCTGAGTCGGCCAATCCCTCTGAGTTACTGAAGATGCTCTTGAAGAGACTCAAATGATTCTCTAAACCCCTCCTCAGCCAGGCCACCTCTGCCTGCAGTTTGGTGCCATCTTTGGTGTTGTTGCAGCTGGCAGTACAAGGCCTGTACTCCAGCCTGTGGACCTTCTCCCCCAGCTCCTTCACTGCTTTCTCAAGGTTCCACAGGTCACTGTCAGAGTAATCTTGCCGGTCCTCAGAGGCTGCTGAGACCACGAGGTGGTCACTCCTCTGGTCTCCACTCCTCCTCTTCAGGCCGCGGGAGGCCAAGTCTACCAGCACAGAGGGCTCGTCTGAGGCCGGGAACTCTTCTGCCTGGGCGGCCTCCAGCAGGGAGGTGAGACTGAGGTTCTGGCCCCTGATCTGTTCCTGCATGTGGCGAAGCCTCTCCTGCAGTGCAGGGATGGAGTGGGCCTCCTGGTTGCTTTGGGGCCAGTCCATAAACCCCATCACCTCCTCTCCCAGGAGCATCTCCAGCACGTCGGTGTGGCGGATGGCATCATTCAAAAGAGAAAAGAAGGAGCTGGAGAGGTGACTCATCTCACCCGCCAACCACTCGTCGCTCTCCCGCAGACTGAGCATGTCCCTCTGGATGCCCAGAAAGGAGGCCTGCAGCTGGGTCACATTGTGGTGGAGAGTCCTGCTCTTCTCTTGCTCAAAGGCCAGGGAGGCCTTGACGTGATCCAACCCCTGGTAGATGTCCTCCACAGAGGGACTCCAGCGCTCCGACCCAGCATCGGTACTCCCATCCAGGGCCAGCCGGTTGTCGTTGGCCAGCTCTGTGACGTTGGTCAGTCCCTGCTCCAAGCGGGAGATGGTGGCGGTGAATGCCTTGCAGTCACAGTCTCTGGCAGAGCTGACATTCTTGTAGAACTGTATGAACAGGTAGTCCATGTCAGTCTCCATCTCCTGCAGCTGCTCCCAGCGGAGGGTTAGGTTGCTGGCCAGCTCATTGACGCGGTTCAGCACGGCTACTTTTGCCGCCTCCACCTCCAGGCCCGTCTCCATGAACTGGATCTGGCTGTTCCTCCACGTTTGGGCAATGCTCTCCTCAAGGCCTCGGAAGCCCCTCTTCAGAGCCAATGACAACGTCCTGGACATCTCCAAGTCTTCAACCAGGGCATTCACCCTCCCTGTGTTGTTGACCACTTTGTTGTCCAGCCGAGCGATAGACTCCCACACTGCCGAGTCCTCTGGAGGGTGCTGGGCCTGGTTGGGTTCTCTCCTGTCCTCTGGGCTGGTCAGGTCCCTCTGGAACTCTTCACTCAGATGCTCCTGCTCTAGCTTCATGTCTGACAGGGTGGCATTCAGGGACTCGAGATGAACCTACCCGGGAAACATATGAAAGGCATGAAGAACATTCTCAATTAATGCCCACAAAAAGTCTAAAGGTGTATGATACTAACACCGAAGTGAGAAACTAAGTCTCAAAGTTAAGAATTATTACATAGTTTCATCACCACGTCATGAGGGATTCACTGACCTGTAACATCTTGTCGTTGTGTTTGATCTTGGCGTCGATGTCTGTCTTGAAGTTGGTGATGTTATATTGCAGCATGGCATGCTGGGAGTGTAGCCGATCCGCCATCTCCGCTCTCTGTCTCTCCAGTTCCTTCCTCACCTCCTTGATGTCCTGGAAACTCTGCTCCAGCTTAGCGTCAAAGGCCTCGGGACCCTCTCCGGCACCTGCACCCCGCAGGGTCTCCTCATTTACCTCCCACTGAGCGCTCCGGAGCTGGGCCACATCCTGGGACAGACCCCCGACCTCCGAGGTCAGGCGCTCCAAGGTGCGGTTGAAGCCATCCAACACTGGCTGGAGCTGGGACATCAGGAGGGCCATCATGTGGGGCAGAGGGAGGGGGGACAAGGAGTCTGCGTAGGGCAGTAGAGCGACAGCCTCCACCTCACCCATGATTGGATCTGAGAGACAAACCAGGAGGTCAGTGCATAATATTTACTCACGTCAATCGGTAGAAGGATTCCGAACAAGACTCATTTTCAGTTTTAGACATATCGACTTTACATTTGTAAATCATAACAGTGCACAAGGCTGAGATGACACCACAACTGTACACCAACCAATGTGTATAGGAGCATAGCAAGGCTCCTTTTCAAAACCTGTTAGAATGTATTCTCTTGTAAAAGCTATTCATTCATATCAGTTGTGCCATTAGTTCTCAGGAACAGTTATGAGAGGCTTTAGTTCCAAGAAATCTACAATATCATTTTTTTTTTTGTTGCTGATGTAGCCAAAGTAAAATGCCAAGTTGCCAAATATAGCTATGCTCTGTGTTATTCCTATTTCCTGACCAATATTTTGGAATTTAATTTCCCCAATGTATTGTTCTTCCTGACTGGACCTCTTTGTTTACAAGAAAGCAGAGTGATTTAATGTTGGATGGGTTTGTTTCGTGCACCCCAGAGACGGCCCTAATGGAAGCAGTTCCTTTTAGAGTTATAAGATACAGGCTGCAGGGATTCTCACATTCCTCCTAGAAATTGTGTGGGGGTGTGTGCGTTTTTGGTTTTACTATCCTTGACCAGAAGTCCTCTCAAGAATAGTAAATGAAAATTCAGACACGTGGGAACATTTTGCCAGTCCTCACATGGAAAAAAGGGCTATTTTAGGCTTAGAGGTTAGGTTTACAATTAAGTTGAGGGAAAATAGGATTTTGAATGGGAATAGATGGTTTGGTCCCCACAACGATAGTAAAACAAGCATGTGCGTGTGCATACTCGTCTGTGTGAGGGAATATGTGACATTGAATTCCCCCACCCACATATACAGTGCCTTCGGAAAGTATTCAGACCCCCAGTTGACAGTGCATGTCAGAGCAAAAACCAAGCCAGGAGATCAAAGGAATTGTCCATAGAGCTCCGAGACAGGATTGTGTCGAGGCACAGATCTGGGGAAGGGTATCAAAAAATGTCTGCAGCATCAGTGGCCTCCATCATTCTTAAATGGAAGAAGTTTGGAACCACTAAGACTCTTCCTAGAGCTGCCCGCCCGGTCAAACTGAACAATCAGGGAAGAAGGGAGTTGGTCAGCGAGGTTTCAGCTTCTTAAATAGTACCCGCAAAACACCAGTCTCAACGTGAACAGTGAAGAGGCCCCCCTCCCTGGATCCATCCCGGAGTCGCCTCTTCACTGTTGACGTTGAGACTGGTGTTTTGCGGGTACTATTTAATGAAGCTGCCAGTTGAGGACTTGTGAGGCGTATGTTTCTTAAACTAGACACTAATGTACTTGTCCTCTTGCTCAGTTGTGCACCAGGGCCTCCCACTCTTTCTATTCTGGTTAGAGCCCGTTTGCCCTGTTCTGTGAAGGGAGTAGTACAGCACTCTGTACGAGATCTTCAGTTTCTTGGCAATTTCTCGCATGGAATAGCCTTCATTTCTCAGAACAAGAATAGACTGATGAGTCTCAGAAGAAAATTATTTGCTTCTGGCTATTTTGAGCCTGTAATCGAACCCACAAATACTGATGCTCCAGATTCTCAACTAGTCTAACGGACAGTTTTATTGCTGCTTCAATCAGCACAACAATTTATCAGCATTTGTGGGTTCGATTACAGGCTCAAAATGGCCAGAAACGAAGAACGTTCTTCTGAAACTTCTCTTGTTCTGAGAAATGAAGGCTATTGTGCTAACATAATTGCAAAAGGATATTCTAATGATAAATTAACCTTTTAAAATGATAAACTTGGATTAGCTAACACAACGTGCCATTGGAACACAGGAGTGATGGTTGCTGATAATGGGCCTCTGTATGCCTATGTTGATATTCCATAAGAAAATCAGCCATTTCCAGCTACAATAGTCATTTACAACATTAACAATGTCTACGCTGTATTTCTGATCAATTCGATGTTATTTTAATGGACAGAAAAATGTACTTTTCTTTCAAAAACAAGGACATTTCTAAGTAAACCCCAAACTTTTGTAGTGTGTGTGTATATATATAAAATGTGTGTGTGTATACACACACATTATTTGGGGGGGGGATTTTGATTTATCAGGGAATGCTGCAGCACTCTCAGCACCACTACTTCCCACAGCTATGGGTCATTGGCACATGGACAATCATTTTCTCCAGGTTATTGTATAATTTGTGATTCCCCATTTTTATATGCCTAGATTATATGGTTGCAGGCATTTTTATGATTAACATTTGCTTCCCCAAACTTGAAACTCATGTGCTGTTTATGGAAGAGGGGGCGAAAGAGACCTGACTCAAACTTAAATGTCCACCGTACAGCAGAGCTCCTATCAAACTAAACCCCCACAACTGAATAGATACTAGCATTTCATGAGGGCACTGCTTACAAAACCGAGCTGAGAGCTTTCCAAGCAGAATGGGGCCCAAATAGGCTGTAAATATCTCAGGTTTTATGATAATTTATATCAATAATGCAATGAAAATGCTCTATTTTTTTAATCCTTGCATTTTTACAATTTCACTGCCAGGGGGTGCTGCTGCCCCTCCAGCACCCATACTTCCTGTGGCTATGTCACCATGTTTGGCTAGAATACGAGACCTCACACTATGGTGTATTAGGCCCCTTAAGTCACCATCCTATTGTGGATTACATCATCTGTACACAATGTATGGGGGGGGGGGCATTTTTTCCAGAAGGAAGAGGATTTCCTGAGAAGGAAGCTAATGAAGGGGGTGGGATGACACTAAGCAGGCGTTAGTGGAAATGCCCCCCACCCCTCCCAGTCAGCTGGATTATTTACTGCACTAGTCTAAAGCCTGTCAATTCTCTCAGGGGATGTGGATGAGACAGGCCATTGACCAGACAGGAGGGCATAAATAAGAGCTGGCAGTGTAAACATGCCAAACAGGACCTTAGAGACATGGTTTTGCTACTGTCTGAAAAATTCTGTTGATTTTCAAAGTTGTTTTCTATTGACATTGAATGGCCCGTTCCTTGCAGGTTTGTTATTGCCAACGAGATAGTGAGTGAACATGTTTTTGCATGTCCCAAAGAGGTTGATAGATGGTGTTAGGGGTGTTGCCAATGACGACCGTGCCTCCTTTTCATGGCCCTGATTTTGGCAGTGGTGAAAACATTCGACCTCCTAAAGCACAGTTACCATCCTGGTCTTGGAGGTCCTAACATAACTTATTTTAATCAGGCTTCCTAACGTTTCCCTAACTTTTGCCTAGTGTGATTATCATGATTTTAGTACAGTCATGGTGATTCTAGGGTCCTAACTTACCTCCATTATCGAAATCCTGCAGGTGGTGGTTGGGGTGCGGGTGGTGGGGGTGGTCATCGCCATGGTGAGGGATGTGCTCCTGGGCCTGTCGAGGGTATGAGGGGGGCTCTCGGGAATCTGTGTGTGTGTTGTTGTCAGCCTCTGAGGGATGGCTTTCGTACATTGGATTCTCAGACACCTGGAAGTCATTCTGCTCCCACTCAGGCTGGTGGGTGAGTCTAGACTGAGCGCCTAGACAGATAACAGACAGATGGATAGAATTTTACGAGGGGGGGGGGATTTCAACCATGGCTTTTATCAAGGTAAATATGTTTAACCACACTTTATCCTTGTTTCTCCAGTGGCACATTGTTGTATCTGTTGATGTGAACTGGACTCTCCCCCGACCCTGAGAGACATAGCCTTAGGTTTGAACTCTGGCCACCACTTCTCACCCCACTTCAGCCAACCCTGTGGGTGAGCTTGATTAGTGTGTGTAATACAATAGCTATTTGACTCCAGTGGTGGTAAAGAATTCAATATGTGAGCCCTCAACGGTTTAGGAAGCCCTCTCAATAAGGGACGCGGATGGACTGAGAGGGGACCAGCCGACAACGAGAGACTTTGCGTCTTTGTTACTTAAAACTGGCCCAAAAGTGCAGAGGATTATTTTTAGGTCCCTAGTGTCTCAGGCTGCTGACTGTTTTCAGTCTTTCTTTCTCTCATGCCTGCAAATGTGTTTGTGTACTGGTGACTCTGTGTGTTTGGACTCATAGCTACACATGAGAGACATAGTTAAAGGGCTTAGGGCAGGCTGGGATGGGGTCAACACCCCCTTTTAAGGCCTTGCTTGATGTCCTGAGAACGGTTCACAAACCCTTTCCTCCCTCCCCCGGGAAGTGACAAACATCCCACACAGCCTGCTATAGCATTTACCCAAACACTCGCTCTCCTGGGCCACTGGTGTTTCCTCCGTTTATTCAGTTTGAGTCAGAGAGGGCGTCACGGGGCATTTGATTAAGGGCAGCTTACCCAGTCACCCCCCCCCCTCCCACCCACCCACCCCTCAGATGAGCAGACCTCTACCTGTGTGGTGAGGCTCGGTGTCTCCTGGGTGTGGTTGTCCTGCCATTGTGGGGTCTGCAGAGTCAGATATATGGCCATCAGCTACTGGGGAAGGGAGATAGAGGAAGAGACCAGGAGCACAGAGGGAGGATGTTACTTTTATTGGTTCCACAGTTTTCGTAAACACGTTAATTCCCCAGCCGGTTCCTCTCGCAGAGTTAAGGGCCATTTCACACACAGGAAATCTACTTGAGATAACAAGAGCCAAACTCTGCAAGTGGTAAAGGAGACGATTTAGAGCAGGGCTGTGGAGGCATATTGCACTATAAGGTTACTTCTTATACCATGTGTGCATCAGTTGTGTGTAGCTCAGTATCAATACCTGTTTCCTCACAGTTCTCCCCTCCATGTCCCGTGCAGCACCTCCACAACAAGGCGGTGAAGATCTTTGGGTTTAATCTGTACACTGGCCGGGTAGAGAGCTTGTACCTAAACACACAAACCAAAAAACATTAGATTTACACCTGATTACAACTCCTGTTTGCCATATCTTTAATATGAGTATTTTGAGAAGTGTTTGTCCACAAACCTGGAGAGAAGTTTAAGTGATTCCACTACCCAACAATGGTAAAGCTCCCTTACTTAAGCTCTAATATCCGACCAATCAACTTGCTGCCAGTTCTCAGTAAACTTATCGAACAAATTTTGTTTAACCCCTAATGAGACATGAGTCCTACTAAATGCAACAAAGTTTAACTTTGGGGGGGATTCTAAAACAATGCAAATTTAATCATTCTCCTAATTTGTTTAAAATTCTATTTGTACTGCTACAGTGGTAAATGTTAAAATAAAAGCTTATTCCATATTAAACGTACACCCCACCTCTGTGTCATGGTTTTAAAACATATATATTCCAAATGGCTGCTCAGTTATTGGGCTGCACTTGCCATCCCGGGAAAGTCCCATATCTCAGCCCCTTTTCAGGTGTCCCAACATTTATTTCTACAAGAAAGGTCATTTTGTCAGCAAGAAACATCAGTTAATTCCGCCTACAAGAGTGTAGACCTAACCCTAACCCTAACCCCAAATGACAGTCAGTGAAAAAGTCATTACACTTTTTGGTGCTTTGTAACAGATCTCTTTCTCCATTCATCAAATGGCACCAGCACGGTTTGGATGCTGGATTATTTTTTTGTTGGAGTGGACGGACAGGCAGCCTACTTTTTGAAGTGATTTGTTTGACAATAAGATGAAAACATCATGACTGGTTGTGTTCATGCCCCCCACCCACCCACCTTAAAAATATAGATATTATTACTGTTACATGGCGTCTTTACTAGGGCACATAAAGTGTGCACCATTGGAGGTCCCTTGAAAATAATTGAGACACCACTGAATGTGACGGCATAATTCACATTCTGACTGAAAGCATTGTATTTGGTTCAAACCATTCCCTAACTACTAAACCTCAGCTGAATCTGGTAATGAATGATGTGGCTATTGAGCAGAGGCAAATAAACTTATTGGTGTTACCGTACACTGTAAATGATCACGGTCAAGGCATCTTGATTCTATCCTTGTGAAGATGAGGAGGGCTCTATCTGTGATGGTGCATCTTTAACACCATGTTCAAGCAAACAAGTCCTGCATGCTCTGGTTCTACCACATCTTACGGCCCAGTTATATGGTCAGCAGCTGCAGAGAAGCAGCTGGTCCACAACAGAGCAGCACATCTTGCGCTTCACTGTAAACAGAAGGTCGATATCAACAAGATGCATGCCGGTCTCTCTTGGCTCAAAGTAGAGGAACAATGTGCAGCATCACTTCTTGTTTATATGAGAAAAATGATTGTGTTAAATATCCCACATTGTCTGTATAATTAAATAACATACAGCTCGGACAGACAGCAAAATGTGCTGCAAACAGCAAAATGTGCTTTAAAAAAAATCAACAAATAAAACAACTCACTGCACAACGCCTCTCTCCTATCTGACCTAAATAAGGTGTATGTAGATGTAAACTGACACAAAGGTAACTGCCAAAATAATGGAAACGCTTAAGTAAATGAGGGCTACAAAGTATATTGAAAGCAGGTGTTTCCACACAGATGTGGTTCCTAAGTTAATTAAGCAATTAACATCCCACCGTGCTATAAAAAATGCTGGGTATTTTGGCTACCATGGCTATGCCCCCATAGGATGACGATACCCACAACCACAGGGCACGAGGGGGGGGGGGGGGGTCACTGAATGGTTTGATGAGCATGAAAATGATGTAAACCATGTGCCGTGACCATCTCAGTCACCAGATCTCAATCCAATTGAACTCTTCAGAAAGAAAAGAGGACCAAGGCACTCTTCATATAATTAATTAAAATGCCTTTATTTGTATGGCATGTTCAATAGAAACAAAGATTAATAACTGACGCGTTTTCGCTGCGTGGCTTTCACCAGGGAGTACAAAGATATGATAATACAATGTCCTCTTTTGAACAGCGTTTTACAATTAGCCCTGATTTGAAGAGGACATGCTTCTAGAATTAAAAGAACAACACATAGTAAGCAGTACTTTACACATTAAAAAGTGATAAGTTATCAAAATGCAAATCAAGGCTAGAAGCATCATAACCCGTAGAAAAGTTGGTCTAACCTTGAATATGACCAGGCAAAGTGGTAAGAATAGGAGAGCCGTCTATTTTATAGTACACCAGATCAGACATGGACCACAGCCGTCTAAACATACCTGAGGGCAATACAGCAAAATGCCCACTAGATGACAGCAAAGGAACCCCTCACGACCCGACAGGAAAATGGAGAAATCCATATCTTTATTTAAACCAGGGTACTTAGTGGCCTGTAGTTTGTAAATCCAAAAACTGTCCCTTTGGTTTAGCTGTTTAAGACGGTCCCCTTTTCTAATTGAGGTCAGAATATGATCAATATCCAATTTAATCCAATTGAACGCTTATTGGAGACACTTGAGTGGCGCCTGAGACAGCGTTTTCCAACACCATCAACAAAACACTAAATAATGGAATTTCTTTAGGAAAAAAATACAAAATATAATTTATTGACGCACACACCGGATAGCAGCAGTACAATGTGTTGTTTTACAGGGTCAGCCATAGCACTATGCCGCCCCTGGAGCAAATTAGGGTTAAGTGCCTTGCTCAAGAGCACATTGACAGAGATTTCACCTTGTCATGTTGTCGCATCCCTCCAATAGAGATCCAGATTGTTGTAGAATCTACGCCAAGGCACATTGAAGTTATTCTGGCTCGTGGTGGCCCATCGCCCTGTTAGGATACTTTATGTTGGTGTTTCCTTTATTTCGGCAGTTACCTGTATGTACTGTATGTATGATGATGCTACTGAATCTAGGCCAAGAGTGTAGGTCTCTGTGTTTTTATAGCTTTATGTCCGTACAGGACCTTTATTCTTATTTTACATGTACATACCTCTGTTCTTGTCTATTAATATTCTGTATTGTGTCATAATTTATGTTTTGTGTGGACCCCAGGAAGAGTAGCTGCTGCAACAGCTAACGGGGATCCTAATAAAAGAACAAAATAAAACTAGAAAAATACCATTTACTGAAGTAAATGTGGTGTGCGTGCTCGTCTTGAAATATTGATGGTTGTGAAATAATAGTAGTAGTGGTAATGGTACTTGCGGCAGTAGTAATGTCAGTGGTAGTAATAGGGTTTTCATATGATATGTGTTAGTTACAGTCAGAGGCTTCATGCCCACAGGGGGCACAAGGGAAAGTGCCCCCTGAGATGTATTTATTTTTTAAATCTGTCAGCGGTATTTTGCGGAGTGGGCACACTCACTGGACCAGGCAAAGAGTAAGCCCCCCTATTCTCCCTAGTAAGTGGCTCCTTCCAAGGCACACCACACACAGCGTTTGATTTAATTTTACCTGCCGGTGATGGGCAGTACTCGCAGGAGTAGACCCAGGGCCAGGATAAAGTGACTAAGGGGCAGTTGAAACTGGCGAGGGGGCACAATTTTTGGGGGTTCTTGCGTTGGAATTGTATTGAGTTCTGCTTATATAATTACGCTATATCACAGTAAACAAAGTTCAAATGGTGAGACTCTGAGATCATGGAGTGCTTTTGAAGTGACAGGTAGACTACAGATTTCACACCAATCTATGCTGCGCTGTATCAGCACAATGGACAGCGCCCTACAGCTAGGCCGTTTTGGTAATGAGTATACGCGACAAGATAGATGGGGTAATTCACCTATTACAAACAGCCTATGTGAATGCAGCCGTACACACAGCTGTCTTACCAAAATAATGCAAACTAAATGCTGAAAGTAGTAGCCTAGTTATTCATGCTTGCAAACAAAAGTACTGAATAGCAGTTTGGCTTTGAATACCGACATAACTGTGAAATGAATGTGAACAGAACAAAACAGTGGTACCAAGTACACAAAATATCAGGTCAATAAAGTCATGACACAATCTATATTTAGGCTAGTTACATTAACAGTAGACAAACACAACAAACAAAAAGTGAATGGAGAGCCAAGTAACCAAAACATATCAAATAGTCTTCGACAGTGAAATGCACACATGCACAGCTGTCTTGCCAAATAAATAGGCCTATGGAAGGTGATGTCCTTCACTATTTTCCCATAGCCCTTGTTGATTATCCATTTCATTTTTGCACATTTCAAACATTTTGTTTAATTAAATATCACATTTACATAAGTATTTAGACCCTTTGCTCAGTACTTTGTTGAAGCACCTTTGGCAGCGATTACAGCCTCAAGTATTCTTGGGTATGCTGCTACAAGCTTGGCACACCTGTATTTGGGGAGTTTCTCCCATTCTTCTCTGCAGATCCTCTCAAGCTCTAGCAGGTTGGATGGGGAGCGTTGCTGCATAGCTATTTTCAGGTCTCTCCAGAGATTTTCGATCGGGTTCAAGTCCGGGCTCTGGCTGGGCCACTCAAGGACATTCAGAGACTTGTCCCGAAGCCACTCCTGCGTTGTCTTGGCTGTGTGCTTAGGGTCATTGTCTTGTTGGAAGGTGAACCTTTGCCCCAGTCTAAGGTCCTGAGTGCTCTAGAGCAGGTTTTCATCAAGGATCTCTCTGTACTTTGCTCAGTTCATCTTTCCCTCGATCCTGACTAGTCTCCCAGTCCCTGCCGCTGAAAAACATCCCCACAGCATGATGCTGCCACCACCATGCTTCACCGTAGGGACTCGGGAGGCCATATCTTCAATTTAAACCTACTAGAAAGTGTGTGCCCTCAGGCCTAGAGGGAAGCAAAAGTCATTCCGCTACCCAAGAATAGTAAAGCCCCCTTTACTGGTTCAAATAGCCAACCAATCAGCCTGTTACCAACCCAAACTTTTGGGGAAAATGGTGTTTAACCAGATACAATGCTATTTTACAGTAAACAAATTGAAACACCCTTTCAGCGTGCTTAAAGGGAAGGACATTCAACATGCACTTACACAAAGGACTGCCGCTAAAAATACGGCGGGGCTGTTTTGTTAGACTTCAATGCAGCTTTTGACATTATCGATCATAGTCTTCTGCTGGGAAAATGGATGTGTTCTGGCTTTACACCCCCTATTGTGGATAAAGAGTTACCTGTCTAACAGGACACAGATGGGGTTCTTTAATGGAAGCCTCTCCAACAAAATCCAGGTAGAATCAGCAATTAAGGCATTAAGTAAAGCCAGTGTGTCTATGTATGCGGTTGACTCAACACTATACTCGTTAGCTACTGAAATGACTGCCACACTTAACAAAAAGCTGCAGTTAGTTTCAGAGTGGGTGGCAAGGAATAAGTTAGTCCTACATATTTCAAAATCTAAAGGCATTGTATTTGGTGACAAATCATTCACTAAACCCTAAACCTCAGCTAAATCTTGTAATAAATAATGTGGACATTGAACAAGTTGAGGTGACTAAACTGCTTGGAGTAACCCTGGATTGTAAACTGTCATGGTCAAAACATACATTATTTATACAACAGTAGCTAAAATGGGGAGAAGTCTGTCTGTAATAAAGCGCTGCTCTGCCTTCTTAACAGCATTATCAACAGGGCAAGTCCTATTGGCTCTAGTTTTGTCACACCTGGACTACTGTTCAGTCGTGTGGTCAGGTGCCACAAAGAGGGACTTTGGAAATGTGCAATTGGCTCAGAACAGGGCATTATAGCTGGACCTTGGATGTACACAGAGAGTTAACATTAATAATATGCATGGCAATCTCTCCTGGCTCAAAGTGGAGGAGAGATTGACTTCATCATAACATGTGTGAGGTATTGACATGTTGATTGCACTGAGCTGTCTATTTGAACTACTGGCACACAGCTTGGACACCCATGCAAACCCCACAAGACATGCCACCAAAGGTCTCTTCACAGTCCCCAAGTCCAGAACAGACTATGGAAGGTGCACAGTACTACATAGAGCCAAGACTACATGAAGTCTAATGCCACATCAAATAACTGATGTATGCAGTAAAATCAGATTTTAAAAACATAAAAATACACCTTATGGAATAGCGGGGACTGTGAAGAGACGCAAACACACACACACACACACACACACACACATACATTTTGTGTTGTAGATACAGTATGTGGTAGTAAAGTAGTGGCCTGAGGGCACACACTTAATGTGCTTGCTGTGAATGGAGAGGGATGCACCGGAGCTCAATTTGGAGTCTGAATACTTACGAAAACAATGGTATTGCTGTTTCTATTTTTTATACATTCGCAAAAATGTATACAAACCTGTTTTCGCTTTGACATTATGGGGTATTGATTGTTGATTGATGAGAAAAATACATTATTTAATCCATTTTAGAATAAGGCTGTAACGTAACAACATGTGGAAAAAGGGAAGTGGTCTGAATACTTCCCGAATGCACTGTAGGTAAATGAGCTTTTAGTTTTCATGTATCTTATACGTGGAACAAGTTTCAAAATATTCTTAAATGTGATGTTCTGGTGCCTCTTGCAATTCAGAAAGCTGATTGAGGACCTTATTACGGATGAATGAATGTGTGTGTTTGTTATGACCGTGTTTTGTATTTTGTATTGATATTTTGATGTGTATTTTCTGTCAGTCAGGGCTCATCTGTAAAAGAGGCCTTGCTCTCAGTATTGACTCCTTGACAAAACAAAGTTGAAATAAAACATACAGAAATACACAAGATGTGTGTGGGAGATTGGAGAATCTGAGTGTGCATCATGCAATCTGTAATATAATGCATTGTACTGTTAGTATGTGGTTTGAGCAGACGTTTGAATGCACATTGGGATGAACTCACATGACAAGCTGGCAGTCAGGTGTGCCGTTGGGACAGGGGCTCTGAGACTTGATGGTGTATTCCTCCGTGCCACAAGAGACGGCAGTGGTGACAATGCGGCGGTGCACGAATGCACACCAGTTCCTGAAAGAGAGAGAGACAGCGTCATTCCTTTGATACTGTGCCATCTCTGTGTGTAATGACACCGGAAACTGGGAGACCGTTGAGATGAATCTATGGAGAGATATTACATCCTCTAGGGGCACGGCGCTGCTGCCAGACCCTGTTCGTTTGTTTATAGTTACATCGCTCTATTTTGTTTTGTTAAGTCCCAAGTGCGTCGCAAGTTTGAAAGTGGATTGTACATGGCAATGTGTGACCCTGTTCATCCTGATTGCTGTAATATTCAAAAAGCTTTACAATGACAAACGGAGATTGTATGCAGTCAGTGAGTAAAAAACAACCACCGTCACCCAACGTTACACCCGTGGGAATCTCGCACCCTCAAACACCCTTACCTTGCCTTGCCTTACCTGATTGTTGTTCTACAAAGTCAAAAACGGAAACTAAGAGGAAGCGAGACTCAAGCGGTGGTGTCAGGAACAGACTACTGAGGCGGGGAAGCCGTCACCCGCTCCCAGTGATCACCATGTTAAATGTGGGGAAGCCGTCACCCGCTCCCAGTGATCACCATGTCAAATGTGGGGAAGCCGTCACCCGCTCCCAGTGATCACCATGTGGAATGTGGGGAAGCCGTCACCCGCTCCCAGTGATCACCATGTTAAATGTGGGGAAGCCGTCACCCGCTCCCAGTGATCACCATGTCAAATGTGGGGAAGCCGTCACCCGCTCCCAGTGATCACCATGTCAAATGTGTGGAAGCCGTCACCCGCTCCCAGTGATCACCATGTTAAATGTAGGGAAGCCGTCACCCGCTCCCAGTGATCACCATGTCAAATGTGGGGAAGCCGTCACCCGCTCCCAGTGATCACCATGTCAAATGTGGGGAAGCCGTCACCCGCTCCCAGTGATCACCATGTCAAATGTACGGTCACTGAATAATAAACTGGATGAGTTAGCGGCCAAGGTTCAATTTGAAGACGACTTTGGGAAAAGCAAGCAATCTGCTGTATAGAAACGTGGCTCAAGCAGGACAATATTGATGTGAACATTGATGGATACACAGCAATCAGAGCAGATCGAGACAAAACAACATCACATAAATCAATAGCTGGCAGCTGTGTATCTTTGTAGTTAACACAGTGTAATGTGATTGAACAAGTGTTCACCAGAGACTATGAGATGCTCATATCATTTAGGCCATTCTATCTACCACGCGAGTTTGGACAGATTACCATTATTCTGGTACAGTACCAGTCAAAAGTTTGGATACACCTACTCATTCAAGGGTTTTTCTTTATTTGTACTATTTTATACATTGTAGATTAAAAGACATCAAAACTATGAAATAACACATATGGAATCATGTAGTAACCAAAAAAGTGTTAAACAAATCAAAATATATTTTATACTTGCACACTCTTGGCATCGTTGGCGACCTCCTCCCACCTTCTACACCGTCAGTTCAAAAGGCTTCCCTCTGGCTGGCGCTTTAGCATGCCCATGGCCAAGACGAAGGTGATGGACTACTAAATGCAATGTCAATTGTATCGGTATATATACGTGTCGATCTATTTTAACAGTGCAGTTGGGGCAGCTGTCAGTTGTGAGTGAATGTATCAATGTCCTGTTTTACGTGTATGCAGTATGCTGAACTGACTGTTTTACGTGTATGCAGTATGCTGAACTGACTGTTTTACGTGTATGCAGTATGCTGAACTGACTGTTTTACTTGTATGCAGTATGCTGAACTGACTGTTTTACGTGTATGCAGTATGCTGAACTGACTGTTTTACGTGTATGCAGTATGCTGAACTGACTGTTTTACGTGTATGCAGTATGCTGAACTGACTGTTTTACGTGTATGCAGTATGCTGAACTGACTGTTTTACTTGTATGCAGTATGCTGAACTGACTGTTTTACGTGTATGCAGTATGCTGAATTGACTGTTTTACGTGTGTGATGTGAGATTGTATGTGTATGTCATTCTTTAAATGTAAGGTGATGCCAAAGAAAAACTTCCATCCTGGATGGACAGTAAAGTTGTTCTTCTATACTATTATAGGTTTCTATCTATCTTCCTCCTGGGCTTACAGCGCTCTCTCCCTCAACGACTGCTGCTACTGCTGCTGTCTCACAGTTTGCTTGTTTGCAATTCTGTGGTTTTCCTTCCTGTCTCTACAGGTCAAGGCTACAAACATAGCATCCGGCACTGACCACTGGACTTCCCATAATCTAACAGTCATTTTGATTTATTTTTAACAGTGCCAAAAATAAAAATCTATTTCAGCAGCATCTGCCTTTTCATCCAACCTTATTTGGGTGTCGTTGCAACGTTATTTGGGTGTTGTTGCAACGTTATTTGGGTGTTGTCGGACTCTTGAAGAACTTATTGTTTCGGTGGCCGACATTTCTTATGACGTTTTTAACCCTTTTCTATTTTAGAATTGCTTTTTATGTTTGACAGTCTCCCTCCAGGCCCCTATCTACCCTTCATTACTATATAATGGGTATTTTACTGCCAGCTTCAGTGCCCAGGCCTGGCACGGTGAGTCACCCGCCTGGCTTCTCTCCAGGGTAGTGCTGAAAGAACCATCCCCTGCTTCCAACTCGGCCTTCTCAGCACATAGCAACTACTGACTGGGCCAAGACATCATCTATGGGCTGGCTTTCTTGCCAGGACCTTCACACTGCTGTCTGCATAGATCTAATCAGGGAAATTGTAGTCACTTTTATTTACCAGCAGATTTGATTTCAACGAATTCCACAGGTATTCATTTATCTCAATTTCTGGTGAATTATGCCTTCTTATTCCATTTGGCCCCCATTGACCTTCATTTGCTACAGCGGCTCTCCCGTTCTGACCCTCCCTTACCAGCACAAACCTGCACTGAGCTTTGCTAACCTGCTTCAGACCCAGACTGTCCAAGCAACCCATTAGAGAAGGTATAGGATAGCCAGGGGTCAGTCTACAACACTGCAGGGGTCATCTCGCCCCTGACACCAGGTGAGACAGGTGCAGAGGGGGATGAATTTCACTGCTCCTGGGTGGCCCTGTCTCGACCAGTCTGTTTGAGACAAACCTCATGCCACTCTGTCCCTTCAACCAGGAGACAGAGTTTACTAAACACCAGGCGAACAGGTCGGCCTGGGGCCCCTCAAACTGACGTGGTAGAGTGTGACATGTCAGATCTGGTGTTTGGTGTTTTTTCTGGCTTACCTCGCTGAACCTGTGAGGCGAGGCAAAGTGGCTGCCAAACCGCTCCCTTCCACTGTGGTGTGTAGCATTGTATGGAGGCTGAATTAAGTAACTCTGCGTGCTTGAGTAGGAGTTTCCCGAAAAAGGACAATCTTTATCTGACCTGGCTCACCCATTCAAGCTTAAGAGGAACCTTAACCTCTTAGAGCTCTAGGGGCGCTATTTCATTTTTGGATAAAAAACGTTCCCGTTTTAAGCGCGATATTTTGTCACGAAAAGATGCTCGACTATGCATATTCTTGACAGTTTTGGAAAGAAAACACTCTGAAGTTTCAGAATCTGCAAAGATTTTGTCTGTAAGTGCCCCAGAACTCATTCTACAGGCGAAACCAAGATGATGCATCACCCAGGAATTAGCAGAATTTCTGAAGCTCTGTTTTCCATTCTCTCCTTATATGGCTGTGATTGCGCAACGAATGAGCCTACACTTTCTGTCGTTCGCCCAAGGTCTTAGCAGCATTGTGACGTATTTGTAGGCATATCATTGGAAGATTGGCCATAAGAGACTACATTTTCCAGAGGTCCGCCCGGTGTCCTTTGTCTAAATTTGTGCGTAATCTTCAGGTGCAGGCATTTTCTCCTGGGATTCAGGAGAGAAACCATGTTTCCAAGAACGATGTATCAATGAAGAGATATGTGAAAAACACCTTGAGGATTGATTCTAAACAACGTCTGCCATGTTTTCAGTCGATATTATGGAGTTAATTTGGAGAAAAGTTTGCGTTTTGAGGACTGAATTTATGGATTTTTTTTGGTAGCCAAATGTGATGTATAAAACGGAGCTATTTCTAATACACAAGGAATCTTTTTGGAAAAACTGAGCATCTGCTATCTAACTGAGAGTATCCTCATTGAAAACATCAGAAGTTCTTCAAAGGTAAATGATTTTATTTGAAGGCTTTTATGTTTTTGTTAATGTTGCGTGCTGGATGCTAACGCTAATGCTAACGCTAAATGCTAACGCGAAATGCTAACTCTAGCTAGCTACTTTTACACAAATGATTGTTTTCCTATGGTTGAGAAGCATATTTTGAAAATCTGAGATGACAGTGTTGTTTACAAAAGGCTAAGCTTGAGAGATGGCATATTTATTTCATTTCATTTGCGATTTTCATAAATAGTTAACGTTGTGTTATGCTAATGAGCTTGCTGATAGATTTACACAATCCTGGATACAGGGGTTTTTTCATAGCTAAACGTGACGCAGAAAACGGAGCGATTTGTCCTAAACAAATAATCTTTCAGGAAAAACTGAACATTTGCTATCTGAGAGTCTCCTCAATGAAAACATCTGAAGTTCTTCAAAGGTAAATGATTTTTTTGAATGCTTTTCTGTTTTTTTGTGTAAATGTTGCCAGCTGAATGCTAATGCTAAATGCTACGTTAGCCATCAATACTGTTACACAAATGATTGTTTTGCAATGGTTGAGAAGCATATTTTGAAAATCTGAGATGACAGTGTTGTTAACAAAAGGCTAAGCTTGAGAGCTAGCATATTTATTTCATTTGATTTGCGATTTTCATGAATAGTTAACGTTGCGTTATGGTAATGAGCTTGAGTCTGTATTCACGAACCCGGATCCGGGATGGGGAGATCAGAAAGGTTAAGTCGTATGGATGTACAGTATGTGTGCCATTCTCAGCCTAACCCCCCCCCCCCCCCATGGGACTCACAGGACCTTGTATTGGAATTCTCAACATGTCTGTGTCATTGGTTCTCTAATCCACCACTTCTGCGTCCAGGCCAGACCAAACAAAGAGCCTTGATGTCCCAGGGGTGCAGCTGCAGAGGAGTGGAGAGGATTAAACCAAAATACTTCATCTGTTTCCAAGGCAACAAGCAAGTGGCTGCATCGTTGTGGCCCTGACAAGTCCTTCATGTACTGTACAGACACACATACCACTGCGGTTTGTTTTGAGACTTACTTTACAGTGCAGAGACAGAGAATGTGTAGAAACGAGACAGTTGGCATTTACAGGATGTTTTACCTTTTCTCACTCTGATCCAAGACTGTCTTTCTCTTGGCCCAGTAAGCTACAACCCCCTTTAGGAGGGGAACTCCTGCTGGATAAATAGTGGGGAGGAGGGGTGACACAACCCAGTACTAAGTTTATATTTCATAAACTGAGAGAACAAGGTCTCCTGAACCCCCTAACAGCCTCCAGCTCTACGACGGTGTTCACCCTTACACAGACTAAACAGTGCCACAGCAAACAAGCTCGTCTAACAAGTTTTCAGTACATGACGATTGCCATTCGAAAGCAAATAAGAAAGCAAATACAAGGAAAGACTGTGTCCCTTCCCATACATAAACAAAGGACATTTTGAGCAACATCCTCGTTCAACAGGACTGAATGGAAACTCAGAGAGTGGAATGCCTGGTTAATTGACTAGAGGGTCACTGATACTTTAATTTTGTTTTGGCCTCTAGTGTGTCACAAACAGTGTTCTGCGCTTGATCCCGTCTTTGATATTTCACAGTAGAACAATAATATTAAACTTTTACAATGTGAGAACATTGAGGTCTGCCCTTTCTGCCCTCCCAAGGTAAATGTGCACTCCCTTTCTGGCTGAGAAGAAGGCGGATACTGGATTCTTACCAGCCAATGGCAATGTGCTTTCACAGTCTAGGAATTAGGGTTCCCACCGACTGCTTGCAAAGTTGAACTTTCCAACTTCATTGGAAATTCAAATTTGTCAACGTCCAATATCTGTCCCTTCCATGCTCAACCCCACCACTGTGCTACTAGCTTGGCAGATCTGAGTCAGAGCTGCCCGGTGTCGCTTCCTCCTGGTCTGCTGTGAAATCATGAAGGGCCATCTCTGGGAGAGCACAATAGCCGTGGTCGTACCTTCTGTAGACCTACAACTCCCAGAACATCACCCCTCTTTGGCTCCGACCAGGAAGGAAGCATCTGACGCTCTCACGCAGCGCTAACCTACTCCATCCTGAGACACTCCACCACACAGTATACACACACACACACACACACACACACTGCAAATCCACTGGACAAACCTTCATACAGCCCTGCCATACAGCTTTGGTGGTGAGTTTCTCTATTATGGTGATAAGATACTAGGACTGTGTTCCCACAGCGACACTGTCCTCTCCCACAGTCTAATCATGGCGTCCTGGGTGGTTGATTAGGTCTCTGGGTTGGAGGTGGAGCTGAGGTTTCCAAAAAGGGCTAACTAAGCTAAGCTAAGAGGCTCTGTAGTCTTGTTGAAGAGTCATGTCATTTAACTCATTCATAGATGTTTTATAGTACCAATAACACCAGACCAGATACTCCTTTCGCAAGATAAATGAAGAACTAATATTAACAGTGGATCTACAATGTTATTTTGGCTGGGTTTCAAAGCCAGGACTCCTCTTTGCTTGTTTCTTATACAGTACAGCTGGCCTGGATAACAATATCCCCTTTATGCTGCACTAGTGGCCATTATTATGATTTTGTTTTTTGCTTTCAAGAAAAGCCACATTGTGTCGGAGAGTGTTCAAAGTGTTTCAATTCTGCAGAGGACCCTGACTGCTGCAGATGATGTTGATTCAGAAATGAAAAGTGGAATGGAAAATAACCAGATGGGTATGGGGGTCCTGTTAACCATTGAGTCGACATGGACTCTGAAACCCGACTGTTCACAAAAGGCCTTTGTGCCAATGCCAGTGGCTGAGCGGCGAGGCCGAGCACACTGGGAATCAAAGCTGATTCCTTTAGGACATGTTTTAGAGAGATGTGAGAGCATAGCAGCAACAAGCACACACACGGACACACAGCCATTGGCTGCGTTGGTGATGGGTCGGGAATGACCTTGTTCCGAGTGGTCCGGGAAGGGCCACTGAGGGATGGAAAGGGAGCGGAGGTTTCCGCTCTTGAAGCCGGAGCTGGTACATGTCATCAGTACAGTCATCAGTACAACCTCCGAGCCCCACGATGGACCCCAGCAGGAGGGCCAGGCTTTCGACATGGGCTGCACTTTCATGTCTTGATTTCATTCTTTTAGCTTTTCTTACTATTATGTTGATTTTAATGAGAGTGCTTGATGAAAGACGTTTGCGAAAAGTATAATTGCCGTTAAGCGACTGTTAATTATGTCTACGGAGCTTTGCCATTGGCGATGACGTCGCCGATGTAACATCCCACACTAGAATGAGCTGCGTTGCATTTAAATATCTGAGTAGAATTGTTGAAAACAGCTTAAGCAGTAAACTACCCCTCCCTCATACTTCCTGTTTTCATGGGTTCTTGTAATGAGTTGTTTAGCCTGTTGTCTGGCTCTGCTCCTCTTTGCTTCTGCATAGTTCTGTTCTGTTTTGCTAGCTAGATTGTAGTAGTCCACACAGGTCTACCGTTCACTCCCTCGCTGTCTGTGGCCTTTCAGAGCTCCCCATGCGTACCAAAGACCCAATGCCTCACGTCAGCCGTGAACCATCCATCCCAACGCCCCTCGTATATCCACATTCCTCGCCCACCACCTGGGTTCTAACACATGCATTTTGGGGGCCCAGAAGTGTGCAGATTGAAACAGCCTCAGACTCAGCAGTGAAGCGCACTGTCTACACCACAGGAGGGAATTATCCTAGCACTGTAGCACACACATACGCGCCCACACACACACACACACACACACACACACATACGCACACACACACACACATACGCGCCCATACGCACACACACACACATACGCGCCCATACACACACACACATACGCGCCCATACACACACACACACACACACATACGCGCCCATACGCACACACACACACACACACACACACACATACGCGCCCATACGCACACACACACACATACGCGCCCATACGCACGCACACACACACACACACGTGCCCATACGCACACACACACACACACATACGCGCCCATACACACACACATATATATATATATACATATATCACCTAGACCCTGAGCACTCACCAAAACAACAGGGGCTGTTACATCCTGGGGATGAAAATATGCCAATACCACTACGCTGAAAACCGTTCACAGCACTAAAATAAATGGAGATATCTGACCTGAAACTGAAATCAGTGTTATTCATATGCTAAAGATATTCAGACACTCTTGGCGAACAAATAGAAGTTTGTAAAAAAATATATATATTTTTTTAACGGTTTAGAAGAAGAGACGTTTTGGCCTCGCAGCCTTCCGATTGGTCATCCTTGAGTGGCTGAATACCTCTCACATATCCACTCTGTTCATCTGTTAATACATCTTTGTTGGACTGCACGTTTATCGACAGTTTAATTTTTCCTTTGCACAGTCAGTGCTCTTCATAAGTCCGAGGTATTCAGTCATTGAAATTTCTCGATTTTCTCTTTGTTAACAACCAATGTGTTTACAGACGTCAAGGCCGAAGCACATTGATTCATTCTTTTTACACTGAAGAGGAAGGACTGTATGCATACCTCTCACATATCCAGTCGAACCATGAACCTTGGTTGAGTTGAGAGTTTGCAAAAGACAGTTCACTTTTTCTGTTGCAGAGTAAGAGTTATTCACACACAGGGTGAACCTCTCAATGACCTCCTCCAGCACGAGAGGATCCAATCAAACCTGGCCCTCAGAGATATCACAGGCTACACGCTGGCCGGCCCAAACCTGAACTCCATTACAGTAATGATGGTGACACATAAGGAAAAGGTCTTCTTTGAACGATGTCGTTAAGTAAACGTTTAAATGGCTGTTCTTAAGGAGGGATAATCGCTAGCTGTTTGAGCTAGCTCCTCAGGGAGCACATTATCAGCGGATCAGGCTAGCTGTGCTGCAATTTAGGGTGTAATGTATGTATCCAGGTTAGAATAATGAAATGTCCAGTAACTCAGCTCCGCCGGCAGCCTGGGCTCTGAGCACAAACTGCAGGAAACCTATTGCTCTCTTATGGCTTTCTATGCAATTAAGATGAATTGCGATTGATTAAGCTCGGGTAAGGAAAACCATGTGCCTACTTTCGACACTTTGGTGAGGTGGGACTGGAGAGAGCACATTAACAAGAAGCCGAGCCAAACCAAGGCAGTGAAATTCCAGCAGTTCTGCTGAGGAGGGCACATGTAAAAGTTTACTAAAAGACTTTACCTTGGTTTAGTTCACCCCATCAGCTCAAGCTTCATGCTGATTGTAGCGATGATATAAGATCGAAATTGAGGAGAAAAAGGGGGGGAAATTCCACAAATAAATAAAAAAAAAATACATATTTCTGGGGCACTGCATATAAAGTTGAAGTCTGAAGTTTACATACACTTGGGGTTGTAGTCATGAAAACGTAGTTTTTCAACCACTCCACAAATTTCTTGTTAACAAACTATAGTTTTGTCCAGAGGTGTGGACTCGAGTCACATGACTTGGACTCGAGTCAGACTCGACTTGCAACTCGACTTTGACTTTAACACCAATGACTCGTGACTTGACTCGACCTGATACCCTCCTCTCCCCAAGCACAAATATTAAAAATGAGGCTGTTAAAAAAGTGTGCAACGCATCAACTCTTCATTTAACGGATTACAGTTTGAATCGGACAGCAGCCAATCAAATTGTGCCAGCTGAGAAAAAGTTGTGCGTGGCAGTGCAGAGGAATGTCGGCGGGTGAATTCAGGTGGAGCCCTTGGAAAGATGACACGCCAAATTATTATTTTCGGATATAAAGACGACACTGTATCAATAAAAAAACGGATTGCAACTCGCACAACATGTGGGAAGAAAATTACAGACGGAGGCGCAACAATTTCCAACTTTGTTCGATATTTGAAGTTGTACAAAGAACGGTAAGTTGTGGCTAATATAGTCGACAGCTATATATGTTATTACTTTACTAGTGTAGCATGTAGGTTAACGTAACGTTAAATCAATGAGCCTCCACACAGTCAGTCAGTGCGGGAACATGATCCTTGCACCCAAGGTTGAGCTACAACTGGCTAGGCAGTTGGCAGCCTAAATCCTGCCTGATGTTACTGCTGCTCCTAAAACCATTGACATACGTTAGCCTACTGTAACCAACCACACAGTGTGTGTGTGTGTGTGTGTGTGTGTGTTGGGCGATTGTGTACAAGCCTACATTGACGAATTGCTCCCCATAGCGATCCTCAATAGTCGATCACTATTGGGGGGGGGGCTTTCTCATGGCTACCCATGTATTTCCATGGAAATATAACGTTTATTTGGAAAGTAATAAATATATAGATATTTTTAAAAGCATTCATGATTTGCGTAAATGTAATATACTAACGTACTCTTGTTAAAAATATGAAATGGTATTACATTTGGTAAAGAGCACATTATGACTTGTTTAGGACTCAAAACTCAAAGTTTAGGACTTGATACTTGACAATCTTGACTTGGACTTGCCTGTCTTGACTTGACTTGGGACTTGAGTGCTAAAACTTGAGACTTACTTGTGACTTGTAAAACAATGACTTGGTCCCACCTCTGGTATTGACAAGTCGATTAGTACAATGACAAGTATATGACACAAGTAATGACACAAGTAATTTTTCCAACAATTGTTTACAGACAGATTATTTCACTTAGAATTCACTGTATCACAATTCCAGTTGGTCAGAAGTTTACATTCACTAAGTTGACTGTGCCTTTAAACAGCTTGGAAAAATCCAGAAAATGATGTTCGCACATGCTTTTTCAGTTCTGCCCACATATTTTCTATAGGATTGAGGTCAGGGCTTTGTGATGGCCACTCAAATACCTTGACTTTTTTGTCCTTAAGCCTTTTTGCCACAACTTTGGAAGTATGCTTAGGGTCATTGTCCATTTGGAAGACCCATTTGTGACCAACCTTTAACTTCCTGACTGATGTCTTGAGATGTTGCTTAACCCCAAAATTTAGGGCTATTGAGGGCTATCCAAAACGTTTGAGCCAAGTTAAACAATTTAAAGGCAATGCTACTAAATTCTAATTGAGTATATGTAAACTTCTGACCCGATCATTCTCTCTACTATTATACTGACATTTCACATTCTTAAAATAAAGTGGTGATCTTAACTGACCTAAGACAGGGATTTTTTTACTAGGTTTAAATGACAGGAATTGTGAAAAACTGATTTGAAATGTATTTAGCTAGGTGTATGTAAACTTCAGACTTCAACTGTATATGTGAGCTGCTCCACGTTCTTAACGTGGGTAGTAGCCATAGCCGCCGGGAAGATGTTTGGGGGTGCTGGGATTTTTTGTTGTTGTTGCCTACTTTTGTGGAGAAAAACATACATTTTTTCCCCCTTTTTTTCAGGGATTGCTGCAGCACCCTCAGCACCCCTGCTTCCCACAGCTATGGTGGTAGCTGTTATTACACACATGCTGGTAGACCAAACATTTAATATTCTGTTTGATGTGCATGCTGCGAAGTGCATGTGTGTGTTTGTCAATCCACAGGTGGTTGTTCCTGTGTTTTCCTTCTCCTATAAATACGTGTCTGCACAGGCTGTCTGTCAGCTGAGAGGTGGCTAGCTACTGTGAATAAACACTTACCCAGTGCGGGCTGGGTAGCTCCCTCCCTCTCCTGGTGGGGGAGCACTCTCCCCGGGCAGCAGACCCAGGTTTTTTTTCCCAGGACCAACCTGATGGGGTTGTCCATGTGGCCCATGCCCCAGAGGGTGGTGGGCAGATCCAGGCACATCAGGTTCGTGGCCACGGGGTCCTGTCCTGAGGTGGGGAATGTCAATCCCCCCAGGTTCAGGATGGACTCCTACCCCCATCCCCTGGGTATCCAAGCCTTCTTTCTCCAGAGGCAGGCCTGGGTCCTCTTCCTCCACCTCTGGATCTCTGGCCCTGACCTCACAATGAGCTGTCACCAGCAGCCCCAGCACCAGCAGCATCAGTTCCCCCACAGTTGTCATGTCTGCTACGCTGCCTGGTCCTGAACTATCCACACTAGCTAGCTGCCAAAAGTGTCTGAGACCTCTCCGGGACTGCTATTTGTTTTTAAAGAGTTACGTTTTGGAAATACCCCGCCCCCATGTTCAAAAGTCACCCTCCTCCTCCTCAGGCTAGGAGTCCCCTCCCACTGTTCCCCTCACTCACACACACATGCACTCACACCCCAGCCACCCAACTCCTGAAGTTTTCAAAGCCCTCTAACAATCCTCGGAAATGAGCCTCCTACCGACCCAACCCCACCTACCCCCCCAGCCGGTTCCCCACAGAAAGGTTGCAGGGCCCCCCCCCCACACCACCACCTTCACCACACACACACACGCGCATACACACACACACATACTCCAGCCGGGCCGGTGAGGAAGCGGCCCATTTCTTATGTTCTTATCACCTCACCTCTGTCTCTCTTCCTCTGACTGGCGGAGTGCAGGAAAGGGATGTTAGGGCGGAGAGAGAGCGGGAGATTGGATGGCTTTTAAAGGAGTGTAAAGGGTTGTTGACCAGAGGATAGAGGGAATCAGTCAAATGTATCTGCATAGGAGAGACTTTTCCCTCTAGTTATCTCTGTCTCTATGCATCAGAATCACACACAGACCCCCACACTGACCCATATGAGTAATCCGTTTTTAAATAGATAGTGGGAAGATGAATGATGTTATGACTAGGGTTGCAACATTCTGGGAACTTTCAATAAATTCTCTGGTTGGAGGATTCCAAATTTACTGCTAATTCCCTCCTGATTCCGGGACTCCTCCAACCGGGGTTGAATTAAACCAAATAATTTATTGAAAGTTCCCTAGTTATGACTATACATTGTTGTTTAGGTCACAGATGAGTTAGTGTTTGAGTTGAAATTGTATTGTTTTTCGGTTTATCATACATCTGCTGCCACGGCGATGGATGTTCCAATATTTGAGTGATGTAACTCCCATGTTAAGTTTCAAGTTTTTAATGTCAGGTGCAAAAGCACAGTGACATGCCTTTCTTTCAAGCTCTAAACCCAACAATGCAGTAATCAATAACAATGTAATACTATAAATAGCATAAGGTAGAACAAAAACACACAATAAATAAAAATAAGAAATAAGAAAGTATGCTATATACAGGGACAGTCAGTTCCAGTACCATATATACAATGTGCACATTTAACTAGGCAAGTCAGTTAAGAACAAATTCTTATTTACATTGACGGCCTACACCGGCCAACCCTAACCCACATGACGCTGGGCCAATTGTGCGCCAGCCTATGGGACTCCCAATCACGGCCGGTTGTGATACAGCCTGGAATCAAACCAGGATCTGTAGTGACACCTCTAGCATTGAGATACAGTGCCTTAGACCGCTGCGCACCTCGAGAGCCACTGGAGTGATAGAAGTCGATATGTATAGGGGTAAGGTGACTAGGCGTCAGGATATATGATAAAAAGAGTAGCAACACCGTATATGATGATTGTATGTGGGTGGGTGTGTGTGTGTGTAGAGTCAGTATAAATATATGTGCACATAATGTGTGTGTGTGAGAAAATGATGAAGTAAGTGTGTGTGTGTCAGTGTGTGTGAGTGTGTAGGGTCTTGTGATGCGCATAGAGACATTGCAAAAAATAAAATACAATGGTCAACTCAGATAGTCCGTGTAGGCATTTTGTTATCTACAGTGGGGCAAAAAGTATTTAGTCAGCCACCAATTGTGCAAGTTCTCCCTCTTAAAAAGATGAGAGAAGCCTGTAATTTTCATCATAGGTACACTTCAACTATGACAGACAAAATGAGAAAAAAAAATCTAGAAAATCACATTGTAGGATTTTTAGTTAGCTATTAGTGGTCTTCTGGCTTGGGAATACAAGCTGTTCTCTTTTCCTGTCTTGCATTATCAGCTCCTTGGTCTTACTGACGTTGAGGGAGAGGTTGTTGGTCCTGCACCACATTGCCAGGTCTCTGACCTCCTCCCTGTCGGCCGTCTCATCGTCGCCGGTGATCAGGCCCACCGCCGTTGTGTCATCAGCAATCCGCTGTTGGATGCGTGGCCACGCAGTCTTGGGTGAACAGGGAGTACAGGAGGGCACTAAGCACACAGCCCTGTGGGTCAGCGTGGCAGCATCCAGGGTCCAGTTGCAGAGGGAGGTGTTCAGTCCCAGGGTCCTAAGCTTGGTGACGAGCTTGGAGGGGACAATGGTGTTGAACGCTGAGCTGTAGTCAATGAACAGCATTCTCACATAGGTATTAAGTATCTCATCTCGGTGGGCGAGGGCAGTGTGGAGAGCACTTGACATTGCGTCATCTATGGCTCTGTTGGGGCGGTATGCAAATTGGGGTGGGTCCAGGGTGTCCGGGATGATGGAGTTTCATGCCACAACTCACAGCTCTTCGTGATTACAGACGTGAGTGCTACAGGCCGGTAGTCATTGTGGCATGATGCCTTAAGAGTTCTTGGGAACAGGAACGATGGTGGTCATCTTAAAACACGTGGGGATTACAGATTGGAACAAGGTGAGGCTTAAATATGAATATGCCTGCCAGATGTCCCGAGCATGCTCCGAGAACGCGCCCTGGAATACCGTCGGTCACCACAGCCTTGCGGGGTGTTGACCTGATTATAAGACCTTACTCACGACGACCTCGGAGAGGTGACGGTGTCAGTGTCCCACTAACTTTAAGAGTTGACATTGGAATGTGTGCTGCTGCTGTTACTATCTTTCCCGGTGTTTGGGACAGACTTGTTCGCCATACTAGGATTTACGGTGCTCCTTAAGGTGCTTAACGTGAATAGCCCTGTAACTCTTTAGTAGCAGCAGGACCTGAAATCCCACCCTTATGTATGAGGAGAGACAGACCTCTGTAGCCCGTTAAAATAGACAGACTACCATGATCATAAACAGTACAGTGCAGCACAATACAGTAAGACGCTTCGACACTGTAAGCTATTCTGCACTAGGTTCTTACTGTTGAAGATGAAAAGAAAGGAAACGTTTTTCTTCTTCTCCATAGCAACATCGTTTTACTGTCCTTGTCTGCATCCAGGTGGAGCTCTAGTAGTGGGGCCCCTCCCTGCCGGGTGTCCATGTGATCGAAGACTTCATTTGGTGTTCTTGGCTGCAGCCAAGCAGCTACGGACCACAGGGTAAATTATGAGCTGAGAGAGAAATGAAGACAGAGTGAGTGTTCACTGTATCATCAGCAGGTGGCACTAGTTTTACACGCAGAGAGCTGATGGGGCCTTGTTTTGCCAAACTCCCTGGGGGGAGAGGTGACAGCCGCTTTGGCTAGCTGGGGCTGGGGATCAACAGGCCACCAACAGAGAGGTCGCCCAGACGGCACAGGCCAGGAGGGAGAGCTCTGGTCATTACTGATCTCTGTGTTATTATGTTTTTAGAGCTGTATAACTGTATATGAAGTACTGTAGTGTAAAGTGCATGTCCTGTCCATCAACAGTGGTTGTAATGTTACATGGGTTTCCAATGGTAGATATGAAGGATCTGCCCCTTTTTTTTTTTTTAAATTCGCCCAAAATGACATACTCAAACCGCCTGTAGCTCAGGCCCAGAAGCAAGAATATGCATATTATTGGTACCATTTGAAAAGAAACACTTTGAATTTTGTGGAAATGTGAAAGGAATGTAGGAGAATATAACACAATAGTTCTGGTACAAGTTAATACAAAGAAAAAAACAACCGTTCTATTGTATTTTTTTTTGTGCATCATCTTTGAAATGCAAGAGCAAGGTCATAATGTATTATTCCAGCCCAGGTGCAGTTTAGATTTTGGTCACTTGATGGCAGCAGTGTATGTGCAAAGTTTTAGACTGATCAAACGAAACATTGCATTTCTGTTCAAGATTTTGTATCTTGTATGTTTGACTGCCCAAATGTGCCTAATTTGTTTATTAATAACTTTTCATGTTCAAAATTGTGCACTCTCTTCAAACAGTGGTACTCCTCAAACAATGGCATGGTATTCTTTCACCTAGGTCTAAACGATCTGAGAAGTGTCCTAATGTCTGTTAATGTGTGCTTGTGTTTGTGGTAGATGCAGCTGTATTGAGACATATGCGAGATCCAGCAGCCCCTGTGCTGTGTCACTCTAACAACCCACTCAAACACATTTCATGGAACAAATAAGACAAACTGATCTCTAGAAAGAGTTCCCCGGGGTTGCAAGAAAATTATCCTCGCCCTATTCCCAGTTCCACCAAATTCCTGCATTCAGAGCAGTGATACACAAAGGCCCAAATAGTGGGCCTGCTGCCAGTTAGTTCCAGACAGACCCACCATGCCAAGGCTGCAGCCACCACACCCTGCAGACCAGCGCATCGCTGCAGTCCCTCCCATCATGCACCTGTGTATAGTCGTACAGCAGCGGCAAAGCAGGGCTACAGCAGGGAGAGGAAGGCAGACAAGGCCATAAAATGTTTTACGTGAGACGCAACAGATATTACTTCAGAGCAGCCAGCCATGACACCAGCACGGTCTGCTAGCGGTGTCCCACTGCGCCACGCAGCAACATGGACAGTGATATTGATACGGCTATTGGAACATGTTATTATTTCTTTGAACCATTTGTTTTGCTTGTCTTTTTCTATTAAATGATTTTCCATAAAATACTGAACTAACACTACAGTTCTAATTGAAAACTGCTCATGTGCATAATTGGACAGTTTTTTTCGAGGGCTTTCATGTATTTAGATTATAATGGTCCAGTACCTCACATGGCCTCCTCATCCAAACAGCGAAGGAAACAGCGAAGGCACCAAGAGGATGCTTTTCTCTAATTCATGTGGGGCCCAGAAATCTCACCATCAGTATGGGTGGGCTATGTGTGGAACAAAAGGAAGCCTGCTACAAAGAATCAAAGTTGGACATTTAGCTTGTCTCCAGCTATGTTAGAAAACTTTTGGGAGAGTCACACAACCTTGGGGTATTTCAAGCATCTCCTGTACCAGGTTACTGATGTTATCCTTTAGGAAGGAGTCCCCACAGGAGTCCCAAAGGGGTCGTCCCACATGGGACCCACAATAGAGAAAGCGACCTATTTCCCTTGTCATCATATTTCTCAAGGAAACTCATTTCACTGCATAGTGTACATTCATATATTCCTAAATGCAATATACGTTTAATGAGATAGTCTGGGTCTCTGTGTGAGTCTACTTGAGTTAATGACTGTGTAGGGAATTGTGTACATTTGATGACAAGTTCCAATGCATTGTAGCCCTTTCCTGCAGTCAAATTACTACGTGGCCTCAAGGGTGGAATGTAATTCATATTTTTCATAATTGTATAATTAATAAACATGATTGAAAAAAAAACAGTGTTTCTATGTCAAACAGTTTTGTATTATTTCAGTATTCTGTGATGTATATGAAGTTTAATATTGGGATGCAAACTCAAAATGTAATACATTTCAACTCTACATCTGACATGATACAGGTGTCTTCTCTTTAAAATAAATATTCTTTGGGATCGGTGTCCCTTCCACGGGACAGTTGCGCTAACGTAGGCTAATGCGATTAGCAAGAGGTTGTAAGTAACAAGAACATTTCCCAGGACATAGACATATCTTATATTGGCAGAAAGCTTCAATTCTTGTTGATCTAACTGCACTATCCAATTTACAGTAGCTACTACAGTAGCTACTACAGTGAGAATGCACTGCATTATTCTCTCCCAATCCCTGAAGTGGAGTCGAAAGTGGAGAATGATATGGGGAGACTTGAGTAATAGCTGTGAAGTGGCTTTAGCTTATTACCAACACAATAATGTAGCTCTATGGATTCCTGGAGTTGAGGTTCAGAGACTATAGTTGGCTCTATTAGTGCTGATATAACATGGGCAAATGGTGAGCGGGTCTGTTTAGGAACCTGGGCAGTCGTGAAGTGGTATGATTAGTCCAAATGGTATTGGCATCCTGCTGCCTCAGCTGTTATTATCTGCTGCCACATCAAAACTTAACTAACATATTTTCATGACTCTTTCATTGATAGCCATTGTTTTGTTGGACTTAGGGGACTGATACAGTGCCTCTGTCGGTTGGATTGTTGTATCAGTATCCATGTACAGTGAACTTGGGCCGTAACAGTGTGTAGGCCTGCGTAGTTACCCTTGGGTGAGGACATCAGAATGCTACAACCCACCACTGTGAGTAATTTAGCACCCACCTTCTAATGGGTCCTCCCTCTCCATTTAATGAGGGGGACGTCAGATGCATGGGACCTATATTGATGCCCTTCCATGTTTTTATTTTTAACCTTTATTTAACCAGGCAAGTCAGTTAAGAACAACTTATAATTTACAATAACAGCCTTGGAACAGTGGGTTAACTGCCTTGTTCAGGGGCAGAACAACATATGTTTACCTTGTCAGCTCAGGGATTCGATCTAGCAACCTTTCGGTTACTGGCCCAATGCTCTAACCACCAGCCTACCTGCCGCCCCATGTGACTGTTTTGTTATTTTTGGTTTTCACAAGAACTTGACCTAAAAAATATATTAACCCATGCAACCCATCCCAACTCCCAAAGACAGACAACAAACGTTCACAGGATTTTTTAACCACATGATTGAACCCCCAATTTACATCTTGACAATAACACTTTTACACAGCAGATGTGTAGACGCAAATGTTTTGTTGCGTATCATGGAAAAGTAAAGAATAGTTTTTCAGGTTGCACTCCAGCACTCAATCACCTTCAGATTGTTGGAAATAAGCAGTGGTTGTCACACACCAAGATTTGTATTGTAGCTCTATTAGTATCTAGGCCCAGTCTAGGCCTCAATCTCACACAAATGATCAAGGAACCTATCATGTGCAACCCGAAATCAGTAACCATGGGCACCCTCTTAGATATCATCCTGACCAACTTGCCCTCTAAATACACCTCTGCTGTCTTCAACCAGGATCTCAGCGATCACTGCCTCATTGCCTTCGTGCGTAATGGGTCCGCGGCCAAACGACGACCCCTCATCACTGTCAAATGCTCCCTAAAACGCTTCAGCGATCAGGCCTTTCTAATCGACCTGGCCCGGGTATCCTGGAAGGATATTGACCTCATCCCGTCAGTAGAGGATGCCTGGTTGCTCTTTAAAAGTGCTTTCCTCACCATCTTAAATAAGCATGCCCCAATCAAAAAATTTAGAAATAAGAACAGATATAGCTCTTGGTTCACCCCAGACTTGACTGCCCTTGACCAGCATAAAAACATCCTGTGGCATTCTGCATTAGCATCAAATAGCCCCTGCGATATGCAACTTTTCAGGGAAATCAGGAACCAATACACTCAGTCAGTTAGGAAAGCTAAGGCTAGCTTTTTCAAACAGAAATTTGCATCCTGTAGCACTAATTCCCAAATGTTTTGGGACACTGTAAAGTCCATGGAGAATAAGAGCACCTCTTCCCAGCTGCCCACTGCACTGAGGCTAGGAAACACTGTCACCACTGATAATCCACGATAATCGAAAATTTCAATAAGCATTTTTTTACGGCTGGCCATGCTTTCCACCTGGCTACCCCAACCCCGGCCAACATCTCAGCACCCCCTGCAGCAACTTGCCCAAGCCGCCTCCGCTTCTCCTTCACCCAAATTCAGACAGCTGATGTTCTGAAAGAGCTGCAAAATCTGGATCCCTACAAATCAGCCGGGCTAGACAATCTGGACCCACTCTTTCAAAAATTATCCACTGAAATTGTTGCCACCCCTATTACTAGCCTGTTCAACCTCTCTTGGTATCGTCTGAGATCCCCAAAGATTGGAAAGCTGTCATCCCCCTCTTCAAAGGGGGGGAACACTCTAGACCCAAACTGTTATAGACCTATATCCATCCTGCCCTGCCTTTCTAAAATCTTTGAAAGCCAAGTTAACAAACAGATCATCGACCATTTCGAATCCCTCCACTATGCAATCTGGTTTCCGAGCTGGTCATGGGTGCACCTCAGCCACGCTCAAGCGAAAATTAAATCTAGAATCGGCTTCCTATTTCACAACAAAGTCTCCTTCACTCATGCTGCCAAACATACCCTCGTAAAATTGACTATCCCACCAATCCTTGACTTTGGCGATGTCATTTACAAAATAGCCTCCAACACTCTACTCAGCAAACTGGATGTAGTCTATCACAGTGCCATCCGTTTTGTCACCAAAGCCCCATATACTACCCACCACTGCGACCTGTATGCTCTTGTTGGCTGGCCCTCACCACATATTTGTTGCCAAATCCACTGGCTCCCGGTCATCTATAAGTCTTTGCTAGGTAAAGCCCTGCCTTATCTCAGCTCACGGGTAACCATAGCAACACTCGTAGCATGAGCTCCAGCAGGTGTATTTCACTGGTCATCTCCAAAGCCAACACTTCCTTTGGCTGCCTTTCCATCCAGTTCTCTGCTGCCAAACATCACTGAAGCTGGAGTCTTATATCTCCCTCTGTAACTTTAAGCATCAGCTGTCAGAGCAGCTTACCAATCACTGTGCCTGTACACAGACAATCTGTAAATAGCACACTCAACTACCTCATCCCCATATTGTTATTTATCCTCTTGCTCTTTTGCACCCCAGTATCGCTACTTGCACGTCATCATCTGCACATCTATCACTCCATATCATGGCACAAGGCGAGACCCAGATGCAGACACAGGAGGCAGATGGTTGGAGTTTAAGATGTTTAATAATCCAAAAAAGGAGAAGGCAAGAGAATGGTCGTGGACAGGCAAAAGGTCAAAACCAGATCAGAGTCCAGGAGGTACAGAGTGGCAGACAGGCTCGAGGTCAAGGCAAACAGACTGGTCAGGCAGGCAGAATGGTCAGGCAGGCGGGAACAGAGTCCAGAAACAGGCAAGGGTCAAAACCAGGAGGACTAGAAAAAGGAGAATAGCAAAGGCAGGAGAACGGGAAAACTGCTGGTTGACTTACAAGACGAACTGGCACAGAGAGACAGGAAACAAAGGGATGAATACACTGGCACATAGAGACAGGAAACAAAGGGATGAATACACCGGCACAGAGAGACACCCAAATGTACCTATTACATTTTGAATGCTTAGCAAGACAGGAAAATGGTCCAATTCGCACACTTATCAAGAGAACATCCCTGGTCATCTCTACTGCCTCTTATCTGGGGGACTCACTAAACACAAATGCATTGTTTGTAAATTATGTCTGATTGTAGGAGTGTGCCCCTGGCTAAATGTAAATAAGATTTTTTAAATATTGTACCATCTGGTTTGCTTAATATAAGAAACTTGGAATTATTTGTACTTTTACTTCTGATACTTCAGTATATTTACAACCAAATACTTTTAGACTTTTACTCAAGTAGAATTTTACTGGGTGACTTTTTCTGGTACTTGAGTAACTTTCTATTAAGTTATCTATACTTTTACTGAAGTATGACAATTAGGTACTTTTTCCAACAACGCTTAGGGCTCTCTTCAATCCATATAGCGGAAGTTCAGCATTACAGCTGCAATCACGGTAAATGCTGCCTACGTCGGCTCAATCTATACGCTTCCGTGATATAGATTGACCAGGACAATCTCCTCAATCAGGCCCTCGTAATCAACAGAGTATACTGATTAATAAGTCAATATACTCAAAACAGCCCTCTGGCCCTCATTTTCTAAAGAATCCACTTGACCAATGACAGTTCACTTAGGTTGCAAGTGCTACATAGTTCAAATGTCTTCAATTGTACTGAGTTTTCAGTGCAACTTGCTGACCCATTTTGGCACAAATATTCTGGGAACATTTTGTTTCTTCTCCAAGCAAATTGGGTGAAGATAGAATTCAAAACAAAAGCTGACTGATCTTGGTTCTAGTATACTGTCTCATGACCAGGCTTGACTGGACTGGGAACATGCTGGGGTTCTCAACGCAGAGGTGTTGTACTGTATCTGAAATGCTCCACTGAATATGAGCCACATAAAAGGCTTAGACCACAGGGCGGGGAGAACTGGATCCTGATGAAGGACTTGCAATCACGGTATGTCTGCTTGATCGCCAGCTCCTCTCAGCCTGTGGTGGATGTGGAGATTGTGGACATCCATCACTGTCTTGGTCAATAGGCCTTGGCTCCTGTGGCCACTCCCAGCTGGTGAGAGAGACGGGAGGGGGTAAAGTGAGGGATATTTCACAGCAACACACCGCAGAGAGCCTCATGATCTGTATTGGTCACTGCTCCTCTGACCTCATGTAGGGTGGGCGATCTGCTATCCAGAGACCCATAGGGGCCCATGTCACTATACATTCTCTCATTGTTATGCGAGAAATTAGCTCCTCTAAAAATAGCCCTGCGCTGGCCCTTAGCCAATCCGAGGAGAGACGGAGGCTGCATGAAGGAGAGAAAGAGGTGGCTGGCTGGAGGAGGCTGGTCGGGTATTGGGGTTGACTGCTAGAGGTTATTCGCTGAGTCACCCTGTTTTCTGCCCAGGAGTCAGGACACGAGGGGAGGGAGACAGCTGCAAAACCGGGACTATGCAAGGCATCTGGCCAACAAACCCGATCACAGGGTGAAACGTCAGCTTTATTCAGCCTGTTCGGGTTTAAATGGACGACTCTAGTGGAGCCGAAGAGACAACAAACTGATTTACAACAGCAGTGATAATGGTGCAAAATGATCCAATTATCACTCTCCATTTGCAGATCTTTATTCACTTTTCAATTGGCCACTTCTTCTGATCACAAAGATCAACCTTCCCCTGAATAAAAAGATCCAAAGATATTTTCTCAAACTCAAAGTTCTTTCCATTGATATTAGTGGATACTAATTTTCGATGTTATCATTTTTACTTTTAACTTTGAATAACATGAGGTCAAATGTGGTTAGGGGATAATGTCTGGCACGCCTTCTGTACCAACACTGTATATCAAAGGCCAGAGCTGTAGTAGGTAATACAGTAAAACCCATCATCACAGTGGAGGCAATCCTCTGGTTGTCATTAATAGACAAAATCATTGGTTGTCTGAATGTGTCCATAGAACCAATTCATTACTCCTGAGGATGGTGCTTCTTTACCCTCTAATGGACACCCACACCCCTGGGACTAGAACCCTGGGTCTCCGATTCCCTCTTATCCCAATAACCTCGAACACAGCCGACTTCAAGTCCCCAATCTCCCATACACCTTACCTCGACATCTCTCAGCAATGTCTGTCTCAGCCCGTCTTTCCCCCTTAATTCTCTTTCTCATTCAATGTCTGTTTCATTCGTACATTCACGTCACACGCATAGTACAGACAATCCGACATTAATCAGCTTCAACGGTAACACCACAGCAGAAAATATCCCCATCCTACTTCCTTGCTGACACCGAGGGGAGTGGCACGGTACTCTGTTTGTTGCTTGATAACGTTGAGTTGAGATGAGTCATGATGACCCTAAACCCCGTCCTGAATGTTACAGGTAAAGGCCTAACTCTGGGTCCCTGAGCCAGACTTCTTGGGTACACACGCAAACATGTTTACACATTTTTCCTTCAGCACTACTTTAATACACCATATTCAAATTTCTTACATGACCTTCTTATCTAACAGCTGCACATACACATAATGTGCAACGCATAGTTCTTCTTCCTGCCGTGACCTATCACCCCACCCTGCCTGCCGTCCGTGTAGATGGCGCTGACGGAGATGGCAGCACCATGACTAGCTTTTAGGAAACTATGCAGTATTTTGTTTGTTTCTGTGCTATTTCTTTACGTTATTAGCTCAGGAATTGTTTTGTGTCATTACATACAGCCGGGAAGAACTATTGGATATTAGAGCGGTAACTCCCCAGAACTTCCAGCATTACGACCAGGACTACGACTTCCCTGGAGCAGATCCTTTGTTTGCTCTCCCCAGAGCAATTAACTTATTCCAGAGGCTGACGCAAAACAACACCGGCGAAGGAGAGGTACTCGGGGAGGTCTTCTGGTTCGACTTAGGAAGCGTGCACACCACCCACTGCTCCCGAGTATAACTCTCTAATGTCCAATCTCTGGATAATAAAGTTGATGAGCTCATGGGGAGAGTTGCTTTTCAGAGAGACACCAGAGATTATAACATACTCTGCTTCACGGAAACATGGCTCTCTCGAGATATACTGTCTGAATTTGTAAAGGCTGTTGGGTTCTCAGTACATCGCACCGACAGGAACAAACAGCTCTCCGGGAAGCAGAAGGGTGGAGGTATATGTTTTATGATTAACGACACATGGTGTAACTGTGATAACATACAGGAACTCAAGTCCTTCTGTTCACCCAACCTAGAATATCTCACAATCAATTGCCGACCATACTATTTCCTGAGAGAATTTTTGTCAATAATAGCCACAGCAGTCCATATCCCCCCTCAAGCCGATACCACGAAGGCCCTCAAAGAACTTCACTGGACTTTATGCAAACAGGAAACCACATATCCTGAGGTGCATTTATTGTTGCTGGGGATTTCAACAAAGCAAATTTGAGGAAAAGGCTCCTGAAATTCGATCAACATATTGATTGTCGTACTCGCCCTGCTAAAACTCTCGACCATTGTTATACTACCTTTCAGAATGCATAGAAGGCCCTCCCCCGCCCTCCATTCGGCAAATCGGACTACGTATCCATCTTGCTCCTCCCCTCCTATAGGCAGAAACTCAAACAGGAAGCACCCGTGGTAAGGACTATTCAACTCTGGTCTGACCAATCAGAATCCACTCTTCAAGATTGTTTTGATCATGCGGACTGGGATATGTTCAGAGTATCTTCAGAAAATAATATTGACACATATACCGAAACGGTTAATGAGTTTATCAGGAAGTGCATAGGAGATGTACCCACTGTGACTATTAAAACCTACCCCAACCAGAAACCGTGGATAGATGGGAGCATTCGCGCAAAACTGAAAGCGCAAACCACCACATTTAACCAGGGCAAGAAGACTGGGAATGTGGAAGAATACAAACAGTGTAGTTATTCCCTCCGCTAAGCAATCAAGCTGGCTAAATGTCGGTATAGGGACAAAGTTGAGTCCCAGTTCAATGTCTCAGACACCAGACTTATGTGGCAGGGTCTACAGACAATCACAGATTATAAAAGGAAAACCAGCCACGTCTTGCTTCCGGACAAGCTGAACACCACCTTCGCTACCGCTATCAAGGACAGTGGGCTCTCCTTCTCTGAGGCCGACGTGAGTAAGACATTTAAGCATGTTAACCCTCGTAAGGCTGCCGGCCCAGATGGTATTTTAATTTAAAAAATGTACTAGGAAAGTCATTTAAGAATATATTCTTATTTACAATGACAGCCTCCCGGGGAACAGTGGGTTAACTGCCTTGTTTTTTTTACCTTGTCAGCTCTGGGATTCAATCCAGCTACCTTTTGGTTAATGGCCCAACACTCTAACCACTAGGCTACCTGCTGCCCCTAGCCATGGTATCCCTAGCCGCGGTATCCCTAGCCATGTTCTCAGAGCATGCGCAGACCAGTTGGCTGGTATAGTATATTCAATCTCTCCCTATCCCAGTCTGTAGTCCCCACATGCTTCAAGATGGCCACCATTGTCCCTGTACTTAAGAAAGCAAAGGTAATTGAACTAATTGACTATCGCCCCGTAGCACTCACCCCTGTCATCATGAAGTGCTTTGAGAGACTAGTCAAGAATCATATCTCCTCCACCTTACCTGCCACCCTAGACCCACTTAAATGTGCTTACCACCCCAAAAGATCCACAATCACCACCACAATTCACATTGCCTTGTCCCATCTGGACAAGAGGCATACCTATGTAGGAATGCTGTTCGTTGACTATAGCTCAGCATTCAACACCATAGTACCCTCCAAGCTCATCATCAAGCTCGAGGCCCTGGGTCTGAACCCCACCCTGTGCAACTGTGTCCTGGACTTATTGACGGGTTGCCCCCAGGTTGTAAAGGTAGGAAACAACACCTCCTCTTTGCTGATCCTCAACACTGGGGCCCCACAAGGGTGAATGCTCAGCCCCCTCCTGTACTCCCTATTCACCTATGACTGCGTGGCCAAGCACGCCTACAACTCAATCATAAAGTTTGAAGATGACACAACAGTAGTAGGCTTGATTACCAACAACGATGAGACAGCCTACAGGGAGGAGGTGAAGGCTCTGGGATTGTGGTGCCAGGAAAATAACCTCTCACTCAACATCAACAAAACTACGGAGATGATTGTGGACTTCAGGAAACAGCAGAGTGAGCACCCCCTATCCACATCGATGGGACTGCAGTGGAGAAGGTGGAAAGCTTCAATTTCCTTGGCGTACACATCACTGACAAACTGAAATGGTCCACCCACACAGACAGTGTGGTGAAGAAGGCGCAACAGCGCCTCTTCAACATCAGGAGGCTAAAAACATTTGGCTTAACACCTAAAACCCTCACAAACTTTTACAGATGCACAATTGAGAGCATCCTGTCGGGTTGTATCACCGCCTGGTATGGCAACTGCACCGCCCACAACTGCAAAGCTCTCCAGAGGGTGGTGCGTTCTGCCCAACACATTACCATGGGCAAACTTCCCGCCCTCCTGGACCTACACCACCTGATGCCACAGGAAGAAAAAGATCAACAAAGACATCAACCACCCAAGCCACTGCCTGTTCATCCAGCTATCATCCTGAAGGTGAGGTCAGTACAGGTGCATCAAAGCTGGCACCGAGAGACTGAAAAGCAGCTTCTATCTGAAGGCCATCTGACTGATAAACAGCCATCACTAGCGCATACAGTTGAGGTCAGAAGTTTACATACACTTAGATTGGAGTCATTAAAGCTTGTTTTTCAACCACTCCACAAATGTCTTGTCCTAACGGACTTGCCAAACATCTAGTTTGTGCATGACACAAATTTTTCCAACAATTGTTCACAGACAGATTATTTCACTTATAATTTACTGCATCACAATTCCAGTGGATCAGTAGTTTACATACACTAAGTTGACTGTGCCTTTAAACAGCTTGGAAAATTCCAGAAAACGATGTCATGGCTTTAGAAGCTTCTGATAGGCTAATTGACATCATTTGAGTCAATTGGAGGTGTACCTGTGGATGTATTTCAAGGCCTACCTTCAAACTCAGTGCCTTTTTGCTTGACATCATGGGAAAATCTAAAGAAATCAGCCAAGACATCAGAAAAATATTTGTAGACCTCCACAAGTCTGGTTCATCCTTGGGAGCAATAACGTACTGTGGTGCGAAAAGTGCAAATCAGTCCCAGAACAACAGCAAAGGACCTTGTGAAGATGCTGGAGGAAACAGGTACAAAGTATCTATATCCACAGTAAAAACGAGTCCTATATCGACATAACCTGAAAGGCCGCTCAGCAAAGAAGAAGCCACTGCTCCAAAACCACCATAAAAAAGCCTACGGACTACGGTTTGCAACTGCACATGGGGGACAAAGATCGTACTTTCTGGAGAAATGTCCTCTGGTCTGATGAAACAAAAATAGAACTGTTGGCATAATGACCATCATTATGTTTGGAGGAAAAAGGGGGAGAACACCATCCCAACCGTGAAGCACTGGGTGGCAGCGTTATGTTGTGGGGGTGCTTTGCTGCAGGAGGAACTGGTGCACTTCACAAAACAGATGGCATCATGAGGTAGGAAAATTATGTGGATATATTGAAGCAACATCTCAAGACATCAGTCAGGAAGTTGAAGCTTGGTCGCAAATGGGTCTTCCAAATGGACAATGACCCCAAGCATACTTCCAAAGTTGTGGCAAAATGGCTTAATTAAGGACAACAAAGTCAAGGTATGTGTGGCCATCAGAAAGACTTGACCTCAAACCTATAGAAAATTGAAAACTGAAAAAGCATGTGCGAGCAAGGAGGCCTACAAGCCTAACTCAGTTACACCAGCTCTGTCAGGAGGAATGGGCCAAAATTCACCCAACTTATTGTGGGAAGCTTGTGGAAGGCTACCCGAAGTGTTTGAGCCAAGTTAAACAATTTAAAGGCAATGCTACCAAATACTAATTGGATGTATGTAAACTTCTGACCCACTGGGAATGTGATGAAAGAAGTAAAAGCTGAAATAAATCGTTCACTCTACTATTATTCTGACATTTCAAATTCTTAAAATAAAGTGGTGATCCTAACTGATCTAAGACAGGGATTTATTTACTAGGATTAAATGTCAGGAATTGTGAAAAACTGAGTTGAAATGTATTTGGCTGAGGTGTATGTAAACTTCCGACTTCAACTGTAAGAAGCGGCTGCCTATAGACATAGATTAGGAATTACTGGCCACTTTAATAATGTCTTGCATTACTCATCTCTTATGTATAAACTGTACTCTATACTGTTCTACGGTATTTTAGTCAATTTAATTGTGTGTAAATATTGCATCACCCATCTCATATGTATATACTGTATTCTATATTATGTCACTGTATCTCTAACAAATATGTATATATTCTTAATCTATTCCTTACTTAGATTTACGTGTATTTTGGGTATATGTTGTGAAACTGTTAGATATTACATGTTAGATATTACTGCACTGTCGGAGCTAGACGCACAAGCATTACGCTAAACCCGCAATAACATCTGTTAAACACGTGTATGTGACCAATAAATTTGATTGGATTTTGATTTTGACTTCAACGCTTTCCGGTCTTTCCCTCAACGACACCACAGCACTCTCCTTGTAGAACATCCGGAGCTGTATTAAACTGAAGCACAAATATACGAAACCCTATCTACTGTATATACAATTTATCTCTACATAATTTTAAAAAAATGTGATACTATATCTGCACCACCTTTTAGTATGTGCCATGATTATGGATAGCTTTTCCAGGTAAAGCACTCTAAAGGGGCTCTCTTTGCCATTCACTTTGATGTAGAGAGGAGCCATATGTAACTAACTTCACATGCGCTAATTATAGCTCTGGGCTTCATGATCCATTCCCCCTCCCTGTCCTCCTGCTGCCAATGAGATCAAATACAGCGAGCTGGATTAGAGCGGCCACTTAAATCTCATTAGTGCCTCTATGGTTTTCTGTATTATTAATGGGAAATATCGCAGTGGCATCTCGATTTCAATTAGGGAAAAACCTGCCTGTCAATGTACAAGTAAGTGTGGTGTGTATACGGGCTATGCATTATATAATTTGTATAGTGGGATGTACATACAACATATACAGTTTTGTTTTGTGCTGCTTTTGTTTGTTATTTTTGTTCTTTATTATTTTCAACCAACCCTACCACCCCTCCCCTAATTGGAGTAAACTAACTGACAACAATAATAAGGCTTCTACTTCCAGCTTATAAACTTAGCAAAAAAAGAAACTGTCTTTCAAAGATAATTCGTAAAAATCCAAATAACTTCACAGATCTTCATTGTAAATGGTTTAAACACTGTTTCCCATGCTTGTTCAATGAACCATAAACAATTAATGAACATGCACCTGTGGAACGGTCGTTAAGACACTGGCAGCTTACAGACGGTAGGCAATTAATGTCACAGTTATGAAAACTTAGGACACTAAAGAGGCCTTTCTACTTACTCTGAAAAACACCAGAAGAAAGATGCCCAGGGTCCCTGCTCATCTGCGTGAACGTGCCATAGGCATCCTGCAAGGAGGCATGAGGACTGCAAATGTGGCCAGGGCAATAAATTGCAATGTCCGTACTGTGAAATGCCTAAGACAGCGCTACAGGGAGACAGGACGAACAGCTGATCGTCCTCGCGGTGGCAGACCACTTGTAACAGCACCTGCACAGGATGGCAACAACAACTGCCCGAGTTACACCAGGAACGACAATCCCTCCATCAGTGCTCAGACTGTCTGCAATAGGCTGAGGAAGGCTGGACTGAGGGCTTGTAGGCCTGTTGTAAGGCATGTCCTCACCAGACATCACCGGCAACATGGTCGCCTATGGGCACAAACCCACCATCGCTGGACCAGACAGGACTGGCAAAAAGTGCTCTTCACTGACGAGTCGTGGTTTTGTCTCACCGGGGTGATGGTCAGATTCGCGTTTACTGTCGAAGGAATGAGCATTACACAGAGGCCTGTACTCTGGAGCGGGATCGATTTGGAGGTGGAGGGTCCGTCATGGTTTGGGGCGATGTGTCACAGCATCATTGGACTGGGCTTGTTGTCATTGCAGGCAATCTCAACGCTGTGCGTTACAGGGAAGACATCCTCCTCCCTCATGTGGTGACCTTCCTGCAGGCTCATCCTGACATGACCCTCCAGCATGACAATGCCACCAGCCATACTGTTCATTCTGTGGATGATTTCCTGCAAGACAGGAATGTCAGTGTTCTGCCATGGCCAGCGAAGAGCCCGGATCTCAATTCCATTGAACACGTCTGGGACCTGTTGGATCGGGCCATTCCCCACAGAAATGTCCGGGAACTTGCAGGTGCCTTGGTGGAAGAGTGGGGTAACATCTCACAGCAAGAACTGGCAAATCTGATGCAGTCCATGAGGAAGAGATGCACTGCAGTACTTAATGCAGCTGGTGGCCACACCAGATACTGACTGTTACTTTGATTTGGACCCCCCCCCCCCCTCCTTTGTTCAGGGACACATTATTCCATTTCTGTTAGTCACATGTCTGTGGAACTTGTTCAGTTTATGTCTCAGTTGATAAATCTTGTTATGTTCATACACATATTTACACATGTTAAGTTTGCTGAAAATCAACACAGTTGACAGCGAGAGGACGTTTCATTTTTTTTTGCTGAATTTACATATTATATAAAACATTTTCAGACACAGCTTATTTTACATGAGTTATCTTTTGTTTATTTTTAGTCCCATCCTTCAGCTCCACTCAACCCTCTCTGAAGACTATCCAGTTTTGATTTATATGTACTGTTTGATGTGTTGTAAACTTCACAAAACTATTTTTTTATCAAATTGAGCAATAAAGTGTAAAATCATACATCTAACTGCTATATTACATTGCATCATATCAGTATCAGTATCTGCATCGCATACTGCTGAGGATGGCATGTCATTGAATCTTAGGGGGTAATGAAAGAGGGAGAGCAGATAATTTGCGGTTTTGGTGTTGAATAGCATTTAAAATGTGTCATTCCAGGTTTGACAGACAGATTAATCCAGGCTTGAATTATCCACTAAACCTGTGAGTGTATTTGTGCCTCTGTGTGCATGACAGCAGAAGAAATGGGGCAGCATAACTGAGCAACACTGCAGCATCCATCTCTGCATTCCTCACCCACTTGCTCTTTCTTTCTCCACCTCTTCTCTCCCTCTCTCCATCTCTCTCCCCATGTCCCTCCCTCCCCCCCTCTACCCTCCCTCTACCCTCCCTCTCCACATTTCATTCGCTCAGCTGCTCTCCTTGTTAAGGGTGTCCCAATCTGCCTCAGCAGCACAGATCAGTCCAGCCCCTCTCTCGCTCTCTGTCTCTCTCTCTCTCGCTCTCTCTCTCATAAGAGCAGCGCATGCACATACACTCGCGCACACACCCACCTACCACGCAGAGACACAACCTCAGGCGCGCTCACACACACGCAGACACACACGCAGGCACAGAAGGGCACACTGAGCAACCTCATCTACCAGCTCCAAGACACAGCCAGAGCCAGCTAAAAGACACAGCCCTGTAACAGCAGACCAGCATGGATTACCTGAAGAAGGGATTCTCCATGGCCAAGGAAGGTGCGGTGGCTGCAGCGGAGAAGACCAAGGCAGGGGTGGAGGGGGCAGCTGCCAAAACCAAGGAGGGGGTAATGTATGTGGGTGAGTACAAGGAGTGATGATGGGGAAAGGTGTGCAGGATAGACAGCGGTGAAGAGGGTTAGCTGAAAATAGTACATCACAGTTTTTATGTGGGATAATCTGGCTTACATTTTGATCCTGTGAAGCCCTCCTGGTGTGCTTGTATTTGATGGATGAGTGATGGATGGGTGATGGGCGAGTGCACTAATTGTTCTGCAAGGTTTGAATAAAATGGGACAGACAACCAGGCAGGGCTAAATATGGCTGGTGATGGAAACATGGATACAGATAGGAAGGGAACGTTGAACAAGAAAAGATGAATGATGGCAAAGGACTGAAGGCAAGACAATGGAGAAAAGCAGAAAAAAGAGTCAGAAAGGGAGAGAAAGATATTGATGTATTTTAGATTGCATATGCCTCAGGCAAGAGATGTTCTATTCAAAGAGGGAAAAGTCTGGTTGAGTGGTACTGAGGTACTCTATTCATTACGTAGAGTGTAATGACCAACAGAACGTTGACAAACAATATTGATGGTCATATAAATTATTTGCACACTACCATCTCTCTACTCACACACACGCACACGCACACGCACACACACACACACACACACACACGCACACACACACACACACACACACACACACACACACACACACACACACACACACACACACAGTACACCTGTTACACATACAGTACACCCACTTAATGTGACAGGGGGATATGGATGAGAAAATCCTATTGTAGAGCACTAGGACGTGATTGTACTGTGTGTGTGTTCACATATTTTCCCCAATCGGTGCGTATGTGATAATACAGTATAGTGGTGCTGGGGAGAGGTCTATGATTCTGATATAGTTCAGATCAGCTCATCTCTGCTGTACCACCCACCAGGCTGTCAGCCCGCTGCAGCAGTGAGATTTAACATGGGCGTCTCGGATTCTCAGAGTGACTAATGCAGCTAGCTCCACTGTCGGACCCCCCGTCAACCCAGCCCAACCCAACACAGAACAATATAGCACAGCCCAGCTCTGCAGCCAGACACATACGTTCTTAGAAAAAAGGGTTCCAAAGGGGTTCTTCGGCTGTCCCCATAGGATAAACTTTATTGGTTCCCGCTAGAAACCTCTCGGGTTCCCTGTAGAACCCTCTGCGGAAAGGGTTCTTCATTGAACTCAAAATGATTCTACCTGGAACCAAAAGGGGTTCTACCAGGAACCAAAAAGGGTTCTTCAAAGGATTCACCTATGTGGACAGCCGAAGAACTGACACATTAGAACTGACACACTGACACATTAGAACACTGAGACATTAGAACACTGATTCATACAGAACACTGAGACATTAGAACACTGATTCATACAGAACACTGAGACATTAGAACACTGATTCATACAGAACACTGACACATTAGAACACTGATTCATACAGAACACTGACACATTAGAACACTGATTCATACAGAACACCGACACATTAGAACACTGATTCATACAGAACACTGACACATTAGAACACTGATTCATACAGAACACTGACACATTCTAACACTGATTCATACAGAACACTGAGACATTAGAACACTGATTCATACAGAACACTGAGACATTAGAACACTGATTCATACAGAACACTGACACATTAGAACACTGATTCATACAGAAAACTGACCCTGCTCTATGTCATTGTCTTTCACCACTTTAATGACCTGTGGCCCTGTAACAGCACCAATAACCTTTGGGCACAGCACATTTAATCATGGGATATCAACAATTCAAAGTTGGCCTTAGTGGGAGTGGCCATAGAATTCTATGGGCGTGACCTATTAAGAAAAGTACACTACATGACCAAAATTATGTGGACACCTGCTCATCAAAAATCTCATTCCAAAATCATGGGCATTAATATGGAGTTGGTTCCCCCATTGTTGCTATAACAGCCTTCTGAGAAGGCTTTCAACTAGATGTAATCTAATGTTGGAACATTGCTGCGGGGACTTCCATCTATTCAACCTCAAGAGCATTAGTGAGGTCAGGCACTGATGTTGGGCAATTAGGCCTGGCTCGCAGTCGCATTCCAATTCTTACCAAAGGTGTTCGATGGGGTTGAGGTCAGGGCTCTGTGCAGGCCAGTCAAGTTCTTCCACACCGACGTCGACAAACCATTTCTGTATCGACCTTGCTTTGTGCACGGGGGCACTGTCATGCTTAAAACAGGAAAGGGCCTCCACAAACTGTTGCCACAAAGTTGGAAGCACAGAACCGTCTAGAATGTCATTGTATGCTGTAGCGTTAAGATTTTCCTTCTCAGGAACTAAGGGACCGAACCATGAAAAACAGCCCAAGATCATTATTCCTCCTCCACCAAACTTTAGAGTTGGCACAGTGCATTGGGTCAGGTAGTATTCTCCTGGCATCGGCCAAACTCAGATTAGTCCGTCTGACTGCCAGATCACTCCAGAGAACGCATTTACACTGCTCCACAGTCCAATGGCGGTGAGCTTTACACCACTCCAGCCGACGCTTGACATTGCGCATGGTGATCTTAGGTTTGTGTGCGGCTGCTCGGCCATGGAAACCCATTTCATGAAGCTCCAGACAAACAGTTCTTGTGCTGACGTTGCTTCCAGAGGCAGTTTGGAACTCGGTAGTGAGTGTTGCAACAATTTTTACACGCTACACGCTTCAGCACTCGGCAGTCCTGTTCTGTGAGCTTGTGTGGCCTACCACTTCGCTGCTGATCCGTTGTTGCTCCTAGACGTTTCCACGTCACAATAACAGCAATTACAGTTCACCGGGGCAGCTCTAGCAGGTCAGAAATTTGATGAACTGACTCATCCTATGACGGTGCCACGTTGAAAGTCACTGAGCTCTTCAGTACGGGCCATTCTACTGCCAGTGTTTTCCTATGGAGATTGCATGGCTTTGTGCTCAATTTTATACACCTGTCAGCAACGGGTGTGGCTGAAATAGCCAAATCCACTAATTTGAAGGGGTGTCCACATGCATTTGTATATATATTGTATTTGTCATCATTTGGTGGTCCGGAACATAATTACAAATCATTTGTAGACTGCAAATTGACCTCAAGAAGCCCAAACATGTATAATATTTGACTAAAATATAATAATTTCAATCCATTCTTGCATTCGTATACGATCACGTCTCCATATTATGCGTGGGAATAGTTGAAGAGATTTCTTGAATTAAAATCACAATTATTGAATTAAAACACACATTTCCTGATGTTTTTACATTTTATGTCCATCAATGAAAATAAGAAAATAAAAAATGAAACTTGTAGGGCCAACTGAAACCACCCGCTGGCCAAATTCGGATCGAGTGCCGCCAGTTGGAGAGCGAGGGCCAAGTTTGATGAGTTGGTCCACCAGACTCTTCACACATTTGGGCGGAAGTGTCTGGGTACCAGATTACAGCACTAACAACCTAGAGAAGAGGGGCGGAGAGGAAATGGTAGAGAACGAAGGAGAACAAGAGGGAAAGGATAAATGAATTAATAAATGAAACATTTGAGAGTGACGTGATTCCTGGGGGGAGAAGAGGAGAAGAGGATGGGAAGAAAAAAGAAAAAGAGAGAGAGAGGCAGAGAAAGAGAGATGAGAGAATGAGAGCGAGGGAACGAGATTATGAATGAGTGGGTGGTGCACTCAGAATCCAGTTCGTGGGATTATCATTCATTGGATGTCTATAAGCAGAGACAGAGGAGGCTGTATCCATCTTCATCCATCATCATAAATCATCCCCACCACACGGAGGCGGTCTGTCATCCACCCCGTTCTGCTGAACGACCTAGTGGAGCCATTCAGCCACATTTCATTGGTGTATTGATCTTCACAGCACTGTAAAGAGATCATTGAACCTCTACTGCACAGCCAGATATCTCATCAGCATGACCAAGCTACATGTCGGTCTATTCTCCTTTATTTTTTCATCTTCGTTGTTCTTTCCCCTTCTTCTGAGAGAGAAGGGTGTAGCGTACTAACCCCCCCCCCCCCCCTCAGATCTGTGATCAAACAACTGAGTGCTCTGAGACAGTGCTGTGGGAGCAGTTGAGCGTGCGGAGCATACTGAGGCTTTTACACACAGCCAAGCCCCACCAGGCCTCCATCACACACGTTACTGTGTGTGTCATCTACAGAGTGTAAAATAGAATGGATTATGTTTTTTTTTAAAGGAGGAGATTTGTCACGAATCCCCCCTAACCCTGATCTGCTGCCTCTGTTTATCTGCACATCCTCTCAGTGAGCCCTTATCCTGTGTGTGTGTGTGTGTCCATGTCTGTTCGTTGACTACGTTCATCTGTTTGAGTGTGAGCACTTTATTCAGTGAGTGCGGGATTGACTGATGTCTGTACGCAGTGTACTATCGTGTGAGGCGATCTAGTGTGAATTCACTACTGTGTGGTCCACAGGATGCTGCTGCTAATGGCTGGAGCGGAATCAGTGGAATGGCAGCAGCCTCCTGTGGTATGGGCGTATTACAACATACTAGGCTTTGAGCAGGTGCATTATGTGTTGTTTATATATATATATGTGTGTGTGTGGGGGGGGGGGGGGTGCGTGTGTGTGTGCGAGTGCGTGTACATGTGCGTGTGCATGTGCAGGCATGTATCTATATATTGGCGTGAGGTGTAGGTGTATGTGTACATGTGTGTACATGTGCAATGGTGCAGGCATGTATCTATATTGGTGTGTGTATGTGATGCTCAGCTGCTGCTGGGTGGGTGGCAGACAGTCACGAGGCCCAGTGCTCCAGGACAGGGAGTGTGCAGAACTGAGAGGAGGGAGGGAGGGCACAGGCTGTCTCCCACAATCACAGATGAGAGGTCACAGTGTGCCAGAGTGTCCCCTCACATCACAGCTGAGACGTGAATATACTACCACCACAACCACCATCACACACACACACAGTTGCACGTACGCATGTTCACACACACACACACACAGTTGCGTACGTATGTCTACACACATACACACACACAAACATGTGCACACACACACAATGGTAGGTAATGATCCCATTATGTCTGGATTGTACTGCTCTCCATTCATTTAGCCACAGTGTTATTTTGTTCATCAAACTGAGCTGTACAGTGTGTGTCTTTCAATTGATAAACAATGTTAAAATGCAATATTTCTTAGTCCTCCTCCTCATTCGTCCGCTGCCTTCCCACTCCGTCTTTCTTCTTATGGTTACAGAATAAGCACAATCGTACCATAGAAGGATTAAGATGTGTGTAGATGAATCAGGAGCAGTGAGGAGAGAGAGAGAGAGAGAGAGAGAGAGAGAGAGAGAGAGAGAGAGAGAGAGAGAGAGAGAGAGAGAGAGAGAGAGAGAGAGAGAGAGAGAGAGAGAGAGAGAGAGAGAGAGAGAGAGAGAGAGAGAGAGAGAGAGAGAGAGAGAGAGAGAGAGAGAGAGAGAGAGAGAGAGAGAGAGAGAGAGAGAGAGAGAGAGAGAGAGAGAGAGAGAGAGAGAGAGAGAGAGAGAGAGAGAGAGAGAGAGAGAGAGAGAGAGAAGAAAATGCAATGAAACCCACCAATACATCTCTCATGGCAGACAAAACATTTAGCTGGCCAGCACGCATGTGAGATTTATTTCTGGGTGCCGAGATTACTACACACAGAATCAAAGATGCTATAGCATTCTGATGAGACAATGAGGTCCTGTGTTTCAGTTGTTATCTTTGAATATAAACACGCAAACAGGATGTTTTGTGGGTGTGTAGTCATGTATTATAGCAACAGTATTTACCATCTCAGGTGCAGGGGAGGTAACTGTAGCCACAGTCACATGTCCCTCTGCTGATATGAAGTCATGTTAGATTCCTCACGAAAACTGACATCAAGTTACAACATTGATGGCTGCCTGGTGATGTTACCATCCTCTCTATTGATTTTACAGCATTAACAATACAATAGCCTGGCTCCTGTGTCTGTGTTTTTTCCTGTGTTCTACATTGGACAGTTGGACTTTAGCTCATGGCAATTTCCATGTCCCTAGTACTAAATTAGCCCATTGTCGTGTAGGGAGTTAAATAACAATGACACGCTTGACTTGAGCAATGTGTTTGTGTGTGGGGACTGGGGAGGGATTTTCAAAAACGCCCAGCTCAAAGGGTCAACAGGGGGAACAGAGCAACGGCTTGTTGTGCTGGTGATTTGCATGAGAGGTAGAGAGAGAGAGGGGGGGGGGAGAGAGAGGGGGAGAGCGAGAGAGAGAGAGAGAGAGAGGGGGAGAGAGAGAGGGGGGAGAGAGGGGGAGAGCGAGAGAGGGGGGGAGAGAGGGGGAGAGCGAGAGAGAGAGAGAGAGAGAGAGAGAGAGATAGGGGGAGAGAGAGAGAGAGAGAGAGAGAGAGAGATCCACTCCAATGCTCCATGCCAGTTGTATTGAGGAGGTTGAGTGGGTTTGGCCGGCCAGCAGGCCTCAACCCATACAGCTCTATGGCTGAAGGAATGGCTGACCTTTTCTCTCCTCAAGGAGTCTTTGTGAGCCAGAGATGGGCTGAGCTCCAGAGGGCCCAGAGAGACAGAGCAGAGCACTGTGACAGAGCCTGGGAGAGAACAGACAATACTGGACTAGCTGAGCAGAACCCATTGCTCTTAGAACAGACAACAAGGATCTGGCCCTATGTAATAACCATTAGAGAGGGAGACTGATTCTCTGTGCCTAATTCATCAAGTATTGAAGTGTTAGGGAAGCCTGGAGATGTTGATCCTGGTGTCCTCGCTAAGTTATTCCAATTTGCCTTTTGATTTGGAAGCTGAGTGCCCCCATCCAATGTTAATCCATCTAGAGAGGAACCAGGCTCTTTGGGGCTGGCCAGTCCTCTTCTGGATGTGCCAGGTGGAGATTATAAGAGTACATGGCCATTTAAGGCCAGAGTGTTTTTCTAGATGTTCAAACGTTTATAGATGAACAGCAGGGTCAAATAATAATCAGTGGTTGTAGAGGGTGCAACAGGTCAGTACCCCAGGAGTAAATGTCAGTTGGCTTTTCATAGCCGAGCATTCAGAGGTCGAGACAGCAGGTGTGGTAGAAAGAGAGAGAGTCGAACGTAGAATGTCCGGTGAACATGGCAGGGTTCCCTAGCCACAGGCAGAGCAGTTGAAACAGGAGCAGCAGCACGACCAGTTGGACTGGGTACAGCCAGGAGTCATCAGGCCGGGTAGTCCTGAGAAAGGATCCTATGGCTCAGGTCCTCCAGGAGAGGGAGAGAGAGAGAGAGAGAGAATTCGAGGGAGCATACGTAAATTCACACAGGACACCAGATAAGACAGGAGAACACCAGATATAACAGACTGATCCTAGCCCCCCGGCACATAGACTATTACAGCATATATATTGGAGACTGAGACAGGGGTGGGTCAGGGGACACTGTGGCCCCGTCTGATGATACCCCCGGACAGGGCCAACCAGGCAGGATATAACCCCACCCACTTTGCCAAAGCACAGCCCCACACCACTAGAGGGATATCAACAGATAATCAACTTACTACCCTAAGACGAGGCTGAGTATAGCCCACAAAGATCTCCTCCACCGCACGAGCCCGAGGAGGCGCAAAACCGGACAGGAACATCACGTCTGTGACGTAACCCACTCAAGTGACGCACCCCTCCAAGGGACGGTACGGAAGAGCACGAGTAAGCCAGTGACTCAGCCCCCATAATAGGGTCAGAGGCAGAGAATCCCAGGGGAGAGAGAGGAGCCGGCCAGGCAGAGACAGCAAGGGTGGTTCGTCGCTCTAGTTCCTTGTGGTTCACATTCGCACCCCTGGGCCAGCCTACACTCAATCATAGGACCAACTGAAAATATGAGTCTTCAGTAATGACTTAATGGTCGAGACCATAAAAATTGAGCTCTATAGGAGAAAACCCTGCCTCCAGGTGTTTGCTTAGAAATTCTAGGGACAATGAGGCCTGCGTCTTCTGACCGTAGCGTACATGTAGGTATGTAAGGCAGGACTAAATCGGAGAGATAGGTAGGAGCAAGCCCATGTAATGCTTTGTAGCATAGCAGTAAAACCTTGAAATCAGCCCTAGCCTAACAGGAAGCCAATGTAGAGAGGCTAGCAATGGAGTAACATGATCAAATATTTTGGTTCTAGTCAGGATTCAAGCAGCTGTGTTTAGCACTAACTGAAGAATATTTAGTGCTTTATCCGGGTAGCCGGAGAGTAGACCATTGCAGTAGTCTAATCTAGAAGTGACAAAAGCATGGATTAGCCTTTCTGCATCATTTTTGGACAAAACGTTTCCGATTTTTGCAATGTTACGAAGATGGAAAAAAAGTCCTTTCAATATTTTGATATGTTCGTCAAAAGAGAGATCAGGGTCCAGAGTAACGCCGTGGTCCTTCACGGTTTTATTTGAGACGACTGTACAACCATCAAGATGAGTTTTCAGATCCAAAAGCAGATCTCTTTGTTTCTTCGGACCTAGAACAAGCAACTCTGTTTTGTTTTTGAGTTTACAGTGCTTGGAGTTTGAGAAACACCATTTAAACATAAATCCTCTAGCATCTGTTTCTCTCTTTTACAGGGAACAAGACAAAGGACGGAATGGTAGCAGGTGTGAACACAGGTAAACGCAACACTACCCACAGAAAGTATCCTGCGCTACATTTCATAAGTATACAGGGATCAGGTTTTTTTCACAAACCAAATTCTGAGGTGAAACATTGGTTCTCAGAGGACAGAGTGTGACAACCCCCTGTCCCCCTTCTCCCAGTGGCCCAGAGAACAACTGACCAAGCCAATATTGTCGGGGACGCAACGGTCGCCGGAGCCAATGAGCTGTCTCAGCAAACAGTGGAAGGGATGGAGAACGCAGCGGTGAACTCCGGATTGGTGAACCAGGTGAGTCACATCCTGTCTTTTCATATTGTGAAGATTATGACAAGCCCTCTCCACTACGAGGAACTGTGGGCTGGATGGTTGGAGGTGGTTGGAATAGAGACAGTTATAACAGACTTGAGATCAGCCTTGCGATTACAGGAGAAGAGACTTCAACAGGTCCATCCTTCAACAATCTTATCCTGGTCTCAAAAACACAGATTTTTCCAAGTTGACTTGTCGTATTAATGTTTGTGTGCATATCTCTGATTTTAGTGTCTCTGTTATAAGGAATGCCGAGGAAAAGGATCAACGCTTACTTGTGTCTTTTATGTTTGTGTGTGTCTGTCTGTGCGTATTGTTGGTAACTTGTATAATTTCTTCTCCTTCCACCCATAACTGTTGTGTCTGGCAGGAACAGGAAGAAGCTGTAGCTCTGGACGTTAAGCCTGAGGTGGCTGGTTCTGGTTCTGAAGGGGTGTGTGGTGGATAGTTTCGTAGAATGAATGAATGAATGAATGAATGCATGGCATGATGCTTGCTGCCTTTATTGTCTTCTTCTCATTGAAGCACCATGCCTTTATATGCAGTAATACGCTGTCAACTTGGGTGCTGGCTGGTACAGTAGTCTATAGGAGTGATTGGGTGCTGGCAGGTAGGCAACAGTAGTGATTGGGTGCTGGCAGGTAGGCAGCAGTGGTGATTGGGTGCTGGCAGGTAGGCAGCAGTGGTGATTGGGTGCTGGCAGGTAGGCAGCAGTGGTGATTGGGTGCTGGTTGGTTTGAGGGTGGACAGGTGGGCCTGCGACCAGTCAGCTCCAAATGAGCTAATATTTCCTCAAGCTGGGAATTTATGTTCACATTGAGAAAACATTTCCAATCACAAATCACACAATGAATTCAAAGGAATGTAGACCATGTAATTGTTTTCTATGCATATACATGAAATATACATGAAATAACACAACACATGTCAAGGTAGAGTATGAATACCTTTATTAAAAGATTACATTGATTAAGATTCATTTAAAAGCTGCCCTTCAGTATTGTGTTGTGGTCGTTTGTACTGCAGTGAAGATACAGCAGCTGTGTCCCCGCGATATTACAGTCGGAGGCATCATGCCCAGAGGGGGCACAGGGGCACAGGGGCACGTGCTCCCTCAGATTTGTCTTGTTTAAAAATATATATTTACAATTTTTTTGTTTGTTTCTCTGTAATACTAATAGCCACCTAGCAATTTGATGAAGTTGTCTTTAGCTAGCCCAGATAGATCCAATCTCCCAACCTCATAACTAGCTACCAAGAAGCCATTTCAGGCTATCAATCAAGTTAGAGTAGCTAGCTTGTCTAACTAGGTTGGCGGACTTTGGAAAATGAAGCTAAATGTACTGAATAAGACTCACATTCCTTTCTCCCATCTTTTACCCAGAGATCATAGCAGAGATGCAGAGAAGCATATTATGTTCCTTAAAAAAAATAAAATAATGTCCAGTCAGGAGGATCCAGACAGCTCAAGATGCATGCTTAGATATGCAGATTTTATTTCACCTTTATTTAACTAGGCAAGTCAGTTAAGAACAAATTCTTATTTTACAATGATGGCCTATTCCAGCCAAACCGATGCTGGGCCAATTGTGCGGCGCCCTATGGGACTCCCGATCACGGCCGGTTGTGATACAGCCCATGGATCGAACCAGGGTCTGTAGTGACGCCTCTAGCACTGAGGTGCAGTGCCTTAGACCGCTGGACCACTCGGGTGCAAAATTACTAATTCCACTCTAAATCTATATTCTGTGTTTGTGGGTGAACATGCAGGCATGGGTGAGTGTACGTTTATGTATGCCTGAGTGCTTGGGTAAGCATGTGTGGGTGCATGTGTGCATTTGTGCATGTGTGTGCGCAGCCTGGTCTCATAGACTTGACATAGTAAATGTCAATCCGAGACACTCAAATTAGTATGATATGTTACGTTAGGTATGTTAACAGATGGTTACTTAAGGAAAAAATATAAGTAGGATGGTTGGTCGGGGTCGATGGATGGGCGTATAATGTGAACGTCTAGCAACCCAAAGGTTGAGAGTTCAAATCTCATCATTGACAACTTTAGCATTTTATTTCTTACTTACACATGTTTTTCTACTTTGCAACTACTTAGCATGTTAGCCAACCTTCCCCTAACCGTAACCCTTTTAGCTAACCCTTCCCCTAACCCTAACCCTAACCTTAACCCTTTTAGCTAACCCTTCCCCTAACCCTTCCCCTAACCCTAACCTTAACCCTTTAAGCTAACCCTTCCCCTAACCCTAACCCTTCCCCTAACCCTAACCCTAACCCTTTAAGCTAACCCTTCCCCTAACCCTAACCCTAACCCTTTAAGCTAACCCTTCCCCTAACCCTAACCCTAACCCTTTAAGCTAACCCTTCCCCTAACCCTAACCCTAACCCTTTAAGCTAACCCTTCCCCTAACCCTAACCCTAACTTGAATCCTTTTAGCTAACCCTTCCCTTAACCCTAACCTTAACCCTTTTAGCTAACCCTTCCCTTAACCCTAACCTTAACCCTTTAAGCTAACCCTAACCTTAACCCTTTAAGCTAACCCTTCCCCTAACCCTAACCCTTTAAGCTAACCCTAACCTTAACCCTTTAAGCTAACCCTTCCCTTAACCCTAACCTTAACCCTTTAAGCTAACCCTTCCCTTAACCCTAACCTTAACCCTTTAAGCTAAACCTTCCCCTAACCCTAACCCCAACCCTTTAAGCTAACCCTTCCCCTAACCCTAACCTTAACCCTTTAACCTAACTCCTAACCTTAACCCTAACCTTAACCCTTTAAGCTAACCCTTCCCCTAACCCTAACCTTAACCCTTTAACCTAACTCCTAACCTTAACCCTAACCTTAACCCTTTTAGCTAACCCTTCCCCTAACCCTAACCCTTTAAGCTAACCCTTCCCCTAACCCTAACCTTAACCCTTTAACCTAACTCCTAACCTTAACCCTAACCCCTAGCCTATCTAATGTAAACCACCTAGCTAGGATTCGAAACATACTGTATCATACGTTTTGCATATTCGTAACATATTATAAATTTAGCAAATTCGTAACCTGTAATACGAATTGTAATTCGTTACATATTATGCGTAATGGGTGATGGACATCCACAAATGAATACTTACCATACGAAACGTAATATATCATACTAAATGGAGTGTCTCCGATTTATGTACAGAATAATATGAATGCCCTGAGCCCCGAGAGAAGGTTGCTGTGTGTGTGTGTGTGTGTGTGTGTGTGTGTGTGTGTGTGTGTGTGTGTGTGTGTGTGTGTGTGTGTGTGTGTGTGTGTGTGTGTGTGTGTGTGTGTGTGTGTGTGTGTGTGTGTCCTTTCTTCTTTCAGGCTCTTTATAATGTAAATCAAGAAGATCCATCTGCAATTACATCCACAGCTCAAACCATCTCTCCATCGCTCCTCTCCACAGCATACATTCAACCCCCTCCCTTTTTCAATCTCCTATCGCTCCGTCTCGCTCTCACAGCTCTGTCATGTGCCATTTTCAAAGGCACTTAAAAGCCTTTTGTGGGAGAGAGTACAGTAGAGGCAAGGTCAAGTATAACAACCATATCCATACCCGATGACATGCTACAATCACTCTCATCTTCACAATCTCAGTCTCTGATGTATTATGTGGTTAGGACATGATTAAAGTCAGTTCCTGCTAGAATTGCCCGTATGAATTATAATCATTATAATATTGGGGATTGAGGTCATATTTATTCCCACAGCAATAACTTTAATTATATTAACATTTCTACAACCAAATCAGGCAATATTGCCACTGCCATGAATAATCAGAATCAAACTTGATTATCACACTTTAGACCATTCACCAAACTATTACCATAATGCCATGCCGGGAGTCATAATTATAATTGATATCCTAGTAGAGATGATTGCAAAGGTAATTGTTGGGCATGAATCAACTCGTGAGGAAACTGTCTAGGACGAAACTGTCTAGGACGTATCTTTTTTCCTAAGTGCCTGAGCCCGTAATATCCCAATGCATGTTCTCCCATTGAAGCCTCAACTCCCCTACTAAAGAGATGTATTTCTTTCCAGCTTAACCCTCCTCCAAATCCATTACTCACATGCTCAGCTGGATATTGCATCAGAGGAAGTTGTCATCGCCATCCTCCTCTGTAGCAGCAACAGGCGGCTGCCGCAGCAATAGGAGTAGAGACGGTATCTATTCATTCACATGCTGATCCCCATTCTCTGTTTGTACCACACAGAGTGACTTCTCTCAGGGAGCTGAGCAGGCAGGACAGTAGGTGAGTGTGTTTGTTTGTACAGTAGGTGTATAAAGGGGTGGTTTCTGTGTGTGCTTTGCGTGTTGAAGTATACCTATGTGCATGTGTTTATGTATGACCAGGCGTAAGGTGGTATAACACCCATCTCCTCTTGGAATAGCCATATGCTAATGTCAACTGCTTAAAGGGGCAATCAGCGGTTGCTACATCAATCTTTGGACTTAGAAATGAATCATATGTACCCATTGATTCTTGAAGAACATAACTTATGGACGCATCACGAGCTTAGTTCAACTGTCGTACCCCATCAGAACTCAAGATATAAGCTTGTTTTACTCCAGCGTTTGTAAACAAACGACATGTCAACAAACACTGTATAGTCTCAAACCATGCTTAAAACTATCATTTTGATATCATGGATGGTCAGTCCTTGCGTCCATAGCTCTGCCTATGAATTTGAGAGTGGGTACATTTCTCCAGCCCCATCCCTCAGCTTTTTTTACCGAAACAGGGCTGGGGAGCTTGCTTTGATATTATTTCTACTGGTGATTGCCACTTTAAGAGGGTTCTAATATTGCTGTGACATTTGATTTAGTGTTCAAATAACAGAAGTGATCTACTAATGTGAAAAGGTTTAGTTTTACTCGAGGGGCCGTGGGGGAAAAAAGCCTTAGCTCAAAGACCCAAGCGGTTACGATGACCCCACAGTTCCACATGTGGGGTTAGATGTGAGCTGGGGGATTTGTTACACCTGTGCGTCATTCACTCATACCCTATAGCAGGAACCACATGCTCTCGTAAATTGAAGCAGACCTTTTTATGTACTGTATTTATATTACGTCCACTTTCTAAAATGGGGCACGAAACGAGGCTGGCACCCAAAACTGCCAGATAATCCAACACTCTGCCTAAACAGACACATTGGATCGTCTTTATCCATTATAATCGCTTCATTGGAACGTAAAGTGTACTGATGTGTACCATCTGCAGTGGAAATATGTGACTTCTGCTCCTCTCATTCACAATATTTACCCTTTCTTTCTTTCTTCTTCTTTCTCTCTTTCTCTCTTTCTCTCTTTCTCTCTCCTTACCTCAGGAGTGTTGGTTCTGACATCAGTGATCTGCAGCAGCCTCCCTCGTCCTCTCTTCCGGAAGAAATGCCGTGTTAGATGCTGCTCGTCCTGCGTCTCCCATTGCCAACTCTTGTTTCTGGGGAGGGCTACCAACCCCGGTGTGCCCCCCCCCCTCTGATGCTTTCTTTGTGTGACTCGATGGAAACGAAACATTCTGAAAGATCCTCCCCGTCCACAACATCCCTCACCATACAAGCTACACATTCCTGCCCCGTATACCTTTACCGTCCATATCCCTCACCCCTGACTATTACCCACCTTACCACTGTGACCCCCCCCCCCCCATTCCCTTTGCCCACCACTCCAGGTCATCCTACACGATACCACACATACACATACACAAACATACAGTTCACACATGCATACACACCAGGACATTGAGAAAGCCTTCGCAGAACAATACTTTTAGTCCTCTCCGAGAGGGTTGGCAATGTGAGACTTCCTGGTAGTGTGCACTCTGTCAGATAATGTAACACCAGTACTTATACAGTAGATGTACTCATGTCAGTGTATGCGTTGGTCAGGTTTGTTGATGAAGATGTGTTTTGAAGTGAGTTAATTTAACCCTGTGTGTCTTAATGCCTGACGCCCCCTCATCCTTATTGTGACAGAACAGAGGGTGACACTTTATTTAGATAGCCCGGATTTTCCATCTGTAGACGCTCTACAGATGGCCATGCGATCAGCAAACTATCTTGCTAAGGTTACTGCTAGGGTTAGGTTTAGAATATGGGTTAGGGTTAGTAGATAGTTAGTTGAAATGTTACTGATAGTCTATAGATGGTCCATCTGTCGATACTCTACAGACTATCCAAATAAAGTGTTGCCAAACAGGGTTCAGGGTCAGAGTGAAGGTGAAGTTATGGATTAACAGCTCCCCCATCACATGACCCAGGCCGTCTCGCACCTGCAGTGGGGCTGCAGTACAGACAGGCTACTCTGTATCTCATAAACAGATACTGTCGGTGGTGTTTCCTGCTGTCTCTCTGCCCCGAACCCTGGGTCTGCTATATAGAGAAATCAAAGAGAGAAAGGTGACGTTAGGAGTTTCCAACGGCCTTTATCTTGTGTTTGACTAGTTGCAATGAAAGGCAATGAAAAAAATGAAATGTATGTATGTGATCAGATTAAAGATATAGTATAATGGTCCCACTTCCAGATTCAGTATGTATGTGATCAGACTAAAGATATAGTATAATGGTCCCACTTCCAGATTCAGTATGTAGGCCTACCTCAGACGTGAATACGAGTAGTCGACAGGTCAAATACCTTGACATCCCGTACATCTGGTCTTCGAGGAAAACAATTTCTCCACCCCCCTCATCATGCTTTCACTCTGATCCTTCATTCAAGCGACGCCTACAGGTCACTCAACAGTGTACCCTGCCCCCTCCCCTGTCTGTCTGCTTTCGGTGACTTGAACAGGTCTTTTAAACCATCACGGTGTTTGTCCTTTGAAGCCGTCTCAAACGAGACTGCGTGTTGCCTTACTAACATCCAGACACATAGACTCAGACACACATTCATTGGGACTAAAAACACAACCTCAGACAAATTCAAATTCACCTATTGCACGCACGTATCCAAGAATTAGAGGTTACATACACACTGACACACACGTTCATCCAAAAATGCAAAATATATATGTTGGCATCAAAGCAGACTGCTTCTTTTATAAACAGTACTACTGAACTGAAATAAATACAATTTTATTTAAATCCAAAATGATTGTTTGTATCTGTCTTGTTTTATTCTCTTTCATTATGGGATAATTATTATTCTCAAGCCTGACACAATACAAAATTGGGGCAAACACCAATAGACTGCTCATTTAATTATTTACATTTTCACTCATGCATGATATTCTTGGCTACTCCTTTATTATTCTGTCTTCTCTCTTGTTCTCTCTCTCTCTTTCCATCTTTCTCTCTCTCTTTCCCTTTCTATTTCCATACTCACCAGACTATCTGTGCAGTGGAGCCTAATGAATGCCTCTAGAAAGAAATGGGCTGTAAACTGTATGGTCATTCTGCAATGCTATTGAAGCAGGGTTCTTTATTGACTCTTTGTCTGGTGTACTGATGACCCTGCAGAGAGATGAACAGCAGAGCAGCGGCCGGTAATAGACAGAACGTCGTCACAGACTCCCAACTGCCACCTGGTGTTGATTTGTGAAAAGCAGAGTGGTCCGCTTGGCTCTAGTTGAAAACAACAACAGAGCAATTACTTATTTAAGCCACATGCCCTGCACTTCCATTTGCTTCCGAGAGTGATTCCCCAGGGATAGCCAAGAAGCAAACACACGCGCACGCACACACACCTGTAAACATGTCAGAACTAGAGTTGAAATGTATAAGACTTTGAGTCCCAATATTACACTTCAGTCATTTATCAGAAGCTCTTATCTAGAGGAACGTATAGGTTTTCATTTTTAATGACCTTCTGTGGGAATGATCAAATCCACAACCCTGGCCTTGCAAGTGCCATGCTCTTACCAACTGAGCCACACAGGACATCACAGAAGACAGAAATATAACAAAAGTGTTTGACATAGAAAAAAAACAGATTTTTACGAAACTGTTAAACATATTAATAACATTCCACCCATGAGGAAATTTGGTAATGTATGTACTTTGCAGGTTTGTTGCAAAACCCGATCCTGAATCAAGTTGCTATGGAGACATTCCTAGAAATAATATTGATGTTGCCCCGTCCTTCAACCTGGTTTTCACAATTAGTCTTCGGACATGTTTATGCTTGTTATACTATGCATATTATTCATTGTTTCAGTGTTTGGACCAGCTCAGCAGGAAACAAAAAACACCAATTATACTCTGCAACAAAGGCTGCGTTCACACAGGCAGCCCAATTCTGATCTATTTTCACTAATTGGTCTTCTGACCAATCAGATCAGCGCTGAAAAGATCTGATGTGAAAAGATCTGAAGTGATTGGTCAAAAGACCAATTAGTGGGAAAAAAGATCAGTAAAGGCAGCCACTGAGAGGACACACACACACACACACACACACAAAGTCACAAACATACACAGGAGACAGGGCGGTGAGAATGTTTTCACACACGGGTCCGTCTGCGTCACACGCGTACTGTACACACACACACATTGTTTACCAGAGGGGCTGTTTCTGTTCCCTCAGTGACACTTCTGTGTATTCTTGTCCTGATTTTAGCATGTATAAGCATTCATCCCTCAGTGGACAATGTAGGATGGTAGTCCCAGGAGGCCTGACCAACTCAGGGCCCTTGATATGGTCTGTAGTTATTCTCTGGTCAGGTCACGAGGCACTAAGGCAGTGGTGGAGAAAAGTCCTTTAGTAAAAGTATAGCTACCTTAATAGAAAGTTACTCAAGTAAAAGTGGAAGTCACCCAGTAAAATACTGCTTTAGTAAAAGTCTAAAAGTATTTGTTTTTAAATATACTTAAGTATCAAAAGTAACTGTAATTGCTAAAAATATACTTAAGTATCAAAAGTAAAAGTGTAAATAATTTGAAATATCTTATATTATATTTGTTGTTTTAAATTGAATTGAATATATTTTTGGCAACAGACATGTACAACCAAATGGACCATGTGGACCAGAGGATATCACTTGAAGGTATTAATTAAAAAGCTTATTTCCAAACTGATAAAAACAACAACACATAATGATTAAAAGGCAAGACAAAATTACAAACAACCATAAATACATGTATTTATACTGACGTCCTAAAAAGTGACACTATTCACTGTACTTCTCCCTAACCTTAAAAATCAACCATATTCATTTCACATCATACCGATACTTTAAATAAATACACCTGACCAGCAGTAGGGGGCACAAGTGGCAGAGGAGTGGTTTCCCTTAGACAACCTTATCCAAATTAAAAACTTTTATTTGCTTGATCTCCAAGAGAAGGCTTTTCCATAGACAAATGCCTGCATGGAAAAACTCAATGTTTACTCTTGGGATTTTACGAGACATAACACTAGCTCTGGTATTGTGACTGTGTTGGTTATAGACCATATCAATGTGGTTTTTCATGTAACCTAGGGCATGATCATTTAAGTTGTCAAACATATGATTAAGTTTAAATTGGTCCACTCCACTCTGGACTCCAAAGGCAACAAGCCCACCTCCCGGAACTCCTGTACCCCTATGTGGGACATTCAGCATATTCCTGCTAACATTATTTTTGCATAACCTGCATGATCTTTTTCTGCTTTTTCGATAGCCCTCTATACCAAGCAGAGCAGGCATAATCAAAATGACACTGAATCAAGGTTGAGACAAGCAGTTTCTTAACTTTAATGTTAAAATATCTAGTGTTACGATATAAACATCGTACACACTCCCAACAATCAGACATTACTTACAAAAGATGCATTTGTGTTTAGTGATTCCGCCAGAACATGGGCAGTAGGGATGACCACGTGTTCTCTTAATACGTGCGTGAATTTGACCATTTTGGGTTGTCAGGGAAAACGTATGGAGTAAAAAGTACTATATTTTCTTTAGGAATGTAGTTTAGTAAAAGTAAAAGTAGTCAAAAATATAAATAGTAAAGTAAAGTACAAATACCCCAAAAAACGACTTAGTAGTACTTTAAAGTATTACTTAGCACCACTACACTAAGGATAGGTTACCAGGCGGTGCATCTGATGATACCGACACCGCCAATCTGAACCTCCGGCATGATGAGAGCACAACAGCAGTTGAGATGACACATTCAGGACCTAATGTACAACACAGCACTCACCCTCCTATTCATTCTCTCTGTGCCCAGGTCCATCTGCTCCCTACTATCAAATATTCATCAGGGCCAAACAGATACACAGCCGTCCTACATCACCAAACAATAACATGAGCCTAATGGGGTCGATTCCACGCTAGCAGGAGCGGAAAATATTTTTGGTACCTCAGATTGTTCTGGCAATTCTCACATAGAAATTTCATTGGGAGAACGATGTTTGAAATCCTTTTTACATTTGTATCACAAACCATTTTTGAGAAAAGCATGATGAAAGTGGCCATTTTAGGCCCATACACGCTTCCTATAAGACCATTTGATCTGTGAACCGTACATGAAACAGACAACATCTTGGTGTCATTATACTCCTGCTCTAAAATATAAAGTATGTCTTGATTCTGAAAAACTAATTTTCACCTAAACGTATTCAACATAAAAAATATGAATATCTCAAAACTACTTTTATTTTGTTCATTTATATTGTTTGGAACAATATCCATCACATATTATGAGCACCACCAACACAGTGACTGGTAAATATTCTCAAAAACTCAACCCTAGGCAACACAGGGACTAGGGACTGGTTTCAATGATGGTCTCTTTTGGCATAGAGGAACTACGTCACTGTCTATGTTACTACTTTCCCCTCTTGAATAAAATACAAAAAACACTGAACAAAAATATAAATGAAACATGTAAAGTGTTGGTCCCATGTTTCATGAGATGAAATAAAATATCCCAGAAATGTTCCATTCGTTACGCACAAAAGCTTATTTCTCTGAAATTTTGGCGACAAATTTGTTTAAATCCCTCTGAATTTGCATTTCTCCTTTGCCAAGATAATCAATCCACCTGACAGGTATGGCATATCAATAAGCTGATTAAACAGTATAATCATTACACAGGTGCACCTTGTGCTGGGGACAATAAATGACACAACACAATGCCACAGATGTCTCATGTTTTGAGGGAGCGTGCAATTGGCATGCAATACAAAGGACCTGATCGTGGACTACAGGAAAAGGTGGGCCGAACAGGCCCCCATTAACATCGACAGGGCTGTAGCAGAGCGGGTCAAGAGTTTCAACTTCCTGGTTGTCCACATCACCAACAAACTATCATGGTCCAAACACACCAAGACAGTCGTGAAGATGGCACGACAAAACCTTTTCCCCCACAGAAGAATGAAAAGTTGTGGCATGGGTCCCCAGATCCTCAAAAATGTCTACAGCTGCAACATCGAGAGCATCTTAACCGGTTGCCTGGTATGGCAACTGCTCGGCATCTGACCATAAGGCGTACGGCCCAGTACATCACTGGGGCCAAGCTTCCTGCCATCCAGGACCTCTACACCAGGAGGTGTCAGAGGAAAGCCCATAAAATTGTCAGAGACTCCAGTCACCCAAGTCATAGACTGTTTTCTCTGCTATCGCACGGCAAGCGATACCGGAGCGCCAGGTCTAGGAACAAAAGGCTCCTTAACAGTTTCTAACATCAATCCATAAGACTGCTGAACAATTAATCAAATGGCCACCGGACTACTTACATTGACACCCCCCCCCCCCCTCCATTTGTTTTGTACACTGCTGCTACTCGCTATTTAATATCACTTGACCCCTACCTACATGTACAAATGACCTCAACTAACCTGTACCACCGCACACTTACTCGGTACCGGTACCCCCTGTATATAGCCTCGTCATTGTTATTATTTTTTACTTTAGTTTATTTGGTAAATATCTTAAATATTCTTGAACTGCACTGTTGGTTAAAGGCTTGTAAGTTAGTATTTCATGGTAAGGTATACGTTTGTTGTATTTAGTGCATCTGACAAATACATTTTGATTTGATTTAGATTTAATTTGACTGCAGGAATGTCCACCACAGTTGTTGCCAGAAAAGGGTATGTTCATTTCTTGTTTCGGATTGAAACGTTGCCAATAAAGCGGTGAATTGGGAGCTTTAACGGTGTGCGGGCGGGATGTTCATTTCTCTACCATAAGCCGACTCCAACGTCATTTTAGAGAATTTGCCAGTATGTCCAACCGGCCTCACAACCGCAGACCACGTGTAACCATGTCAGCACAGGACCTCCACATCCGGCTTCTTCACCTGCAGGATCGTCTGAGACCACCACCCATAAAGCTGATGAAACTGTAGGCTTGCACAACAATTTCTGCAGAAACTGTCTCAAGGAAGCTCATCTGCGTGTTCGTCGTCCTCACCAGGATCTTGACCTGACTGCAGTTCGGCTTCATAACCAACTTCTATGGGCAGATTCTCACCTTCAATGGTCACTGGAATGCTGGAGAAGTTAGCTCTTCTCACATGAATCCCAGCTTCAACAGTACTGGGCAGACGGTAGAAAGCGTGTATGGCTTCGTTTGAACGAGACGTTTGCTGATGTCAACATTGTGAGCAGAGTACCCCGTGGTGGCGCTGGGGTTATGGTATGGCCAGGCCTAACAACAAACACAATTGCATTTTATTGATGGCAATTTGAATGCACAGAGATACCGTGACGAGATCCGGAGGCCTATTGTCGTGCCATTCATCCGCCCCGCCGTCACCTCTTATTTCAGCATGATAATGCCGCATGTCGTAATGATCTGTACAGAATTCCTAGAAGCTGAAAATGGCTCAGTTCTTCCATGGCCTACTCACCAGACTAGTCACCAATTGAGCATGTTTGGGATGCTCTGGATCGATGTGTATGACAGTGTCTTCCAGTTCCCACCAATATCCAGCATCTTTGCGCATCCTTAGAACGGAAGTGGGACAACAGGCCACAGGGACAACAGGCCACAGGGACAACAGGCCACAGGGACAACAGGCCACAGGGACAACAGGCCACAATCAACAGCCTGATTAACTCTATGCGAAGGAGATGGTGGTCACACCAGATCCTGACTGGTTTTCTGATTCACACCCCTAGCTTTTTTTTAAAGGAATCTGTGACCAACAGATGCATATCTGTTTTCTCAGTCGTGAAATCCATAGATTAGCGCCTAATGAATTTATTTCAATTGACTGATTTCCTTATGATCGGTAACTCAGTAAAATGATTGAAATTGTTGCATGTTGCATTTATATTTTTGTTCAGTGTAGTAGCTAGCAAGATGCAGATCGTGGAGGTTATTTTTAAGGAGTGCATTTGGCAAACCACTGCAAAGGTTTTGCCTGCAAACCTGTGTTTTGAATCGCAATGTTCTGGCATGTCTGCCTCGTGATTTGGCAGACATACCTCGTGATGATTCATTTTCCCTTATCGACGTAGGCAGTGACATAGCTCCTTTATGCCAAGAGGGTCTATCATTGAAACCGAACTTTAGTCACTGTGTTGTCTAGGGTCTGGCTTTTGAGACTTATGTTGCATTCATGTGCTAGTCGGAACTAGGAAATATCTAAAAATAGTCAAGAAGGGTAGTTTAGAGATATTCATATTCATATTTGTAATGTTGAATAAATTAATGTGGAAATGGTGTTTCATTATCTAGACATACTCCGTATTTACAATTTACTATCATATGTGAGAATTGCCAGAACAATCTGAGATACCCAAAATATTTTCTGCTCTCACTGGCGTCGAATCCCCCTTCCTGTCTAACTGTCTTATATTATGTGTACAGTGTAGGTCTACATCTACTCAAAAAGAAGGCACTCTTATACAATTATAGATAAAGTCAGGATAAGCATGTCTGAGATAAAAAAATACAAAATAAAGGAAATTGTGAATGCACCATCCCACCTCAGATCCCATGCAAACTCAGATATTAGTACATTGCAAATTGATGAGTCATATGGCACAACCACAGCAATAGAATCCACAACAATGCATCATCAAATATTGATGAGAGGTAAGTAGTCTTATGGCCGATTGATTTCTTACTTTGTTACATTGTTCATTGCGAGCATAGGTCTCGTGGATGCAGTATTTTTCTGTTACTCATGAGCTAGTGGAATGTTGAACCAATCACACGAATGATGGCAGATGGACAGTTTCTTGTTTTTCCCACCACTCTTCATGGTGCACTTTGAAGACAGACTCAAAACAGAGCTCTGCTCCAATGGGCAGACTTGTATTTTGGCTACTGCATTTAGGCCCCTTTCATCTCTTCGCCTGTGACAGAGAGTATCATTATGGTCATTTCAAGCATTCCTACTGAGGGTGGAGACAGGGCCGCGTGCCAAACTTTCCTTTCACAGTTTCCAAGAGCCAGCCTCCCCAACACACACATTCACAGGCTACTCACTCCTCTACTGTGTTGTAGCTACCGAGCCCTACAAAGAAGCTTTTATTCGGGGGGAAAGGCAAGCAGTCATGGAATTCACTCTCAAAAGCAAGCCAGCCCCCCTCCATTCCCCTTCCTTACCGTCCTGAGTTACACCCTCTTGCCATATCCTGTACTCTCTGGCCAATCGGTAGAGCTGTGAGAGGCGTAGGCTTAGGGACTGAGAGTGCCAACCTCTATAAGACTCCATGCCCTCCTCCGCCCCCACATACTACTCCGACATACTCTCTCAGACTCATACACACTGCTCTAGAGACGCTGACTACTCTTCAGAGACATGTCTTTCCTCTCAGGCATTTTGGGTGACTCGGCTGACAAATATGTGGACCAGGCAGTGGATACGGCAGGTGAGGGGGAGATGCGGGAAAGGGGGGAGGAAATGGGGTTGAGTGAGGAGAAGGGAGTGACGCACAGCTGGAACTGGTTTGTTTGACTTTTGTTCTGCGTGATTCATTTCTGTGGAGCGTTCCACTGTCCCACTTTGCATAGGCTGGAGTGAGGCTGGTAGCAGCTGGAAATGATTAAACATAGATTCATTTCACTTTCCTCTAAATATACACTTTTACACATAAACACACACAAACTGATGTTTACTTTTAAAACTCAGCATCCTTTGGTATAAGTTGGGCCTCTGTCATACAAACCTTGGCATTTAAGGGCGGTTGCTAGGCTTGGACAGACCTGACTTGTTTTTGTAATTTTTTCCATTGCCTTGGCCTCTGCGCTCAGATCAGCGTGTAAACTCAGCTCAGTGACATTCCTCTTTCAGCTGCAGTAAATAATGATCCGGCCATCTCTCCTCTAAACTCTTTGTAAGCATGTCAGCACGCTCTGAATCGATCTGATCCTCTGTTTTCACAGTTTCTCATTTACTCTAATTAGATGTTACAGAAAAAGTGAGATGAATCCTTCTGGATTTGACTGGCAACTGGAACCTCTGGCATCAGCATCAACTTGTGCTTATTAACCATGTAATTTATGGACAGCTCATGACGGGAAGCATACAAAATGCAATACATGGCATTTGTCTTTTAGAAATGTACTGGAAGCTAGGCCACAATTATGTTCAAATATGCATGTCCTGTTTGTTAAATGTGCATATCCTTGAAACTAGCTGCATTACAGTGTAATTACCGAGATGTCAACAACATGTAGGCCTAAGAAATGTTTGCTTGTAATGTTGTCTGACAATGCTGCCAGTTCACTATGTAAAGCTACACCCATAGAAGGTCGTCGTGAATGTGGCATCTGCGACCAAATAAATAAAACCACAAATGTATTTTATATCGTAGACTGTTGCAGTCTCTGAAATATCTTCAAATACGACATCACACAGTTTATTAAACTTTAAAATACAGTAGAAGGGTGTCATTACAATAATAATAATAATAATAATAATCACCTTTTAGTTTCATGCATCATATGTGTTTCTGGTCAGATTTCTAAACAGTTCACTTGGTGATGTTTCGCAGCTAAAGTTGCCAAAGAAAAGGTGAAGAGCATGCTTGGAGGGGATGATTCAAAGAAGGAGGAGTCCAGTGGGGGCAGCAGTGGGGGTATTGGAGGATTGTTTGCAGGATCAAAGGATGACGACAAGGGCAAAGACAAAGAGGGAGGCGGCTTCGGAAGTCTCTTCTCTGGCAAGGATGAGAAAGAAGAGTCAAGTACTGGAGCAGGTGGGGCCGGAGGAGGTAACAGAGGTAAATCAACTTACATTTGGTAATAAATAAATACCCTACATTACATAGTACAATAATGTACAAATTACATAGTATTATGAAGTACAAACCTCATGCATCCTATTCAGGTGTGCCTTAGTATGTTGTATTTCCTGTATATTCTCCACATGAAGCAAGGGGAACTGCCCCTTACTTGCTTAAGGCTACTTAAAGTCAATTTAGAAAAAAAAGGGCTTAGGGCCGCGAAAAGTCTATCTGGAAAAAAGCTGTATCCCTTCTAAACAAAACCCTGTCAAAACTCTTCTCTGACCTGGCACCCAAATCTTTGAAAAAACTTCCCCGTAATGTCAGGACCAACTATGTGTATAAACCCTGGATTGATTATGTTACTGTCACCAATGAGAGGCTTGAAGCCACAAGCCGCCATATTGGTAACCCTCATTAGGAGCAGTCCTCCCTCTATAGGAATGAATGGAATTCTACAGTATTTCCAAAAAATGACAAAATGACATGTATTTAAGTATGTATTTGTTGTAGTGGGGACAATAACATTAGTACTCTCTAAAAATGGAATGTTTTTATATAACATGTTTATGTTTAGTTCACATAATATCATTTAAGAGTCTGCATTAAGGTGTCTTTTCAAAAAAGCTCCAAAGTATAGGATTTAGTTTTTTTTACAATGGAGGAGTACAAAATGGCTGCGATGAAGCTTCCAAACAGCACCCCCTGCCTGTCTTCTAGGTTTAATACATATCATTGGTCAGGGAGGATGGTCGAAAACGTCTGAAAACCTGTCTCCAACCTTTTATGCGTACTTTTATGTGCACTGTCAAACACAGGCTTTTATCCACAACAGGTCAATTTGATGGAAATACATTTCTGGAAGGGAAAATGCGCATAGGCCTATTGTTTTAATGCAGATTTTAGAATGTTCAGCATGAAAATCTGTTGCCAATTGGATGGATAGAGTGATATATGGTTGTGTCACCTAGCTAAATCGCTCTGCATAAGATATTCTAATACATGACTCAAATGTAAATATATTGCCTGATATAAGCTTTGCAGCTGTTTTTGCTGCTGCTGTTTAGACAAGAAGTCATGTTGAGTTCCATCTGTATCCTTGCAACCTTTGGTCATGTTTATTTATAAAATCTACAATTCTGTTAAACTCTGCTTATCCTTCAGACCTGACAGACACACTGGGAGACATTGCAGGAGAGATGTCTGGTGAGAGTGACGACAAATCTAAGGACAACAGCGCCGCAGACCAAGTGCTGTCATTTGGGAAAAGTCTCTTCGGCTGAGTCAGACTTTGAAGCGGTTTCTCTCATTGTCAGTCAATCTGACAGACCTCTGGTTATAGCCTATGAAGAATATATTATTTTACCATCATAATCTGTTACTGTCACTACAGTACATTGTGAAATGTTATGTATTATATTTGAAAAGTAAATTAAAAATGTTTATTCCAAAAATCTGTTGAATTAGGTACAGCGGGGATTACGCAACCAAAACCTAGCTATTGATATACAAAATAAGCAGAATTTTGCCCCAATGGAAAAATATTTACATACCCCATGGGGAATCATGGTTTCTGGTTTGAATCAATGAATACATTAAATAAAAACAATTGAGCATTTTAAAGTTTAATTCTGTATCAACAAAAAGGCAGTACAAATTCTCTTACATAGAATCCCAAAGCAGTCAATCAAGGCCGTTCTCACATATTCCCTCCCATCTCCCCTTCCAGTAGCCTTCAGCACAGAAACCATTCTGATATGGCTCAAATTCTGAGGCAAGACAAAGCATTCAGGTTTAGAACAAAGGCATCGAAAAGGTGAACAGAACAATCTTCTGGAATTCAGCGTTTTAGTGTTGTGCCAACCTACTTACAAACATATAATAAGTCTGTATTTGTAACAAATGTATTTTATGATATCATCTTGAATAGTGTAGAAGCACATGTTGTGCACTGCTTTATAAACGCACTGAAGTCTTATTGGGAGACTTTAAATAGAAAGAACATTCTGGTGTAGGTAAGAAAACTTTCTCCATATAGGTAAACATTTGCTCCATTTCACCACAGGAGAAACCGGTGCAATTAAGGCTTTAAGTGTGTTTCTGATATGCTCTACATTCTATTATATTGACTAACTTACTCAAATCTGTCTGTAGATCCATAACAGATGCTGAAAAAGCACAACACTGATTCATAAAAGCAGTATCCCGTGAAAGCTGTAGACCAGAATTTTTGGTGTTTACTGGCATAAGAATATAGTAACAGGAATAAATGGGTTGGAGTCCATAGAATGACTGAGAAAATAAATGAGGTTTCTACAGTAAAGGAAAAAAAATGACCATAGACACAGTAGCGTCATAGAACAGCCCTACTGGATTTAAGGCAAGCTAGAACATGGGTTCTCTTGAAGACATGAGAACGCAAAAGAATGTGCATATTGCTTGGCTGGTTTTACATATACAACGAGTAAAGCTAATGGTCATGTGTAAAATGTAAACACTTGATATGTTGTGTGATTGTTGGGGGGGTGGGGGGGGCCTGGGTCTGCTCGGGTGGACGGACAGACAGACGGAGGCGGGCGGGTTGGTGAGGAGCCGCCTATGTGAAGGTAACACCAGCCTCGTTGTACACCTTGAAGACCTTCTCGATGGCGTTGACGTACGCTGCCGTCCTCAGGTCAAGGCCCAGGTTGTACTTGTTAGCGGTGCGCATGATTTGCTAAAAAGGGGAGAGAAAACAAAGAATATAAACTCAACCAAGATATTCATCTCCGTGTCCCTTCAAGTAATCATTATTTTCCCATCCTCCATTTCTTACCTACAGCAATACACCACTATTGTTCCATTGTCAATGCAGTGATCCATTTCCACAGGATAATAAAGCATCTCTATGTGTACTTTTAAAGAAATAATCCCCAGGGAGCAATAAGCAAGTAACAAACCAGCAGACTATCATGCAGTATGTCTGCACAGAGTACTACATTTCCTGGGAGATGGTATAGGCAACCCCATATGATGCAGGGGGATGTCATTCCACAAAGGCTGGATCCTCAGTCAGACGTGACATTAAAGTCATCAGTGTTTGTGGGATAGATAGTGTGTTAATGGTAGAGGGGAGCAGGGTAACGGTCTGAATCTTCATCCTATCGCTGCTCTCTCTGGCATCAGTGCTGGGCCTTAGCAATGATGAGAGACTAACAAAGCCCTGGCTGCCCCAGTTACCACTGCTCGCACGCACAGCAAACCGGTGAGAGAGGATGTGGGTGTGGATGTGGGTGTGTGTGTGTGTGTGTGTGTGTGTGTGTGTACCATGTTCGAGAGCGATTTATTTTATGAGCTTGAATGAGGAACAAAAAAAATGGTGGCAAGATAGCAGTGAAAAGGCAATATGAGCTTAGTGCTGTTTGGGTAATGAGATGTGAAAACAGAAATGGAGCTTGTCACTGGACCGTTGAAGCATGACTTCAACTTTCAAGACTTAATTTCTCAGAACAGGAGTAATAGGATGCCTCAGGACCTTGTGTTGGATTAACACAGCATTTCCTTTGAATAAAACCCCTGTCCCTGGACCTGTGAGGAACCATTTAGCACAGATAATCATGTTTAAGCAATCGGCCTCTTACCCTGGCAGACCTCTCCATGGTGTAGGCCAGTCCTGAGTGCACAATGTCCTTCTCTGAAGCTCCCTGGAACCAAACAGAGAAAAATACATTGAAAATAGGGCTCAGAGCTCACATTTAGCCCACTAAACTAAACCCTTACTCATCTCTGGAGAAATGCAGCTTAACTGTGATATACAGAGTTCCAAACTGCATCTGGAAGCAACGTCAGCACAATAGCTGTTTGTCGCGAGATTCATGAAATGGTTTTCCATGGCCGAGCAGCCGCACACAAGCCAAAGGGCACCATGCGCAATGCCAAGTGTCGGCTGGAGTGGTGTAGAGCTCACCGCCATGATTCTGGAATGAGATGTTTGACCAGCAGGTGTCCATATACTCTTGGTCATGTAGTGCTACATTTTGGCCATGTAGAGTGTTGCAACCAAGGACAGACGATTTTTACGCTCTACGCACTTCAGCTGCCCTGTTCTGTGAGCTTGTGTGAATTACCACTTTGCGGTTGAGCCGGTTGCTCCTGGTCGTTTCCACATCACAATAACAGCACTTACAGTTGACCGGGGCAGCTCTAGCAGGGCAGAATTTTGACCAACTGACTTGTTGGAAAGGTGCCACGTTGAAAGTCACAGAGCTCTCCAGTAAGGCCATTCTACAGCCAATGTTTGTCTATGGAGATTGCATGGTTGTGTGCTCAACTTTATACACCTGCCATCAACGAGTGTGACCGAAATAGCCAAATCCACCAATTTGAATGGGTGTCCACATACTTTTGTATATATGGTGTATATCATATCTTAATATTGGGGTTATTGTTTGATTGAAGAGTGAGTAATCCACGATCATAGAAAGGCCAGTGTGGGGAGGGTTGTACTCACAGCGATCCCGGCCTGGAACTCAGAGGTAGGGACCACAGGGATGGTTCCTCCATGCTTCCCAAACTTCCTCTCCAGACTCTCCTGGACGGACACTGAGGGAGACCACAGACAGTTCATATGTATATGACTAGATGATGTATATTATGTTGTAGTGAATATGGATATGAATCTGACTAAATCCTCATTGAACCATCATGAAGGATACAGCTCATAAATCTTCAATTTTAGGTCATTTAATAGTTATTTCACCTGCATTAATAATATGGTATAAATGTTCTCTTTCTACGAAAATGTTATGGGTTTGGCAATTCACAGCCGTATCTATTCTGAGCTCTTTTCCATGTCTCCAACACTGCCCAGTCTTGCCACTCTCGAGGGACTAGGGAATGGCTTCAGCTTCTGAAATATTCAGAAACCATCCCACTCGGCGACAAGCATAACCCCAGCTCAGTCCTCCACTGCAATGTACTGAAAACCGAATCTACATACATGTTCTGAGGGGCTTTTGTGTGAAAATGCATGTGCACAATATCAGACTGCCTCATTGATGCTGCTGATAGACCGGGAAGAGAGAAAGAGGGTGAGTGTTAGACAAGGCCTGCAGACAGTCAGCATCCACCTCTTCCTGGAAACCCTACATAAAGTGACTGACAATAATGTTCTCGCTCACCAGGCACGGAGGAGGGGCTGTACTCTGTGTGCTGTGCGTGTGTGTGTGTGTGTGTGTCTGCGTGCCTACTCTGCAGTCCAATACATTTTTTATGTGCAACATGAGTCACAGCTGTAAAAAAACAACATTGTGTTTAATCAGCCTCAGGTTTGACATTTCTAATAGTTCTCATTCCCATTCTAACAAATCTCCCCGTTGGCACGGGGAAGTAATTAAAGATGTACACTTTAGTATAATACAAGATCAACAACATCCATCTTTGTGACTTAACAGAGAGCAGGCTGAACTTAGTAGGAGCGAGTGCTTTGCTACAGGTAGAGAAATGTCAGACTTACTGAGCAGGTGGTAGTTGGAGTCCCTCTCGTACTTTTTTTTTTTTTTTACCTTTATTTAACCAGGCAAGTCAGTTAAGAACAAATTCTTATTTTCAATGACGGCCTGGGAACAGTGGGTTAACTGCCTGTTCAGGGGCAGAACGACAGATTTGTACCATGTCAGCTCGGGGGTTTGAACTCACAACCTTCCGGTTACTAGTCCAACGCTCTAACCACTAGGCTACCCTGCCGCCCTGGGCAATCCGCCCTGGCATGCTGTCAATTAACTTCTGGGCCACATCCTGATTGATGTCAGCCCATTCTTGCATAAGCAATGCTTGTAGTTGGTCAGAATTTGTGAGTTTTTGTTTGTCCACCAACCTCTTGAGGATTGACCACAAGTTCTCAATGGGATTAAGGTCTGGGGAGTTTCCTGGCCATGGACCCAAAATATCGATGTTTTGTTCCCCGAGCCACTTTTGCCTTATGGCAAGGTGCTCCATCATGCCGGAAAAGGCATTGTTCGTCACCAAACTGTTCCTGGATTGTTGGGAGCAGTTGCTCTCGGAGGATGTGTTGGTAACATTCTTTATTCATGGTTGTGTTCTTAGGCAAAATTGTGAGTGAGCCCACTCCCTTGGCTGAGAAGCAACCCCACACATGAATGGTCTCAGAATGCTTTACTGTTGGCATGACACAGGACTGATGGTAGCGCTCAACTTGTCTTCTCCGGACAAGCTTTTTTCCGGATGCCCCAAACAATCGGAAAGGGGATTCGTCGGAGAAAATGACTTTACCCCATTCCTAAGAAGTCCAATCCCTGTACCTTTTGCAGAATATCCGTCGGAGAAAATGACTTTACCCCATTCCTAAGAAGTCCAATCCCTGTACCTTTTGCAGAATATCAGTCTGTCCCTGATGTTTTTCCTGGAGAGATGTGGCTTCTTTGTTGCCCTTCTTGACACCAGCCCATCCTCCAAAAGTCTTCACCTCACTGTGCGTGCAGATGCACTTACACCTCCTGCCTTCTGCCATTCCTGAGCAAGCTCTGTACTGGTGGTGCCCCGATCCCGCAGCTGAATCAACTTTAGGAGACGGTCCTGGCGCTTGCTGGACTTTCTCGGGCACCCTGAAGCCTTCTTCACAACAATTGAACCGCTCTTCTTGAAGTTCTTGATGATCCTATAAATGGTTGATTTAGGTGCAATCTTACTGGCAGCAATATCCTTGCCTGTGAAGCCCTTTTTGTGCAAAGCAATGATGGGATTCCATTCATTTGATGGCAAAGAGGGACTTTGCAATGAATTGCAATTCATCTGATCACTCTTCATAACATTTTGGAGAATTTGCAAATTGCCATCATCTAAACTGAGGCAGCAGACTGTGAAAATTAATATTTGTGTCATTCTCAAAACTTTTGGCCACGATTGTATAGGCATTCTTCACAGATGAAAGCAGGTTCACACTGAGCACATGTGACAGACGTGACAGAGTCTGGAGACTCACCAGAGGTAGCCTGACTGCCATTAGGTACCGAGATGAGATCCTCAGACCCCTTGTGAGACCATATGCTGGTGCGGTTGGCCCTTGGTTCCTCCTAATGCAAGACAATGCTAGACCTCATGTGGCTGGAGTGTGTCAGCAGTTCCTGCAAGAGGAAGGCATTGATGCTATGGACTGGCCCGCCCGTTCCCCAGACCTGAATACAATTGAGCACATCATGTCTCGCTCCATCCACCAACGCCACGTTGCACCACAGACTGTCCAGGAGTTGGTGGATGCTTTATTCCAGGTCTGGGAGGAGATTCCTCAGGAGACCAACCAATTTTTGTGTGATTTTGTCAGCACATTCAACTATGTAAAGAAAAAAGTATTTAAGAATATTTCATTCATTCAGATCTAGGATGTGTTATTTTAGTGTTCCCTTTATTTTTTGAGCAGTGTATATATATATACTGAGATCATGTGACACCTATATTGCACACAGGTGGACTTTAACTAATTATGTGACTTCTAAGGTAATTGGTTGCACCAGATCTTATTTAGGGGCTTCATAGCAAAGGGGGTGAATACATATGTACACACCACTTTTTCATTTTTTTGAATTTTTTGAAACAAGTAAGTAAGTCACTTCACCAATTTGGACTATTTTGTGTATGTCCATTACATGAAATCCAAATAAAAATCTATTTAAATTACAGGTTGTAATGCAACAAATAGGAAAAATGCCAAGGTGGCTGAATATTTTATTTATTTTTTAAGGTAGGGATGTGAATCAGGAAACCAGTCAGTATCTGGTGTGACCACCATTTGCCTCATGCAGCTCAACACAATATATTCTACTAAATGCCTCAAATGTAAATATATTGTCTGATTTAAGCTTTGCAGCTGTTTTTGCTGCTGCTGTTTAGACAAGAAGTCATGTTGAGCTCCATCTGTAGCCTCACCACCTCCGGTCATTTTATCTATAAATTCTACAATCCTGCTAAACTCTGCTTATCCTTCAGACCTGACAGACACACTGGGAGACATTGCAGGAGAGATGTCTGGTGAGAGTGACGACAAATCTAAGGACAACAGCGCCGCAGACCAAGTGCTGTCATTTGGGAAAAGTCTCTTCGGCTGAGTCAGACTTTGAAGCGGTTTCTCTCATTGTCAGTCAATCTGACAGACCTCTGGTTATAGCCTATGAAGAATATATTATTTTACCATCATAATCTATTATTATCACTATGCTACATTGTGTAATGTTAATGTTATGTATTATATTTGAAAAATAAATTAAAAATGTTTATTTCAAAAGTCTGTTGAATTAGGTACAGCGGGGATTACGCAACCAAAACCTAGCTATTGATATACAAAATACGCAGAATTTACCTCAATGGAAAAATCTTTGCATACCCCATGGGGAATCATGGTTTCTGGTTTGACTCAATGAATACATTAAATAGTAACAATTGAGCATTTTAAAGTTTAATTCTGTATCAACAAAAAGGCAGTACAAATTCTCTTACATAGAATCCCAAAGCAGTCAATCAAGGCCGTTCTCACATATTCCCTCCCATCTCCCCTTCCAGTAGCCTTCAGCACAGAAACCATTCTGATATGGCTCAAATTCTGAGGCAAGACAAAGCATTCAGGTTTAGAACAAAGGCATCGAAAAGGTGAACAGAACAATCTTCTGGAATTCAGCGTTTTAGTGTTGTGCCAACCTACTTACAAACATATAATAAGTCTGTATTTGTAACAAATGTATTTTATGATATCATCTTGAATAGTGTAGAAGCACACGTTGTGCACTGCTTTATAAACGCACTGAAGTCTTATTGGGAGACTTTAAATAGAAAGAACATTCTGGTGTAGGTAAGAAAACTTTCTCCATGTAGGTAAACATTTGCTCCATTTCACCACAGGAGAAACCGGTGCAATTAAGGCTTTACGTGTGTTTCTGATATGCTCTACATTCTATTATATTGACTAACTTACTCAAATCTGTCTGTAGATCCATAACAGATACTGAAATAGCACAACACTGATTCATAAAAGCAGTATCCCGTGAAAGCTGTAGACCAGAATTTTTGGTGTTTACTGGCATAAGAATTTAGTAACAGGAGTAAATGGGTTGGAGTCCATAGAATGACTGAAAAAAATAAATGAGGTTTCTACAGTAAAGGAAAAAAAATGACCATAGACACAGTAGCGTCATAGAACAGCCCTACTGGATTTAAGGCAAGCTAGAACATGGGTTCTCTTGAAGACATGAGAACGCAAAAGAATGTGCATATTGCTTGGCTGGTTTTACATATACAACGAGTAAAGCTAATGGTCATGTGTAAAATGTAAACACTTGATATGTTGTGTGATTGTTGGGGGGGTGGGGGGGGCCTGGGTCTGCTCGGGTGGACGGACAGACAGACGGAGGCGGGCGGGGTGGTGAGGAGCCGCCTATGTGAAGGTAACACCAGCCTCGTTGTACACCTTGAAGACCTTCTCGATGGCGTTGACGTACGCTGCCGTCCTCAGGTCAAGGCCCAGGTTGTACTTGTTAGCGGTGCGCATGATTTGCTAAAAAGGGGAGAGAAAACAAAGAATATAAACTCAACCAAGATATTCATCTCCGTGTCCCTTCAAGTAATCATTATTTTCCCATCCTCCATTTCTTACCTACAGCAATACACCACTATTGTTCCATTATCAATGCAGTGATCCATTTCCACAGGATAATAAAGCATCTCTATGTGTACTTTTAAAGAAATAATCCCCAGGGAGCAATAAGCAAGTAACAAACCAGCAGACTATCATGCAGTATGTCTGCACAGAGTACTACATTTCCTGGGAGATGGTATAGGCAACCCCATATGATGCAGGGGGATGTCATTCCACAAAGGCTGGATCCTCAGTCAGACGTGACATTAAAGTCATCAGTGTTTGTGGGATAGATAGTGTGTTAATGGTAGAGGGAAGCAGGGTAACGGTCTGAATCTTCATCCTATCGCTGCTCTCTCTGGCATCAGTGCTGGGCCTTAGCAATGATGAGAGACTAACAAAGCCCTGGCTGCCCCAGTTACCACTGCTCGCACGCACAGCAAACCGGTGAGAGAGGATGTGGGTGTGGATGTGGGTGTGTGTGTGTGTGTGTGTACCATGTTCGAGAGCGATTTATTTTATGAGCTTGAATGAGGAACAAAAAAAATGGTGGCAAGATAGCAGTGAAAAGGCAATATGAGCTTAGTGCTGTTTGGGTAATGAGATGTGAAAACAGAAATGGAGCTTGTCACTGGACCGTTGAAGCATGACTTCAACTTTCAAGACTTCATTTCTCAGAACAGGAGTAATAGGATGCCTCAGGACCTTGTGTTTGATTAACACAGCATTTCCTTTGAATAAAACCCCTGTCCCTGGACCTGTGAGGAACCATTTAGCACAGATAATCATGTTTAAGCAATCGGCCTCTTACCCTGGCAGACCTCTCCATGGTGTAGGCCAGTCCTGAGTGCACAATGTCCTTCTCTGAAGCTCCCTGGAACCAAACAGAGAAAAATACATTGAAAATAGGGCTCAGAGCTCACATTTAGCCCACTAAACTAAACCCTTACTCATCTCTGGAGAAATGCAGCTTAACTGTGATATACAGAGTTCCAAACTGCATCTGGAAGCAACGTCAGCACAATAGCTGTTTGTCGCGAGATTCATGAAATGGTTTTCCATGGCCAAGTAGCCGCACACAAGCCAAAGGGCACCATGCGCAATGCCAAGTGTCGGCTGGAGTGATGTAGAGCTCACCGCCATGATTCTGGAATGAGATGTTTGACCAGCAGGTGTCCATATACTCTTGGTCTTGTATTGCCACATTTTGGCCATGTAGAGTGTTGCAACCAAGGACAGAATTTTTTACGCTCTACGCACTTCTGCTGCCCTGTTCTTTGAGCTTGTGTGGCTTACCACTTTGCGGTTGAGCCGGTTGCTCCTAGACGTTTCCACTTCTCAATAACAGCACTTACAGTTGACCGGGGCAGCTCTATCAGGGCATAATTTTGACCAACTGACTTGTTGGAAAGGTGCCACGTTGAAAGTCAGAGCTCTTCAGTAAGGCCATTCTACAGCCAGCATTTGTCTATGGAGATTGCATGGCTGTGTGCTCAACTTTATACACCTGCCATCAACGAGTGTGACCGAAATAGCCAAATCCACTCATTTGAACGGGTGTCCACATACTTGTGTATATATATAGTGTATATCATATCTTAATAAAATATTGTTTGATTGAAGGGAGAGTAATCCAGGATCATAGAAAGGCCAGTGTAGGGAGGGTTGGACTCACAGCGATCCTGGCCTGGAACTCAGAGGTAGGGACCACAGGGATGGCTCCTCCATGCTTCCCAAACTTCCTCTCCAGACTCTCCTGGACGGACACTGAGGGAGACCACAGACAGTTCATATGTATATGACAAGATGATGTATATTATGTTGTAGTGAATATGGATATGAATCTGACTAAATCCTCATTGAACCATCATGAAGGATACAGCTCATACATATTCACTTTTAGGTCATTTTAAAAAGTTATTTCACCTGCATTAATAATATGGTATAAATGTTCTCTTTCTACAAAAACGTTATGGGTTTGGCAATTCACAGCCGTATCTATTCTGAGCTCTTTTCCATGTCTCCAACACTGCCCAGTCTTGCCACTCTCGAGGGACTAGGGAATGGCTTCAGCTTCTGAAATATTCAGAAACCATCCCACTCGGCGACAAGCATAACCCCAGCTCAGTCCTCCACTGCAATGTACTGAAAACCGAATCTACATACATGTTCTGAGGGGCTTTTGTGTGAAAATGCATGTGCACAATATCAGACTGCCTCATTGATGCTGCTGATAGACCGGGAAGAGAGAAAGAGGGTGAGTGTTAGACATGGCCTGCAGACAGTCAGCATCCACCTCTTCCTGGAAACCCTACATAAAGTGACTGACAATAATGTTCTCGCTCACCAGGCACGGAGGAGGGGCTGTACTCTGTGTGCTGTGCGTGTGTGTGCGTGTGTGTGTGTGTGTGTGTGTGTGTGTGTGTGTGTGTGTGTGTGTGCTGTGCGCGCGTGTGTGTGTGTCTGCGTGCCTACTCTGCAGTCCAATACATTTTTTATGTGCAACATGAGTCACAGCTGTAAAAAAACAACATTGTGTTTAATCAGCCTCTGGTTTGTCATTTCTAATAGTTCTCATTCCCATTCTAACAAATCTCCCCGTTGACACGGGGAAGTAATTAAAGATGTACACTTTAGTATAATACAAGATCAACAACATCCATCTTTGTGACTTAACAGAGAGCAGGCTGAACTTAGTAGGAGCGAGTGCTTTGCTACAGGTAGAGAAATGTCAGACTTACTGAGCAGGTGGTAGTTGGAGTCCCTCTCGTACTTGAAGGTCAGTCTACCGTAGCTGACATGGTTTAGGTTCTTCAGCCACTCAAAGTAGGAGACAGTCACTCCACCAGCATTCAGGTACATGTCCTGAATAAACAAGAGAGAGGGCGAATCAAGAGCTGTGAAGTCACAGAGACAGATGAAGCAACTATCCGCACTATATTGATCTCTAAATAAAATGTATGACAATTGTTATTGTATGCATTGTCTTAAAATATCCCTGGACTACGATTCATCTCTACTCAAAGAAGTAGAGTCAGACTCTGGAACCCAGAGGTATGCAATCCAACTCAATGTTCCTGAAATCCCAGTCTTCATGTAGATTTAACAAGTCAGAATCTGGCCTACTTCCAGGCTATTTTTCTGTTGTTGATCTTGGTCTGTGAAACCGACTCTAAAAATATCTACGTCTCCAGGACCAACAGAATCCAATGGAACCTGCTACAGGTGTAGGGCGGGCCAGCCCCTGAAGGGACTCCTATCAACTCTACGTAAGAGGGTTTGTCTTCTCAAGAATTCAGCATTCTCCGTGTTGCTCTTGCCATTCCCCATTTTCTTACATCTATGTGAAGCAGTAGGTTCTGTTGTGAAAACATCCTGTAGGTCTGCTATCTGATTGGAAGTTGACCAATAGGATTACTGTTGAGTTAACAACTCAGATTTAAATAAAAACATATTCAAAGGGTTATAAAAAGGGTCTTAGCTTCATTGTGTCTCTCTTTGATCCTGACCTGCGCTGGTGAGATACACTCGCCCTCTTTCTCTCGCCACCCCAGGGATACCTGGGGCGTGGCTTTTCAGGCTATGATGTCTCTCTCTCTCTCAGTCTCCCTCTCCCATGAGCTAAGGCACAAGCAATTGATTCTTTGTCTCGTTCTCTCCCTCTCATGCCTTGAATAATGCTTTGAAATATTAGTAATGCCTTGTAACTTAAAGGGATATTTCAGGATTTTGGCAATGAGGCCCTGTATCTACACTACCGTTCAAAAGTTTGGGGTCACTTATAAATGTCCTTGTTTTTGAAAGCACATGTTTTGTTCATTTAAATAACATTGAATTGATCAGAAACACAGTGTAGACATTGTTGTTGTTGTAAATGACTATTGTAGCTGGAAATGGCTGATCTTGTATGGAATATTTACATAGGCATACAGAGGCCCATTATCAGCAACCATCACTCCTGTGTTCCAATGGCATGTTGTGTTAGCTAATCCAAGTTTATAATTTTAAGAACGCTAATTGATCAGAAACCCCTTTTGCAATTATGTTAGCACAGCTGAAAACTGGGTATCTACTAGCATGCTAGCAGATACCCATAGACTTCCAGTCACTGCGCTGATGCTAGTTAGCAATTGCGTTAGAGCTAGTTAGCAACTCCCTTCAAACTGCTCACACATGGTATCCACGAGTTCATCTGACCCTGGGGAAGTAGATGAAGGGCCTCAATGACAAAATCCCAAAGTATCCCTTTAAGCCTTGTATGTGAATTCATTCATTTTACAATGTAATTAAATCAATTAGCCTTTAGAATTCCATTCCCAGACCTTTCTAATACTTTAACTCACCTACAGTCTCTTGCACATTGCTAAATCATCTTTATGGAGTCAGATAATTCATTTAATAGAATTTGTTAGCATGCACACTACAGTCTTATTACAGGTTGCATGTGAGGTATAAATAATATACAAACATGATAAATATTTCCCAACTACACAAGTGGATAAATGGATAATTGATTCATATGCAGTCTGAAATACTGAATGCAGCCGCTTACCGGAATCACCATGATATTCCTCTCCAGGAAGATCTTGTCAGCGTCCGGAGTGGTGGGGCCGTTGGCTCCCTCAGCAATGATCTGGAACAAACACAGAGGATTTAAATACAATCAACATACAGAATCCAGCTCTCCACAAATGTCTTTTTACTGTTAGTGATGATTGTGTATGTTTTACATAACTTACATAAACATGACTAAACACCCCCCAATTAGCCTGCTCGGTCAAACTGACTGGAGCAAACACATTCATGTGGAATCGTTGCACATCGCCCAATGCTGGTCTGACCTTGGCTTTGATTTTGTGCGCATTGTTCCTGGTCAGCTGCTTCTCGCTGGCGGCGGGGATCAGGATGTCACAGTCGGCCTCCAGGATGCTGCCTTCGTACGGTGTAGAGTTGGGGAAGCCCACGATGGTGCCGTGTTGCTGGTGAGAAGGAGGAGAGACGAGAGAGAAGGAGACACAGAGAGATAAAGTAGACAGACAGTACCACTTGTCATCTGTCTCAGATGGCTGTATGGCTGTGGGGGACTTTCAGAGTGTAGGGACACTGTACGTCCTCTAGGTGGTAGCCTTAGACAGTACGCTCCACTGTGCTCCCCACAAGGACAGGGAACAGACTCGGGCGACCTGCAGGCTATTGACCGTAGCTAGGAGTTGTGTACTGACCAGCTTGTAGTCCTCCAGCTCCTTGGGGTCGATGCCATTGGGGTTCCAGATGCTTCCATCCATCTCTCCAACACCGACACACTTGGCACCGAAACGGTGCAGGTAACGCATGGAGTGCATGCCCACGTTACCGAAACCCTGGGAGAAGAGGAAGAAGAATGACACGCTTCAGAATAAAATAGAGAAAATGGGCCAAAAAGGTTCCAACCTGGAACCTGTGGTAGATAATTCACGCGTTGCTAAGCCTGTTCCGCTTGTTTGCACCAAATGTCCATTTACGTTTATGTTCTTGTTCATGAGACACATGCTCGGTTGGCACAGTAAACATGTCATGTAGCGTCTTCTGGTCCAATGAGTTTATTGTTCGCTAACGCTAATGAGGACACAGTAATCAGTATAGATTGTAATTAGCAGTAGCAATGTGTTCTACTGTAGGAGGGAGGACAGTCCTCTACACATCCAAATGGAACACCTTGCTGACGAGCCATTATCCCGTCTGTTCGTGATTATACCGACCTCGTGGGTTCCATCCAATAGTAGCCTCGAATGTTGCTACCTCTAACCCAAACGAAAATACATGTTGTGCTTGATCTGATGACAACCAAGCAGAGTGGATATTCCAATACCTTTTAACATGCGGAACATATTCATACATCACTCAGATATCAATTATTTATGACATGAGGAAAGTAGGCAGCTCCACTACAGCAGCGGCCAATAGAAAGACAAGTCAGCAACCTAGATTACTGACGGCACTCCCTCCCCCCGGTCTTTCCAGGCGAGCAGAAACATGCTCGTTAGGTATGGATTTCAAGGGATAAGGATGCATTAGGTTACAGACACATTTTTTAAAAAAGGCATCTGGATCGAATTAAATCTTTCCTCCAAGATGTTTTCCTAATGACATTTCCCATAATTACATTAGAAGGCTGCAGAACAGAGGAATTGATTCTCTGGCCAATTTTGCACTGAATCACGTACAGTTGATATCTTGTCAACATGAGGGGGGGGGGGGAATCTATATGTGGAACATAAAGGCTTAATGCTTGGTCTCAGTGCCAAAAGGCACAGTCATTCTGTAGACATATAAGCAGTGCTGAAGTAGATGCATGCCTTGCATTAAACAGCGCTGCCATAACAGAAGACACTGTTAGGTGCAGAGCCAAACCTCTTATTGCTTTGAAACCTGATGAAAGATGCTTAATGAAATGCCTTTCCTAATCAATAAGTGCCCGTGTCTGTGTACCTGGATGACAAAGGTCTTGTCGGTGAAGCCGGGGCTCAGGCCCAGCTGGGTCATGTAGGCCGTCTCGTTGATGAAGTTCTCGATGCCGTGGAACACTCCACGCCCGGTGGCTGAGATCCTGCCGTGGATGCCCCCCTGGCTGATGGGCTTACCAGTCACACAGGCATGGGCGTTGATGTCCTGGACACAGAGGAGAGGAGCGTGTGGTTGGTTAGCGGTGGAATTAGCAACTTCACCAAAGAAAACAAATTCCTCAGTCGGCCATTTTATTATACATATTTTGTAAACCTTGTATTAGGTACTCTGGACAGTGTAGACAACATATGTTGGGATCTACTGAAGACAAATCTTTCAAGGGGAAAAGATAAGGATCTAGCGAGACTCCACTAAAGAAATATTTGACTCAGAAACAAATCTAATTAGAAATCTGCAGTCGATGACTATGCCCAAAAAAACAAGTCACAATGTGCCCTCTTCTCGGTTTTCTTCAAGAAGTTAAATCCACTTCGTGTTTCATTTCCTTGCCACGATACTAACAAATATCACAATACTGGTATCGTCCACAGCACTGTCCTGTCCTCAAACTGTGATAAGCCTAATCCTAGACAGCACAAGAGCACACGTCTCTTCATAGTGCTGTTTTTAGACTGAGACCAACCTCTATGACTACGCTATAGGGTAGAAGTTGTAGTGTACAGTTGAAATGCTTTACCTTTTGGAGTGCTCCCTGACCTCTTCCCTGACAATCAACAAAACATATATGAGCATGCAATACAGCAAGAGACTGGTTGAGCTTTGTCTTTCGAAAAACTGTCATTAGAACTGGAACAGTAGCCTTATGACAAGAAAATACTGGTAGAAGTGTCAGTTTATGGAAAGTCAAAGCACTTCCTCTACCGCCAGGGCGATTGGAAATGGATCTCAGAATACTGTCTGGAGCCAAGGAGCGGGTGTTACGAGGCCAGCAGAACTTCCTGGAAAAACGCTAATCGACAAAAGCAAACAAACAGTGACATAGTGGAGATGTTTACTCAGCAAAGACAATAGGGATGGCTAGAGTGCAAACAGAATAATCACAACATAGCAACCATACACAGATTAGCTCAGCTTTGTGGTCTGCGGTTGTGTAACAATCGCTTCGTTATCAGGTTGATAAGACATGAACAGATTAATGGTGATAAAATATGCACAGCAGAGGAACACCTGAGAACGTTACGTATATACTAGCCTAAATAAAGCAAACACTTGAGAAAGTGAGGGATACAAAGTATATTGAATGCAGGTTATTCCACATAAGTGTGGTTATTGAGTTAATTGGGCAGTTAACATCCCATCATGCTTAGGGTCATGTATAAAAATGGCCAGTTGCTAGTAGAGGAGATCTCAGTGACTTTGAAAGGGGGTCTCAAAAGGAGCATAGGTGGTTTAATGTCTCTCAATCCAATTGAACACTGATGGAAGATTCTGGAGCGGCGCCCGAGACGGCGTTTTCCACCACCATCAACAAAACACCAAATTATGGAATTTCTTGTGGAAGAATGGTGTTGCATCCCTTCCAGGCAGAATCTAAGCCAAGGCGCATTGAAGCTGTTCTGACGGCTCGCGGTGGACCAACACCCCAATAAGACACTTTTGTGTCGCCATTTTTCTGTATTTTGGCAGTTACCTGTATACGCATTTCATTTCAGTGGTTTACAGTAATTGTTAAAAGCCATTTAACTTAGTTGATAGGAAGTTCTGAGGAAAACTCAATATCTATTGTTGGAGAGGGCAGTGAGTTTATACAGGGAACACGTACATGGTGGCCCATGGTGTTGGCATAGGTGTCAGCGATCCATGACATCTCCCTCTCTCCAGTGCTCATGTCAGGGGCAGGGACATCAATGCCAGGTCCTGACAGGAGAAAGACAAAATAATGTCATTTTAAAGTAAACTTATAGGATAACTAAAATGGCTTCAGTAAAGAAGAAACAACCAATACACCAACAAACTCTTACTGAAACATGCAGACCCATCTAAATATTTTGCTGTGAAACAATAGAGGCACTCATGGCCCACTTTGAAGCTATGGCAGTGTACGGAAGACACAGTGCCAGAGGGTATGGTTGCCATGCAGGGTTACACACCCCTTAAGCACACACACTACCGTTCAAAAGTTTGGGGTCACTTAGAAATGTCCTTGTTTTTATCCATTAAAACATTGAATTGATCAGAAATACAGTGTAGACATTGTTAATGTTGTAACTGACTATTGTAGCTGGAAACGGAAGATTTTGAATGGAATATCTACATAGGCATACAGAGGCCCATTATCAGCAACCATCACTCCTGTGTTCCAATGGCACATTGTGTTAGCTAATCCAAGTTCATCATTTTAAAAGGCTAATTGATCAGTAGAAAACCCTTTTGCAATTATGTTAGCACAGCTGAAAACTGTTCTGATTCAAGAAGCAATAAAACCGGCCTTTAGACCAATTGAGTGTCTGGAGCATCAGCATTTGTGGGTTCGATTACAGGCTCAAAATGGCCAGAAACAAAGGACTTTCTTCTGAAACTCGTCAGTCTATTCTAAAACATGTAGCTATACAAACAGTCCCCTCCTCCCTCTATGGGAGAATGTTGGGGAATGCCTTTTAATAACAGGCTCCTCTGGACTGGGCTGATACCTTGCTGATTAGTGACCATGTGGACCACATTTACAGCTTTGGATAACAAATAGCGACAAATAAAGCAATTCTTGCCTTTTGAAACAATGTGGACTTGTCATGCTAGAAGCCCCTAATAGGTCACAGGCACTTCAAGCATTGAATGCATAACCCTAAAATAACTCTTAAACAAGCGGACGTCCTCGGGAGTGATAGGGAATTGTTACAAGGAAATGTGACGTTAATGTGAACTCCTTCTCTAATTGCGATGTCAAAACCCCCCAAAAAATATTTTGTGGATTATTCCGTTTTCCCTGTATTCCCATCCTGAGAGGTTTCCCCTTGTGATTCCTGGAAGGTCAAGCTGCCTTCATGCCTTGTCAAGCCTTTTGTTTAACCCCTCTCGCATCGTGGCCATTTGTGTGTACTGCACTGTGGGCTCATGAAACCCTGCCTCTGACAGTATGGACTAGGGGGAAGGCAGACCCATTCCAGAAGACCATGTGTTCATGCGGCCATAGACATTACCACCAGACATCTTTCACCAGCAGCCTTCAATGTTCCCCTGGACACAGACACTACTCACCAATAAAACCCTTCTTGGCCAGCTCAATGGTGAATCTTCTGGTGATTTTCTCCAGTTCATTGTCCTGCACACAGAGTATAACAGTATGATAAAGGGCATTGCATATTTCACTGGTAATAAAGTCAGACAAAATAAGTAAAGGCACTACTATCACAGAACAAAAACTTCCTACTCAAATATTAAGAAGCAACATCATCTTCAGGTAAGTTAATACGACTAAATTAAAAGCTGGATTACTTGAATCTATTCAAAAGAACACCAAAAGTGACACTCATCCACCTGGCTCAAGGACAGAAAGTCCTTGAGTATCAGTGACTAAAATGCTTCAACTTTCAGAGCCAGCAGCCTAGCAGATAAGAGGGGGGGTGGGTGTCCCAGTCATGATGTCTACCAGCTGATGGCTCAGCAGTTCTCCCCCAGAGCAGAGCTGCCAATGCCTAATGGAGCCCTAGGGCCACTGGCAACAACAGACGGGATGGGTCAGCACTGGGCTGGCAACAGGAAGGGGAGCGAGATCCCACTGACTAACAGCTTCCTGTGTAGAGCTCTATAGAACACTGAATGGGCGATCTATTATTTTACAAAAGATATTCAATATATTAATAACTTCTGATACAGTATGTACAACCTGCACTTAATCAAGTTGTTTGCAAATTCAAAAGATAACCTTATTAAGTGCAGGATATGCATATTTTGTATTCATGATAAATCATTTTCTATAAGTAATCTCAGCTATTTTGGGGTCAAAGTTGAAGGTGGAGGATTCCCTCATCCTTGTTCCTTTCACTGCGAAAACAAACTCCACTGAATGGTCCCATAATAGAACATCCTGAACTAGGGGTAAATACAGAGCAACGAACCAAGTGAGGTAAAAAATGAAGCACTCTAATCACTGGTTTAGATGACTTGGTAATGTGAGCCTGTATGCTAAGCTCTGAGTCACAGATAAACCATTTCACAATAAAGGACCAAATGGCCTTGTTGAAAGGGAACACACCCTAAAGCTAATGTGAAAGTGACACGTGACTGGGTGAAAGGACATCAACAATACGTTTTTAATCAAATACTCTGGCGAATCCAGAAACAAACGAATACCCACAGTGTAATTCTTTACATTGATCTTCACTCCAGCTTTGGCTCCTCCAAACGGCACATCTGTAAAGGATTTAAATGGACGGGGTTGCAATAGAAAGAACAGCAATAGGCCATATAAAAAATGACTTATGTCTGGAGGACTCGTGTCTAGAATATACTGTGTAGGCTTAGAAAAAGCCCTTACCCACGACAGCACATTTGTATGTCATCAGCGAGGCCAGGGCTTTCACCTCGTCGACAGACACCTCGGTGCTGTAACGGATACCTGGAAAAACACAACATGACAGAGTTAGTAGAGCGAAACCTGTGATATCAGACTTGGCTGAAAAAAAGTTGTGTTTTCCCCATTTTCATCTCTAGCTAGAGTACATGTGTATAAGAATATTAGGAAAATGGTATACTTTAACTTTATACTTTCTGCATGATGAAAACAATGTCTTAATAAGTTGCTGTACAATAAAACCAGCGATCCCACTAGCTTCATCAGTTTGGGATTTTATTCTCCAACACAAGGAGGTGGACTAATGCAATTAGCCTACTCACACACAAATCACAAGCTAGGGGGTATTTTGCACCCTGATTACTAAGCCTTTAACTGGTCTCAGAACCACTCATAAAAAAATGAACTTGTTAGAGGAGTATGAGCGGGGGATAAATAGAGGGCACAATGTGTCCAATGTAGGCTAGCCCTTGTCTATGCCAGCCCAGTCTGCTCTGGAACAAGACCCCATGTTTTTTATTTTACAAAATCCAAATACTCCATTTCATACTAGGCCTCTTGTAGTTATCGCAGGGAGGCAGTTTTAGGAAATGCACAAAATGGTTGCAGCTGCCCAGTGTCTGAGAGTTACACTAGAGCTCCGTAGGAGAGGAGACGCTTGCATTTGAGGGAGGTAGAAACCACACACACACCGCCTAGCGCTATGACTCACTGAGGGGATTCAATTAGGCTGAACCGGGTTGCACCAGGCTATGGCCTGTAATGCGACCGGGCAAAAGCAGGGAGGTAGGAGCGCCCTTCTCAAACAGTAATCTGCTCCGCCCGGTCCTATTGTCAACCAGGCAGTATGGTGCATTGTTCAGAAACACAAATGTATGCTTAAACTTTCAAACTAGTTTTCCTCGTGAAGGCAAATAAAGCCCCCCCCCCTCCTTTTTTAAAATCAAAAGCAAAACACTTTCGCATGCAAAAACTCTGAATCCTAAATTATTACTCCACGTGTCTGACATACGTCACTTTGTTGAGTAGACTTCACCATAATGCTTTGAATGGGGCGCCCTGCTCACGCCTGGAAGGCAGCCAGGTTTTAAAGCTAATACCATCAATCACTTTTCACCCAGTGCAAACTCCACCCACCCGGGGCCAGCTTAAAAAAACTCCCTCACTCCTGAGACCGCAGGCCAGGCCCCCTCCACTCCTCTCCTCCACAAAGAGGAAAAACATAGTGAGATGGAAACTGGGTGTGGTCCTGGCAGGTTTGTCTTGTTCACCGACTACCACTTACACATATACCATATTCTACACACATTACCTCACAAACCCTTCTACTTCTGAAGACACTGAAGCTTTTAATAGCTGCATAAAAAGTAGGATATTTCTAATTAGTGCAATATGAGGCTAATGGTTCAAACTAGATGCAGAGAACAGATTTTGGGAAAGGTGTTCTATTCAAAAGCAGACCAAACAGGATTTAGGATTGAAAGGAGATTAATGTATTTCCCCTGGGGAAATAATTGTGGTTTGGTGTGATTAGTTTAATCACCACCACTTTCCTTCAACAAATCAGATTTCATTCTTAACAATCTGCCATAGGCATACACCTACTGTATGTCAGTTGACATATGGACAAGACCCAACTGTGGTTTGTGACTACTATGAGTTCCCATTGTAGACAATTCAACACAGTAAAGCATTGTAAAGTAGATATGTTCAGTGCAATATACCTTAATGTACTGAACTCTACGCACTGTTGATTACGTCAAACAAAAACAGTGAATAAATAAATCGCCAAACACCTATTTTTCAATGGCGATTGACGAGACTAACTGAAATAGACCCAGAATATTTTTTGATATATAATTTCATTTTAGTTGACTAAAACATCTGTGACTAAAATCTGTCACCACCAGCCTTCTAGTTAGCTACCCTTCGCCTGGTTAAGAAACACCAGCTGCTATACTTAATTAATAATGCATTGGATTTCATAGTAAAACAACTGTCTAGTTATGTTTCTCTCCCTTAAGTATAGAAAAGTAGACTCTTTGTACTCGCGTTCAACCCTCCCCCTTACATTTCATAGCCAGGTTCTGTAACCAAGTCTTACTCTTTTCCTAAGAGAAAACGTCTTGATTCTAGCCCTTAACGTTCAAAATATATGACCCATAATAGCGGCACTGCATTTTACATTCATAAAGCATATCGAGGTCCGTTCTAAAAGTAAGCTACTTGTGGACTGGACTATTAATCATTGGTTTAGGCTACACCTTGTTCAGTCATGTTACCTCCTTTTTTTTATTTTACCTTTATTTAACTAGGCAAGTCAATTAAGAACAAATTCTTATTTTCAATGACGGCCTAGGAACAGTGGGTTAACTGCCTGTTCAGGGGCAGAACGACAGATTTGTACCTTGTCAGCTTGGGGGTTTGAACTTGCAACCTTCCGGTTACTAGTCCAATGCTCTAACCACTAGGCTACCCTGCCGCATTAGCTAGCTATAGCTAACAACCTGGGGTGCCGGCAGCAAGACTAATATTCAGATAGAAATATGCTATGTAGAACAAGCATACTTCTGACATGTTGAATAAGGAATAACGTTGGCTCTATTCATGGTATTTCTACCTGTAACGTTCAAGAACGTTTTGCAACTGAATGTGGGCCTGGTAACATTACCAGTAGTCTATATGCAAACGTGGTGGCACAGAAAGAAAGGAAAGACAAACAATTTGACAAAATTCCTCTTACCACTACACTATATCTGACTTTATTTTGAGTTCATGTGGATCCAGTGACTCAGACCAGGACTTGAGCACTGGGACTAGGACTTGTCAGTCACCAATGGTCGAGTCACTTGGTCTTGAGTACAGGGGACTTGGGACTCGATTTGGACTCTAGGTTTAGTGACTCGACTACATCACTAGGCGAAACAGTCATTAGCCCCCGTTCTACTTTTGGACACCAATGTGGCTGTAGCGTCTGTGGAACGTTGATAACAATGGCAATGATGCGACCTAGTGACGGAGGTGCAACCCATACTACTTTGTGGCACCATCTGGTGATTGTGCTACTCTCCCTCACTCTCTGGTGCGTGTCGGTTTTGTATGTAATGTGGTGTTGTTACGAGGGCCCACGAGGAGGCCATGCACAACGGGGGTGATTTACAATTACACATTAACACGGGAACCAGGATCACCCTTCCTGCCTTTGAGTTGGTCACCAGAGCTGGAATGGGTTTCATTATATGACTAGGTCATAAAGGTCACCAGGGACAATATGTAATCGGTTCTCCCCCTTTCTTTACGAGTGACCCCTGGAAAGAGCACAAGACAAAATGCAACCCGTTTCAGGAAGCTCGGCGTATGAGGCACGTCCCTCCCCTTCCCCAGACGACGCTGGGCCAATTGTGCACAGCCCTATGGGACTCCTGATATGGCTGGTTGTGACACAGCCTGGGATCGAACCCAGGTCTATAGTGACGTCTCAAGCACCACAATGCAGTGCCTTAGACCGCTGTGGCACTCAGGAGGCCGCGTACGACAGCTTTTTTTTAAAGATATCACAAAAAACTGCAAAAGTGTTTCTGCTGCTCACAACTGAATTTAACAGGTGTTATCGACAAAGATCAGTGGAGTGGGAAAATGTTGTGATGGACTATTTTCTGGAGGATGATCATGCCTTGGTCACTCTCTCTTACTTTGAATGAATCAGACAATGAGGAAATCCCCGATTTAGGTAAAACATTTCCATTTCCAACATTTCCATTGAATCAAACATTGCAGAGGCTTCTGATGTCCGTGATGGGGAAGAAATAGCAATCAACAGTGTTGTCATGGAATAAGTTGATCAAGTTTTGAAATCAGTGGAATGCTTGGTTGAAGCGATGATTATGATTGCAAATGCGGTGGGAATCGAAAAGAGAACACGGGCGGCTGTCGTATAAAATCTCCGGATTACATCTTCAAATTAAGGGCAAACATGGCATCCATGATAGAGAGGGAGCAGCGTTCATCAATGTATACGGACGGGTAAGAGTCTAGCTACATTTTCAGATATTATACATTCTAATTTTGTCAGAGAGTTGTTTTTATTGCAAGTTAAGGCGTACTGTTAGCTAGCTAGCTAACGTTAGCTGGCTGGCTCGCTGGCTAACATTATGTGCAGCCTCCCTCCGACTCTGATCACCCCGAGGATTTGGTCATATTCTGGGGCAAGAGAGAAGATGGCTGTCCTTAGCCACTTCCCTACCGGCTTTCAGCTCCTCAGGGAAGCTAACTGCTTGTGCATGCTGGAGGAGTAGTGTCTCTGCCGCGAGGGAGGTGGGTATGGAAGCCACCCCATCTGAGGTCCGGTTTGTGGCGAAGATCAGATCTGGCAGTGTTAGGTATTGTGCTAGGTCAGGGAGAGCGGTTGTTGGTTCCGCTGTAGCATTGGGCGGACTTCCTTAACTCATGAGCTTCAGTTGGTTGCGGAGGGGCCGGACGACAGAGCTGTCGACCACTTGTTCTCTGGTTGGGACAAAAATGGTGGTCCCAAGTTCCAGCGATGGGGTTGAGCCAGTTCCTTAAGGGTTTTACCCCGAGTAACGTCATCAGCAGGATTGTTTACGCTGTCAACATACCTCCAGTCCTGGACTTCTGTTAGGTCTTGGGTTTCCGCAATACGAGTTCCGACGAACACTTTATACCTGCAGGACTCCGAGAGGCCAACTGGGCTCCGGAAAGGGCAGCACTTAGTTCCAGCCTAGGCATTGACAACTGCTTCTTGGGTGCGACACTGGACCTGGCCATGACAAAGGAGACATGGGTGTGGCCTGCTTTATCCTGCACTCTTAGATGCACTCCGAAGCGTCACAGAACACATGCAGAACACATGCAGTTCCAAGCATGATCCCAGTTGGTCATCCCAGTTGGCATTTGGACTTCAGAGAGTTCCGATAACTCTGTTTCCCAACAGATCCATCGTTCTACTAGGTCAGCCGGGTGGATTGGTTCATCCCAGTCCCTCTTGGTCTGCCACAGGTCCTGGACTAAGACTTTGGCCTGGGTTGTGTATGGCAGGATATACCCAAGGGGATTGTATTGACTGGCCAGGTTCGGATAGATGGTGCGCAGAGTGGGGGTTTCCGTACTCAGGGCTGAGCAGTGCTTGTCCCCCACGGTATCTGGTATGCAGCTCCATCTCAGTCCTAGACTGGGCTCTTGTGGGTTAGCGCCAGACTGCGAAAGCCATAGTTCACTGCTACTCGACCTGGCTTGTGGCGGGGGGTGCTGGATAACCTCCGCTCTGTTACTCGCCCATTGTCGGACCTTGAAATCCCCTTTGGACAGGAGATTCCGTACTTTATCAAGTACGGAATCAATCAGACAATTCTTCCTTCTCCATTTCCTTTTCACCTGTCTTTGGTTCAGTCATCATCCTGCTCGAAGGACCATTGAAAGATTAGTGGACAGGTAGCATGACTGACAGTGAAGGTGAACAGGTGGTCACAGGTCAGGTGACAGGAATGGATGAGACTGAGGCAGGAATTCCTTTAACCATGAAGTGGTATATTTACTGGGTAGTCTGTGGATTCATGGACGCACAGAACGTCTGGATTAGACGGAGTTAAGGAAGAGAAAGCAGCGAGATCGGGCGATGGCGATTTCCTCTTTTTAATGAGTTGAGATCTGTCTGACATTTCCACCTGACCTAATTAAAGTGCCCCTGGCCCAGCTGAGCAAGTGGCCATGAATGAAGGGATTCTTCCACCAACTCCATGGGCCTTTTCTACAACCTGTGTAGTAATGTTATTGGTATCTCAGAAAGCCATTTACATTGCTAGTTAAAGCCTAATGTTAGCTAGCCAGCCAACATTGAACGCAGTTGGTTAGCTAAGGGCAACCATGGCATCCATGACAGAGGAGAAGAGTTCATCCAGGTATATGGGTAACAGGCTGACGACACCGCTCGCGTCGCGTAAATTTAGAAATCTATGTTATTAAATTGCGCCAACGAGGGTCTGCAGTGCCAAGGGCTAACACGGAACCCAAACCGGCTGCGCGCATGTGCCATCGTGCATACATTTATTTTGTCCACCTACACCAAATGCAATCACGACACGCAGGTTAAAATATCAAAACAAACTCTGAACCAATGACATTAAATTGGGGACAGGTCAAAAAGCATTAAACATTTATGGCAATTTAGCTAGTTAGCTAAATAGGACAAATTAGCTAGCAAGCGAACTTGCTGTTGCTAGCTAATTTGTCCTGGGATCTAAACATTCGGTTGTTATTTTACCTGAAATACACAATGTCCTCTACTCCGAAAATTAACTTCTTTGGGAACAGGGGGCAGTATTGAGTAGCTTGGATGAATAAGGTGCCCAGAGTAAACTGCCTGCTACTCAGGCCCAGAAGCTAGAATATGCATATAATTAGTAGATTTGGATAGAAAACACTAACGTTTCCAAAACTGTTAAAATAATGTCTGTGAGTATAACAGAACTCATATGGCAGGCAAAAACCTGAGAAAAATCCAACCCGAAAGTGGGAAATCTGAGGTTTGTTGTTTTTTTAAAAAGTGATTGCCTATCTAATATACAGTGTCTATGGGGTCAGATTCTGAAGCCGTCACTTCCTACGGCTTCCACTAGATGTCAAGAGTCTTTAGAAAGTCGTTTCAGGCTTCTACTGTGAAAGGGGAGAGAATAAGAGCTGTTTCAACCAGTGGTCAGGCTGAAAGCCTTGAGTTGTTTATCGCGCGCGAGCTCCGTTCCGTTCCCTTCCCTTCCCTTTCCTTTCCTTTCCTTTCCTTTCCTTTCCAATGACAAAAGAATTGTCCGGTTGGAATATTATTGAAGATTTATGATAAAACAATTTGTCTTATTTGAGAGTGCGCATTGTGCATTTGGATTACTGGACTAAACGCTCTAACAAAAAGGAGGTATTTGGACATAAAGATGAACTTTATCGAAAACAAACATTTATTGTCTAACATGGAGACCTGGGAGTGCCATCAGATGAATATCAAAGGTAAGTGATTAATTTTAATGCTATTTTTGACTTGTGACACCTCTCCTTGTTTGGAAAATGGCTGAATGGTTTTCTGTGGCTAGGAGCTAACCTAACATAATCGCATGGTGTGCTTTCGCCGTAAAGCCTTTTTGGATATCTGACACAGCGGTTGCATTAAGGAGAAGTTTCTTTAATCGTATGTATAACACTTGTATCTTGAATCAATGTTTATGATGAGTATTTCTGTAATTTGATGTGGCTCTCTGCACTTTCACCAGATATTTGTTTGAGACAATGCATTTCTGAACATAACATGGCAATTTCAAAGGAGGTTTTTGGACATAAAGATTAACTTTATCGAACAAAACACACATTTATTGTCTAAAATGGAGTCCTGGGAGTGCCATCCGGTGAAGATCAAAGGTTAGTGATTCATTTTAATGCTATTTCTGTCTTTTGTGACACCTCTCCTTCTTTGGAAAATGGCTGTATGTTTCTCTGTGGCTGGGCGCTGACCTAACATAATCGCAAGGTGTGCTGTCGCCGTAAAGCCTTTTTGAAATCAGACACTGTGGCTGGATTAACAAGAAGTTTATCTTTAAAATGGTGTATAATACTTGTATGTTTAAGGAATTTTCATTATGAGATTTCTGTTGTTTGAATTTGGCGCCCTGCAATTTCACTGGCTGTTGGCGAGGTGGCGTACCACATATCCCAGAGAGGTTAATCCACACATAAAAACGGTCAATCGAATCGTTTCTAGTCATGTTTCCTCCTTCCAGGCTTTTTCATCCTTGAATTTATATGGTGATTGGCGTCTAAACTTTCATGGTATTACCACGACAACCAGCAACACAGTTCGTCTTTCAATCACCCACGTGGGTATAACCAATGAGGAGATGGCACGTGGGTACCTGCTTCTATAAACCAATGAGGAGATGGGAGAGGCAGGACTTGCAGTGCGATCTAGGTCAGAAATAGTAAGGAGTTCTATTTTATCCCCTTGGAAATGCAGACACTCGCGAGCAGTGTGGGTGCAATAATTGAATAACAGACTTCTACATTTAATTTGCAAAGCATGCGCGAGCGGTGTGGTCAGCCTATTACACGTGTTAGCTACATTTTCAGATATTATGGTGCTTTCAAGACAACTGGGGACGCAGAAAAATGCGAGGTCAAATCCTGAGGTCAGTGATATCTAGGTCTGAAAGTCAGAGATCTAAAAAGAGGCCTGAAGATTTACGAGTTACCTGTTGTTTTGAACACGGCATGACTGGTCTTGGAACTGTGACATCAGGAAGCCTCTCCCAGCCTGGCTAGATGGGATATGTAATGATTTTGCCAACACAGCCAGATACAGTGGGGCAAAAAAGTATTTAGTCAGCCACCAATTATGCAAGTTCTCCCACTTAAAAAGATGCGAGAGGCCTGTAATTTTCATCATATGTACACTTCAACTATGACAGACAAAATGTGAGAAAAAAAATCCAGAAAATGACATTGTAGGATTTTTAATGAATTTATTTGCAAATTATGGTGGAAAATAAGTATTTGGTCAATAACATGAGTTTATCTAAATACTTTGTTATATACCCTTTGTTGGCAATGACAGAGTTTTCTGTAAGTCTTCACAAGGTTTTCACACACTGTTGCTGGTATTTTGGCCCATTCCTCCATGCAGATCTCCTCTAGAGCAGTGATGTTTTGGGGCTGTTGCTGGGCAACACAGACTTTCAACTCCCTCCAAAGATTTTCTATGGGGTTGAGATCTGGAGACTGGCTAGGCCACTCCAGGACCTTGAAATGCTTCTTACGAAGCCACTCCATCGTTGCCCGGGCGCTGTGTTTGGGATCATTATCATGCTGAAAGACCCAGCCACATTTCATCTTCAATGCCCTTGCTGATGGAAGGAGGTTTTCACTCAAAATATCACGATACATGGCCTCATTCATTCTTTCCTTTACACGGATCAGTCGTTCTGGTCCCTTTGCAGAAAAACATCCCCAAAGCATGATGTTTCAACCCCCATGCTTCACAGTAGGTATGGTGTTCTTTGGATGCAACTCAGCATTATTTGTCCTCTAAACACGACGAGTTGAGTTTTTACCAAAAAGTTATATTTTGGTTTCATCTGACCATATGACATTCTCCCAATCTTCTTCTGGATCATCCAAATGCTCTCTAGCAAACTTCAGATGGGCCTGGACATGTACTGACTTAAGCAGGGGGACACGTCTGGCACTGCAGGATTTGAGTCCCTGGCGGCGTAGTGTGTTACTGATGGTAGGCTTTTTTACTTTGGTCCCAGCTCTCTGCAGGTCATTCACTAGGTCACACCGTGTGGTTCTGGGATTTTTGCTCACCGTTCTTGTGATCATTTTGACCCCACGGGGTGAGATCTTGCGTGGAGCCCCAGATCGAGGGAGATTATCAGTGGTCTTGTATGTCTTCCAATTCCTAATAATTGCTCCCACAGTTGATTTCTTCAAACCAAGCTGCTTACCTATTGCAGATTCAGTCTTCCCAGCCTGGTGCAGGTCTACAATTTTGTTTCTGGTGTCCTTTGACAGCTCTTTGGTCTTGGCCATAGTGGAGTTTGGAGTGTGACTGTTTGAGGTTGTGGACAGGTGTCTTTTATACTGATAACAAGTTCAAACAGGTGCCATTAATACAGGTAACGAGTGGAGGACAGAGGAGCCTCTTAAAGAAGAACTTACAGGTCTGTGAGAGCCAGAAATCTTGCTTGTCTGTAGACTTACTTATTTTCCACTATTTTCCACCATAATTTACAAATAAATTAATTGAAAATCCTACAATGTGATTTTCTGGATTTTTTTTCTAATTTTGTCTGTTATAGTTGAAGTGTACCTATGATGAAAATTACAGGCCTCTCATCTTTTTAAGTGGGTGAACTTGCACAATTGGTGGCTGACTAAATACTTTTTTGCCCCACTGTATGTACAGATTCTTGTATCCTTAATTAACCTTTTTTAAACTGAACATCTTATTTGGTGCCCCGCTCTGTCAGGTGGCCATGTCCTCTCAAAAACCAAACGTTAAATAATTAAGCACCTATAGTAATTAGTATGATTCTGTGTTCCCATGCAAAAGTGACTGCTTTTGATAAGTTTTTTATCTGCCTTCCCAATGAAAATTCTAACATTTATTTTATTACAAAAGAGATTTATGTTTCTGGAAGATGCACCATGCTGCCTGGTTGACAACATGACCTAGAGGCAAAGATTACGGTTTGGTTTGAGATGGGCGCTCCGCACCCACCCTTTTCGCCAGATGACATGGGCCATTGCCCGGTTCAAACCTGGACAGCATAAAATAACTCCCTCTATAGCGGAGCGCTTTCGACACACCCACTACTTTTCTTTCGACACACCCACTCGCCCGTACTCCAGCCGCCCTATCACAGACAGAACAATGAGACAGATATTTCACTGGATGTTTAAATGTGAAGCATCCAATTGGCGTTTTCACTCACTACCAAATATGGAAGTGGGAGAAGATGGAACGAGATGGATTTTAGCCGACATTCTGCAAATGTTGTCAACGATGAAACATTTGATCTCAATACAGTTTGATGTTCCCAAAACTAGAATCTGTTATGAAAAGTTTTTTTTTTAATAGCGTTGTTTAGGAGTGTAAATGTGAATTGAGTTATTGAACACGCAAAGTAGGCGTTCCCTAGCTGAAATATGCAGACGATACTAGATCGAGCCAATAGGATCTCGCTAGGTCGTGCTTAGTTCTGCCCACTATGGCTCATTTGTTCCAATTGGAAATGACAGGGTGTAGTCCAGTTGGGTTAGTTCTAAAAACCTTAGGCCATTTGGGCTGCAGCTACCCGCTTCTCAACTTGATAGGCTAGATAGCATGCTAGCTATACTCCGCTTCAGCACCACCCATTCGCCGGCTTACCTCCTTTACAGGGGGTCCTGTGTTGGCTGTGCTGGGCACGATATCCCTCAATCACCTCCCATTCGCCATCGTCTCGCTTGATAGGGAACGATACACTCAGTATATGGTTGCAGGGCTTGATGATCTTGAGAATTCCGCGTACTCGGTGTCTCTTCTGCACTGGCGTCTCCTTGTTCTTTAGGTCCTCCACCAGTTTATCCTCAACGATATTTGCACCGCGGTCAAAGAATCCCTCCACCATTCCAAAGAAGTTGGGGTCATCTGCATCTTTCTCTCCTGCGACCTCGCTGTAGTGGCGCATCCGCATCAACGACGCGGAAACTGGAAGAGCCGACTTGACACATCCCGAGGCCAGAGCACTGCTTGCTCCACGAGTAAGTAATTCTCCGAAATACCTGTACATTTTTCACTGAGTTAAGGCGTTAGTAACGAATGAAACTTAAAGCAAAGTGAGGGGAAGACAATGAAATGGGTAGAGGGAAAACAAACGTGTAACGAGACAACTGCTCCTTCTGGTCCTGTCCCGTTTCGTACTGATCTGACAGCAGTCGTGCATTCCGTTTCTTTAGAGAACAGGCGTGTTTGTGTGTATGCCCACCTCACTGGGGAGGGTTCCACTTGAACGCGCATGCGAAGTAATGCGCGTCTCCGCGACACATTTTTCCGCTCCCTGGGCAGCGTTCCGCAGGAGAATCATTAGCCAAACAATTGGAAACGTTCCGTTTTCCAACTAGCACAATCATTTATTTTGGACAAATTCAGGTAGTTCCCACCCAGTTTCGTTCAGTTTGCTTTCGGTTAAGAAACGTTTTTCAACAGAATCGGCGTAATGAATACCCCATTACAGGGCAGAGCCCCACATGTTGAGCCCCATCTGTTTAGCAAAAAATAAGTAGTTTGTCTGTTTTGCATGCTATTTTGGTATTAAAGGTGTTACATATCAGTTTGCAAACAGTGTAACAAAAAACATTATTGAGTTATTGAAATCGCATAAAAACATGGTATCTTTTTTTGCTTTCTAGAGTAAGGCAGCTGCAAAATGCAGGACAGAGCTAGCCTGAAACACCTATCTGGTGGTGGAGCAGCCAGCAGAAAATACAAAGATTAGGGAGGGGTTGGTTATGTTCTCTAGTTGCGCTGTGATTTGCTCAGTGTTATGTCACTCATATTTTGGAGTCAGTGGCAAACTGCAAATGTTGCAAAGCAATCACTAGCCTGCTATTTAGTAGAGAGGGTGTGTGGTTCATGTCTTTTTCAAGCTTTAAAGGATAAACATTCACATGCAACCCCATGGACCAGAAAGGGTTGAATAAACAACTGTAAACTCACAACTGGGAACTCGGAAAAACGAGCTCAGACTGGGTAAAACGGTTATCCAATTCAGGAATTCAAACGTCTTTCAAGAGCTCCGACCTGAAGATCACTGATGTCATGATTTTACATTTGTTTTGTTTTTTTACGAGTTCCCAGTTGTCTTGAAAGCACTATAAATCCAGAGAATGACAAAGTTGATGACAATTTGTCCAGAAGAAGGACCTCTGCACCACCTTCCTGTTCAAGTAAGCAAAGAACATCAAGGTCCAAAAATGTCATGTATGCTACTGCATAAATTATGTGATATGTGTACTGTAGCAAAGAAAGTAATACTAAGTCTGTTGTGTAGTAAGCTGTTAGTAGCCCATGTGCCTCACCCTAATAATTTGGTCCCTTTCCCCCCTCATAACTTAACCTACTGTTCTGACTTGGTGTTGCACATGTAGCCTATAGCCTGTTTTAGAGAAATGTCATCGACTATTGTAAGAGATTTCATTGTCTGCTTATAGGCCCCCTTTATTTATACTACGGTTCTGACTTTGTGTACAGGGAGAATACTGTAAGAACGGCCCATGTTCTGAATTCTGTCACTGTACATTCAAAAGTGCTAAACAAATTGTTATATTGACTCCTTCCGTCTTAGCTCACTCATTAAGGTCTTAAAATTACGCATTGCTCATCGTTCCCTTATGCCATAGTTTGTACATCTCAATTGTCAGTAGAAACCACATTTGTTTAAGAAAGTCAGCCTTATCAGCTATGTTTTTAAAAAGGCAGTAAATGAGGCTGAATGAACTCTTTCGACAAGGCTTCGCTGATAGCCAGCTGTAGCGGTGGTAAGGATTCACTCCATGGGGCTGAAAAGGACATCTTTATGGAACAGCTTTATGTAGGCACTGTTTGTCACCGTTATAGTGCAATTAATGTATTGTTTATTGTTGAGTTTGGCCTCGTGAGTGGCGCAGTGGTCTAAGGCAGTGCTAGTTGTGCCACTAGAGATCCTTGTTCGAGTCCAGGCTCTGTTGCAGCCAGCTGCGACCGGGATACCCATGGGGCGGCGCACAGTTGGCCCAGCCCTGTCCGCGTTAGGGGAAAGTTTGGCCAGCAGGGATGTTCTTGTCCCATCGCGCTCTAGTGACTCCTGTGGCGGGCCAGGCGCAATGCACTCTGACAGGGTTGCCAGGTGTACAGTGTTCTCTCTGACACATTGGTGCGGCTGGCTTCCTTGTTAAGCGGGCATTGTGTCAAGAAGCAGTGCGGCTTGGCTGGGTTTTGTTTTGGAGGACGCACTGCTCTCTACCTTCGCCTCTCCCGAGTCCGTACCGGAGTTGCAGTGATGAGACAAGACTAACTACCAATTGGATATCACAGAATTGGGAAGAAAAAGGGGTAAAAATCAAAAATATATTGAGTTTGCCCCGCCAAGATTTACATGCTAAAATTGCCACTGATAATAAGGAATCACATCAGCTCTAGTCTTGGCATTTCTATCTGCAGCCTCCACAACGTTCTCTTACTGAACATGTCCCTGTTGTCTTGATGTTGATTTAAAGCTAAATGTCAATACTTTTGTGTAATCCTGTACAGTGAATTATGTGGTAGCATAGAGGGTTAATTTGCATTTGTAGAATAGAACCCCACAGTGGAGGTGTCATAATACCCATAAAACCTAGCGGTCAAACAGGGAAATGGTTCCATTTCCGTGGTGTCTCTACCACAGGTGAAGGATCTTTTAAACAAACAAATAGTTCTACAAGCAGTTGTTCCAACAAGAAGAAAATATCTTCAAGTGTTGTCCAAATACTGGTGGAGTCAACTAATAAAAGACGACCTGAAAAGTTCTCCCAGGGTCAGCTCGATGAGTTAAAACATAATGGCAAGATGACAGCAATCTGTAAATCATTGAGCGAGGACATCAGTTCTGTATGTGAATTCATGATAATAATGACAGAGAAATCAGATTATCTCGAGGGACAGTCCAGGCAGAACAACAACAACGGAATTTCAGAATCTCCACGAGCCCTGGATGGAGTCTGGGGACAAAGTGAGGTAAATAATCTTGGAGAAACTGAAGATGGACCACAGGAAGATTGAGATGGAGTGTGCCCACAGGACTGGAAAACCCACCACCAACCCAGGTGACAGGCCCAGGCCGATAGTGGTCCAGTTCCTGAGGTTCAAGGACAACGTAGCTGTTCTGGAAAGAGCCAAGAACTTGGGAGGAACGTACATCTTCCTCAACGAGGACTAACCTGAAGCTGTGTGCCAGAAGAGGAAATAATTTATCCCAGTCAGTATGTGGACACCCCTTCAAATGAGTGGATTTGGCTATTTCCGCCACACCCGTTGCTGGCAGGTGTATACAATTGAGCACACAGCCATGCAATCTCCATGGACAAACATTGGCAGTAGAATGGCCTTACTGAAGAGCTCAGTGACTCAATGTGGCACCGTCATAGGTTGTCACCTGTCCAACTAGTCAGTTCGTCAAATTTCTGCCCTGATGGAACTTCCCCTGTCAACTGTGAGTGCTGTTATTGTGAAGTGGAAACTTCTAGGAATAACAACAGCTCAGCCGTGAAGTGGTAGGCCACACAAACTCACAGAACGGGACCGCTGAAGTGCGTAGGGCATAAATTGTCTGTCCTTGGTTGCAACACTCACTACCGATTTCCAAACTGCCTCTGGAAGAAACTTCAGCACAAGAACTGTTCATCGGGAGCTTAATGAAATGGGTTTCCATGGCAGAGCAGCCATGCACAAGCCTAAGATCACCATGTCGAATGCTAAGCGTCAGCTGGAGTGGTGTAAAGCTCACCACCATTGGACTCTTGAGGAGTGGAAACGTGTTCTCTGGCGTGATTAATCTTGCTTCACCATCTGGGTTTGGCAGATGCGAGGAGAATGCTACTTGCCCCAATGCACTGTGCCAACTGTAAAGTTTGGTGGAGGAGGAATAATGGTCTGGGGCTGTTTTTCATGATTCAGGCTAGGTCCCATTGTACGCTACAGCATACAATGACATTCTAGACGATTCTGCCCTATGCACGAAGCGTGTTCAATACAGAAATGTTTTTTCAAGATAGGTGTGGAAGAACTTGACTGGCCTGCACAGAGAGAGCCCTGACCTCAACTCCATAGAACACCTTTGGGATGAATTGGAACGCAGACTGCGGAGCCAGGCCGAATCTCCCAACATCAGTGTTCGACCTTACTAATGCTCTTGTGGCTGAATGGAAGCAAGTCCCCACAGCAATGTTCCAATATCTAGTGGAAAGCCTTCCCAAAAGACTGGAGGCTGTTATAGCAGCAAAGTCGGGACCAACTCCATATTAATGCCCATGATTTTGGAAGGAGATTTAGAAATAAGGTTCATGAATAAGGTTCATGAAATCAATAACTTGCTAACATCATAACATTCATATATTAGCCATTTCTGAGACTCACTTAGATAATTGACTTGATGAAACAGCAGTAGCAACACAACACATCTATAGAAGAAACAGAAATGCTTATGGGGGAGGTGTTGTATATATTCAGAGCCATATCCCTGTAATGCTTAGAGAAGATCTTAAGTCAAGTGTTATTGAAGTGTTGTGGTTGCAGGTTCACCTGGCACATTTATAGCCTTTTCTTTTGTGATGTTGCTGTAGGCCACCAAGTGCTAACAGTCCGTGTCTAAATAATGTGTGAATGCTAGATAGTGTATGTGATGTAAACGGAGAGGTCTACTTTCTTGGGGACCTGAATATTGACTGGTTTTCCTCAAGCTGTCCGCTCAAGAGGAAGCTTCTTACTGTAACCAGTGCCTGTAATCTGGTTCAGGTTGTTAATCAACCTACCAGGGTGTTTACAAGCACTACAGGAAGAAGATCATCCACATGTATCGATCACATTTGTACTAATATGGCAGAACTTTGTTCAAAAGCTGCATCCGTGCCCATTGAATGCAGTGATCATAATATATTGGCTAATATCCAGGAAAGCCAAACATCTAAAAGCTGGGCCTAAAATAGTGTATAAGCAATCATACAAAAGATTTTGCTGTGACTATTATGTGGATGATGTAAAAAAAAAAAAGAATGTTGGTCTGATGTGATTAATAAGGAACATCCAGATGCTGCACTTGATACATTTTATTAAATTGATTCTTCCAATTACTGATGAACAGACACCTGTTAAGAAACTGACTGTTAGAACTGTTAAGGCTTCATGGATTAATGAGGAATTAAAAATCTGTATGGTTGAAAGAGATGGTGCAAAAGGCTAATAAGTCTGTCAGCACATCTGACTGGCTGACTTACTGCAAATGGAGAAATGATGTGACTAATCTCAACTAAAAGAAGAAGAAACTGTATTATGGAGCCAAGATTAATTATATAAAGAATTATGGAGAAAAAAATATACTTTAAATGAAATTATGAGCAGAAAGACACTCAACTCCATCTTTCATCGAATCAGATGGCTTATTCATCACAACCATTTGGTGTTGCCAATTATTTTAATGATGACTTAATTGGCAAAGTGAGCAAACTTAGACAGGAAATGCCAACAACGAACAGTGAGCCATCGTACTTATGCACAAAAAAAACAAATAATGAAAGAAAAGCATTGTAAGTTTCAATTTTCAAAGGTTGGGAGAGGTGAAAAAATTGTTATCGATCAATAATGACAAACCTCCTGGCATTGACAACTTAAATGGAAAGCTACTGAGGATGGTAGCTGACACTATAACCACGCCTATCTTTCATCTGAGCCTAGAGGAAAGTCTTTGTCCTCATTCCTGGAGGGAAGCCAAAGTCATTCCGCTACCCAAGAGTGGTAAAGCAGCCTTTACTGGTTCTAACAGCAGTCCTATCAGCTTGCTGCCAGCTCTTAGCAAACTGTTAAAAAAAATAGTTTGACCAAATACAATGCTATTTCTCTGTAAACAAATTAACCACAGACTTTCAGCATGCTTATAGAGAAGGGCACTCAACATGTACTGCGCTGACTCAAATGACTGATGATTGGTTGAAAGAAATTGATGATAATAAGAAGATTGTGGGAGCTGTGCTGTTAGATGGCAGTGCAGCCTTAGATATTATTGACCATAACCTGTTGTTGAAGAAACGTGTCTTTGGATTCAGGGCTATCTATCTAATATAACTCCGAGGGTTTTCTTTAATGGAAGCTTCTCAAATGTCAAACATGTCAAGTGTGGTGTACCACAGGGCAGCTCACTGGTGTTAAACAAAGCATGTGTGTCCATGTATGCTGACGATTCAACCATATCATTTTGGACCATTCATCTTTACAAACTGTTTCAGTTCAGCAATATTCTTACGATGTCTGGTGTGAACCGCTCTCTTGAGGTCATGCCACAGAATCTCAATCGGGTTGAGGTCAGGACTCTGACTGGGCCACTCCAGAAGGCGTATTTTCTTCTGATGTCATTCTGTTGTTGATTTACTTCTGTTTTTGGTCGTTGTCCTGTTGCATCGCCCAACTTGTGTTGAGCTTCAATTGGAGGACATATAGCCTTACATTCTCCTGCAAAATATCTTGACAATCTTAGGAATTCATTTTTCAATCTGATAGCAAGCTGTCCAGGCCCTGAGGCAGCAAAGCAGTCCCAAACCAGGATGCTCCCTTCACCATACTTTACAGTTGGGATGAGGTTTTGATGTTGGTGTGCTGTGCCCTTTTCTCTCTCCACACCTAGTGTTGTGTGTTCCTTCCGAACGACTCAACTTTAGTTTAATCTGTCCACCGAATATTTTGCCAGATGCACTTTTGCCAACTTTAGACGTGCAGCAATGTATGTTTTTTTAACAGCTTATTCCGTGTGCCTTTCCTTCGCTTTGCAGGCTGTATCCAGTGCCCTAAAGTTTAAATGCAACAATGTTTCACACAAGTTATTTTCAAAGAGATGGCTTATTTTTTTTATTTTGATTTAACCATCAAAGAGATGGCTAACAAAAGCAAGTGAGCTCCAATAAAAAAAACAGAAGATGATCATTTAAACTTAACTTCTTGTTAAAAGTGATTCTTGAAAACTTTTAGCAACAACATCTTTTTCGATAAGACCTGTTGCAGCCACTGCAAACTAGCCTTCAACAAAAGATCGCTAGCTAGACTGGGAAAACGACTGCTTGCTATTGGTCAGTGACCTGTTGTTCTTTGAGAAGGCAGACGTTTTCATAAATGTTTTGTAAAAATGGTCTCACCCATTACAAGTAAAAATGTGATTGGTTGATTCTACAGTCATTCCAAAATGTTGCCCCAATTCAGTTGAACGGCAGATGCCTTCTATCTAGCTTCTGATGGCCTAACCAATGGCTGACTTAGCTAGCTAGATGTATCTCCCCAGAGACCACCAAAGAGAAATCCTGATTGGATCTTTTTTTCTCATCAGCGTTAACCCTTTCCTTTCCAACAAAAACTGAATAGATTAAATCAGAACGCCATTGAAAAAAATTATGTAATTAGAATTATTATTAGAATTATTTAAAAATATATAATTTGCCCTTCTCTGAAGGTGTAGAAGGCCTTCATTGTTCCCCACTGTGTTCTGGATGAGTAATAATTAGTATATTGGCTCTATTTTCACTCAGCATGGATTCCCCTCCCCCACCATTCTGAATTTCTAAAGAATCCGTATGTTCTTCTGAAATATGAACACAGAAATACTGGACATTTTGAGCTCTTATGCTGCCGATTTGACAAAATTACAATCGTGGTCTTGAATTGGACTTGCATTTCTCTGGTCTCGGTCTTGACTCGGTCTTGGATCCTTGTCCCCCTCCCGCGCTCGGTCCCACCCCCCCTTCGGTCTTGACTCGGACTCGATTTGCTCTGGTCTTGAATTGGTCTCGCTTTAGGTGGTCTCAAACACAACACTGCTAATTTGCAGTGGGGGTAAATACAGGTGAATATATTGATAAAAGCCACCTTGTCCTAAAGAGATTTACATGGTTCACAAAATGTCATGCCAGGGAAAGCCTACATGAAACACAGCTCTTATTAAGTGTTTCTAAACTCCCCTATGGGAAAAATAAATGGTGGAAAAAAATTATTGTAACCATTTCCCTATTTGACTGCTAGTTTTTATGGGTTTTATGACACATACAGTGGTAGTTTATATATATTCATGAGTTGGAGGGGTGTGTTCAAGGGGCGTGGGCTATGGATTGGGATACACATTTTGGGTCTTTTCTTCTGACCTGCAGCACCATCAAATTGACCCCAAACCGCCTTCAAAATGTGTCATGCCACTTTGAAAGACAGCAGGTTCACCCCATGGAACGGGAGTAACGTTGAAGAGCACTGAGGAGAATATATTCCATATGCTGCTTTTTTTAAAAACATTTAGTTATTTTGCAGACTTTAGCAGTTGTAGAGACTGTAAAAGTCATACACCACTACAGCCCAATTTTTAGGAATGAACACCAAGGCAGACCGTGTCCCTTGTAGTTAGACAATGCATGGTGTGTTTTATGGGTGTCCTCCTGAAGCCATAGGATGGCAGTCAAGAAGGATGTCGTGTCACATCTGTACCAGTGCCTCCCAATCTGACGTCTGGATGTAGATCTATCACTAATAATTTGAGATTGAGTGTGTCCAACCACAAGCCTCAGTGGGCTCCAAAGACCCAGCACTGGCTGATGCAGCCTGATATCAAACAGTAGGTAGCATGTTGCATCCTTGCTATACAAAGCTGTTTCACTTTGTAAATCCTTACTACCTCTACACTGGTGTTAGTTGTGTAGGGAATACCGACCCCCTTGCTGTAGACTCTACCCTGAGTAAATAGATAAGATCACCCCTAGGGTCGGGAACACACACACACACACACACAGTCCACCACGCTTGCTTAAATTAGAAATCTAGCAATGATCAACCACAGCTCTTTTCCAGGGGCTTCTGGAAGAGAAGTGTGTCAACCAGTAAGCCTACTAAAGGACTGGCCGTGGCCAAATTACCGTATGAGACATGATGGGCCAGTTTGTGTGTGCATATTATATTAACTGGGTCGTGATGGTATTGTCATGAGGTCAGGGAGAGGTGCTTCTTCTTTTCACACCGCTATAGGAAGTGGTGGCGTTTAATGAAATAAGACCAGTACACCTCAGGACGCGACTGCAGGAGATATTAAACCTGTTTTAACCTGCAGCAAATGGATTTGAATGGTATTAAGGGATCAGACTAGGGCACTCCCCAGTACAAAATGCCATTGTTTTTGCTCTAGCTAGATACAATTTGGCATTTCCATGTATTTGTAAGTGCTCTCTTTTTATTTTCATGAGTTTGCTGTAGGAACACATTGCACACAAACTTTGGCAGTTTTTCTGTAGTATAAGCACACTCATAACATTGATAATCAGAAGGCACACTTCAGTCATTTCATAACTTTCACTTCCTTCTCTCTAGTCTTACCATACTTTTTAATTGACCACACTTGTATATCCTTTCATTTCCCTCTCTCTCTCTTCTCTCTCGCTCTCATATTTTCCTGTCTCTCACCCCACCATTCTGTAGTTTGAGGGCTGTAATGAATCTCGATGTGGTTTCAAAGAGCACGGTTCTAGTGTGTCATTGGCTCATGTGCTCACAACGCCCATCTTCTGATTGGTGAGTTCTGTGGAGTTTCCCAATTACACTGCCTTTTTTGTCTTTTTTTTTTTTTCCACGGGAAAAAAAACCTCACATGCCAGGAATGTGTACATTTGTCTCTGACAAATGACCTCTGTTATTGTTGCCAGGTGTGGGGCCGTATACCTCTGCTGCACTAAAGTCCCTGTGAAGCTGGGTTTTCAGAACATGGGGGCTCTACCATGTGTTTTTCAAATCACCACTTCTGCTGACTTGTGAATTATACATTTTAAAAAAAATCTCATGTTGACTTGATGAAAAAGTTAAATGTATTGTGCTTTTATCATATATCCTTGGAAGTTTTTGTGACAAATGTGCCCTGTTTGAAGAGAGAAAGTAAAATTCCACAGACGTTACAGTATTTAACCCCTCCAAGGTGAATTCACACATCTTCTAGGCCTCCAATCCACATTAAGAACTATATTAACATTAGAAATGTATCAAAGGGATGAAGTAATCATTATCAACATGCATTATATCATAGACCGATTTCTTCGCAGTAGAATTTTCTGTTGTTGAAAAAGGAAAGGATCACATCACAGTTTCTTTGGTACACAAGAGATGCTGACGTGGCATTAAGTGAAAAGAGTTGCATGACTGACTAGCCAAAGATGCATGTGCTCATAGGTGCACCTCCACTCACACCTGTGTCTGATGCTGCTGAGGGAGAGCCTGGACAGTCTGGTCAGTGGAGGACCATGGAGCTCTGCTGGCAGGGGGGGGCCCAGCCCAGCCCAGGGAGGATGAGGGTAGGATCCATGGAATTGACGGTCGAGATTGGGTTGACGCCTCATCGGAGCCCGGCAAGGTGCCCAGTACCAGCAAGCACTGTACCAGACTCCAAGGTCCTGAGACCCAAACCGGATCTCCCTTAGAGAGAGAACCGGGCTGTCCTGGGCCCTTTGGAGAGCTCACCTGCCCAGAATGAGCAAGCAGTTGGCAATGATGAGGACCTGTGTTCTGAGTCACTGAGGGAATATCAGGACAGGCAGCAGGACCCAGGGCTTGAGTCTGCCCCTGAGGGGTCTACCCAGGGCTTGAGTCTGCCCCTAGGTCTGACCTGCAGTCATACCCAACCCCTGTTCCATCTGTGTTTGTGGAGACTGAGTACCTCAGTGCATGGACAGTCAGCCAGGCCCTGCTCCTGAGAGTAAGACTGTGGACACAGCCAGAGACCCACACCATCCACTTCCACCACCACCAGCTCCCCAGAGCTGTACAGCCCAGCAACCCCCACTCAGACCCCTATACAGACCTCACCTAGAGATGTGCTACTCCTCACTGTGGAATGTTGTCCCACTCCTCTTCAATGACTGTGTGAAGTTGCTGGATATTGGTGGAAACTGGAACTCGTTGTCGTACAGGTCGATCCAGAGGATCCCAAACATGCTTAATGGGTGACATGTCTGGTGAGTATGCAGGACATGGAAGAACTGGGACATTTTCAGTTTCCAGGAATTGTAGCCAGATCAGTGGAGGCTGCTGATCATAATAATGGCCTAAAACGGAGCAATGGACTGGCATCAAACACCTGGCCTATTTGATACCATTTCACTAATTCAACCCCAGCCATTACCACGAGCCCGTTCTCCCCAATTTAGGTGCCATCAACCTCTTGTGATGCAAATCCTTGCAACATGGGGCTGTGCATCATCATGCTTAAATATGAGGTGATGGTGGCAGATGAATGGCATGACTATAGGCCTCAGGATCTTGCAGATGAGCTTCCCTGAGAAGGTTTCTTTTTTTTTTTTGCAGACATTTTTCTGGTGTGCAAACTCGGTTTCATCAGGTGTCCGGGTGGCTGGCCTCAGACGATCCCACAGCTGAAGAAGCTGGATGTGAAGGTCCTGGGCTGGCGTGGTTTCACGTGGTCTGCGGTTGTGAGGCCGGTTGAATGTACTGCCAGATTCTGTAAAACGACATTGCAGGTGGCTTATGATAAAGAAATGGACATTAAATTCTCTGGCAACAACTCTGGTGAACATTCCTGCAGTCTGCATGCCAATTGCAAGCTCCTGTAACTTGAGACATCTGTGGCATTGGGTTGTGTGACAAAACTGCAAATTTTTTAGTGGTCTTTTGTCCCCCAGCACAAGTTGCACCTGTGTAATGCTCATGCTGTTTAATCAGCTTATTTATATACCACACCTGTCAGGTGGATGAATTATCTTGGCAAAGGAGAAATGTTCACTAACAGGGATCTAAACAAATTTGTTCACAAAATTGGCAAGAAATAAGCTTTTTGTGCGTATTAAACATTTTCGGGATCTTTTATTTCAACTCATGAAACATGGGACTAACAGTTTACATCTTGCGTTTTTATATATATTTTTGGACAGTACTTATTCCAACCTGGGCACCTTTTTAGGCCTTCGCCCAATCTGGTGACTACATGGGGAATTACACCGTGATTTCTCAAGTGTCTTTTTTAAAATGTAGCTTGTGGCATATTTATCACCCCTTCCTAGAAGTTGTAGAATTTCTAATATCACAGTTTTCTTTATTGATGGTGTAGATTCACTCACTCCCTATTTCTGTCTGCACTTGGCATAGTGTGATCATCCGAATAGCTTTCTGATAAGTGATGAATGAAACAATGAATGCGTTTCAGAGGGTGTGTCTTTACGTGACAGTATTTGTGAAAGCCCCTTGCACATGTTAATCTTTGACCGTTGAGTCACAAAAATCCCACATTACATCTAGAGTTGATTTAACGTTTCTGTGTTCTGCAGTCTCTCAGCGTGTGAATGGCCAGTGAATGGTGGTTACCTGCGCGAGATTCCCTTCCTCCTCACCTCCCTCAGAATCCTAATGCCATCCCCTACGCCCGTCTCAGGACTCAGGCCAGACACACTGGTGCAGATGTAACAGTGTTGCTTCCGTCCCTCTTCTTGCCCCTACCTGGGCTCGAACCAGGGACCCTCTGCACACATCAACAACAGTCTCCTGCGAAGCATTGTTACCCATTGCTCCACAAAAGCTGCGGCCCTTGCAGAGCAAGGGGAACAACTACTTCAGGGATTGACATCACCCGATTGAAACGCTATTAGCGCGCACCAGCGCTAACTAGCTAGCCATTTCACATCAGTTACACAGACACTGCTCTGAGTCACACACACTAAGTTGGTCACAGGTCACACCTCAGACTAGGAGATCGCATAATGCACACCACATAGCATGGTCACATGGACAGAGATTACCACAGCTGTCACTCAAACCAGTATATACACACACGTCTGAATCTATCCCTTTTGTCTGATATGCATTTTGTTTGACTTTGATATGGAAGGTGGTTGTATGGACATTATTACATGAGACATCATTACAGCCATCACTACATGAGTGTGACAGCAGCAGCCTGTGTGTCTGGCTCTGTTTATGTCTCCCAGTGTTGCAAGCCTTGGCGGAGTACTGAAGGCTGTGCTGACTGTAGAGCAGGGGGATAGACAGCAGGGGGCAGTGGTGCTCTGGGGAGCTGCATTGACCTGGCTGCAATGCAGCCGCATCAACAGGAACAAAAGTAAAGTCAGGACAAGTAAAAATGAGTTACAGGGATTTTTACGGTAACTTTGTTAAACATTTTGCAAAGTGCTAGAAATCGTTCTACTTGTATGCATTACATAATCCAACTAGCTATTTAACTATTTAGATCATGCTTAATGCATGAGCTGCCGCCCCCTGCTCCTGTGCAGATGCCGTGTGGGAGTTCAGGGTGCTGCTGGTGAGGGAGAGTATGACGTCAGGCCTGCTGGAGCTCTACTCCACCCCCCCTGGGGCTCCTGTGCCAAACATAGCAGCACCAGCCTGGAGACAGACCTTAGCACTCTTGTCCCAGAAGTACACTGGTGAGCAGCTACAACAGATTTTGTTTGCCAAATGGTGGGTTGGGGCCTACTCGTGTGACTCATGGCCGTTGCAATTCCTACAGAAGACTGGGCTGTGGCCAGAAACATTACTTATTTGGAGGGTCACAGGAAAATACAATTTGTATTTTTTTGGTTGGGCAAGGCACAAAAATGTTTGCCTGGCGACTCATCCTGAATTGAATTCTGCTGCTCTTATCAGTGCATTTGGAAAGTATTCAGACCCCTTGACTTTTTCCACATTTTGTTACTTTACAGCCTTATTCTAAAATGAATTAAATACATGTTTTCCCTCATCAATTTATAGACAATACCCCATAATGACAAAATACATTTTGGGGGGATGAAGATATATATTTTTTTATTTTAAAAAATGTTGCTCAGGTGCATCCTGCTTCTATGAATCAACCTTGATGTTTCTACAACTTGATTGGAATCCACCTGTGGTAAATTGAATTGATTGGACATGATTTGGAAAGGCACACACCTGTCTATACAAGGTCCCAGAGTGCATGTCAGAACAAAAACAAAGCCATGAGGTCGAAGGAATTGTCCGTAGAGCTCCGAGACAGGATTGTGTCGAGGCACAGATCTGGGGAAGGGTACCAAAACATTTCTGTAGCATTGAAGGTCCCCAAGAACACAGTGTCCTCCATCATTATTAATGGGAGAAGCAAACATTTCTAAAAAAAACAACAGATTTTGCTTTGTCATTATAGGATATTGTGTGCAGATAGATGAGGCGGAAAAACTAGTTAATTTTAGAATACAGCTGTAACCTAACAAAATGTGGAAAAAGTCAAGAGGTCTGAATATTTGGTGGACAGTTTTTTTTTTTTTCAATCTCTTTCTCATCTGCAGTTTGTGACGGTCTCACCGTCAGTATTATTTCTTTCTCACAGCAACAGATTAGTGCAGGTATTGGTTGAGAGGCTCTACTCCTTACTTGTCATTCTCAGACACACCTTCCTCCTTACCATCTGAAGAGAGCAGTGTCCCCACTGCCCGGGTCTTCTTACTGCTGGATTTGTAAGTCATCTCTACTCACTTGATTCAACTCCAAATGTCATATCATTTTACCAGACACTCTTATCCAGAGCAAATTACAGTAGTGAGTGCATACATTTTCATACTGATCCCTACACGGAATTCTACATGGGAATGAAACCCACAACCCTGGCGTTGCAAACGCCGTGCTCTACCGACTGATCTACAAGGGCTGTGTTTTGAACTACCCTACCAGACTACACAGAATTCTACATGGGAATGAAACCCACAACCCTGGCGTTGCAAACGCCGTGCTCTACCGACTGATCTACAAGGGCTGTGTTTTGAACTACCCTACCAGACTCCTCGAGATTTGATATTTGGTTCTGATCGAGAACACATGAAGCAGTGCAGAGTCATCCTAGTCACAGATCTTTGGGGTATGTTCAGGCACAATCCCAGAAAGTACTAGTCTGATATGTAAATTGACTTTATTTTTGTATGAATTGGTTGGAATATTAATAACTTTGCCTCATGTGAAATACAAAGTTATTTTCAGTGTACAAGTTTTGCAGTATAGTGCCGTAGCATATTTTGTTTGGTCATATCAACATTTACTACAGAAACATACAAACCTCAATGCGTTCTTCCTTGCACCTCTTGATTGCAAGCCACGTCATTTTATAGCTTTTTAAATGAAGGTGGGAATTTGTAGGCAAGCCACTTCATGTATATAATCACTTAGTTGCTAATACTATGTATTGGTTATTGAGAGGCTTTGACAACCACCGTTCGGCCATATTGGCACTACCCAGTAGGAGCAGTCCTCTATAGGAATGAATGGGGTTCTACAGTATTTCAATGAAATGTTTCATAGACAAAATTACATGGATTTAAGTGTTTTGTTGTAATGGAGAAAGTAACCGTAGTAATCTAAAAAATTATACTTTAAGGATAAAAAAATAAATAATGTTTAGCTCACAATGTAATTTAAAAGTATGCATTAAGATGTTTGTAATATAATAAATGTGGCAAAAACGAATGTAGACATCAATAAAAGCGTTTCTATAGCTTCCAAAATATGTTTTACAATGGTGGGGCTGCCAAGATGTAGTCAGTGGCTTCAACACAGTGCCCCCTATTAGTCATCCAGTGTATATATAAATGATTTTGTCACTTCCCACAACCAATCGGTAGCTCGAGTTTGACACGTGTGTCTGCGGAATTCCCCCAACACTCCGGGGCTTTCCAGCTGACTGATAGACTGTATGCGATCAGGCGATCATAACAGTCTAACTAACCAGATAGATTGGATACAATCAACGGTTGACTCGATGGAGAAATACATGGAACAGAAATGCATGGAGCAAATCCCGGATTTCAGCTGACACTGAAGTGAACACCACTGTGTGCTTTTGAGGGTACGCCGTGACATTCTACAATCGGGTTGATCGACTACAACAGCAGCTGTTGTGCTGTCTTGTTCATTGCGTAGAGGTGGATCAAGTTCAAGGAGTTCAAAGGTACGGAATTGCATTAACAGTTACTGTCTGTTGGGCCAAAATGCAGTTTGTGATGTGTATTGTAGTGTATGTAGCCTATTGTAGTCTGTTCCCTGCTACAGGTTTATAATCATATAACGTTACATTAAAAACAGTGGATAGTGATGGTTTATAATATGCAAGGGTAATGGGGCCATTCCATGGTAACATTGATGCGGAGACTCGTTTTTTTCTCTCACTTAGATGTATGTCAAATAAAAACCAATGATTGCAAAGTTAAACAAACAATACAACTTTATGCACAAGGACGACTTCTAACAATGTCTACAGAACATTTTACGAAAACACGTACACGAATAACAGTGCAGATGCGAAGTTGCGTAACAGGACGACGGCACAAACCGTAATTCTGTTACCCAACTATGCATCTGCACTGTTATTCAAGTAAATATATTTTTTTAAGTGAAAAATCAGGGAGCCCCAGTAACACTCCTGTTGTGGAATTTCCCAAATCGATGACAGTTGTTGTCACTCTCTTAAACTCATTGGACAAGAAGCCCATCTTGCTGGAAAGTTGTGGCTATTGTATAAATGATGGTTTATGATACAACTTTAATGGCCGAATAAAGACTTTGCTTCCAACTGATTGTCTGTGATTTGCATTATAATTTGTTCAGGATTGTTTCACGGGGAAAAGTGGGTTGCGGGTTTGTCCCCATCTCAGCAAGCAGGGCCTGCAAATTCTGTTATTAGTCTGTACCATTTGGATATGAGCACACACACTTGCTGTGCAGTTAGCTACTAGTGGAGGTTGTAGGGGCAGACCGTAGGATAACGTTAAACCCACAGGAAATACCCAATGGACTAATAACAGCAGGTTAATTTTATTGCAGGGAGGTGACAGTGAGCCTGAAATATCATCATCTATGATCCACTGACAGGCATCATGTCTGGAGCACTGAGGTATGTACTGCTGCTGTGATTTGTTGTGCTGCTTTTGTTGGCCTCTACAGTCTTTGACAGCTGATTGTTCTCTCCAGTAAGATTGGGGTCATTTTTGAACAGACTGGGACTATGAGTCCAGTTCAAGGACCTGAGGTCTGTTTTTTTAAAGGAATGGACCGTGAAATGGTTGTGCATGTTTTTGGTGTAAAATGAAGTTACACACAAATACAATTGACTGTTTGGCTAATTCTGCTGTTTTCTAGCTTTGATAGCTGAGGTGGAGTAGGCCTATCCAACGTATTGAGAGTTAAATGGTGGCTATGTTCATCTTTCTGCTGCTGCGGTGGTGTTTGCCAACTTTTATCTAGTTGTAGTCTTTGCCGTATTCATCCGGTCATGCATAATTGCACATTCTTGAGTCTTCTGATACACCCACACGTCGTTCTCTTATGCCACTCGGAATGTAAGGGCTCGGTTCTGTTTAGTGTTGTCACGATACCTCTATTGCGATGCTACGATGCCAGGTTTTCCTTGGCGAAAAAACAAAGCAGATTTCACTCTTATGGTCCTTTTTTTAAAAACCTACTTTTGCAAAATAAACAATTGACTGTGCGTGACAACCATAAGGCAGTTTTTAGGACTGTTCTTTGACAAAATTAGCACCGTTAGCCTCAAGAAATGAAGTCTGCTTCATGTTTTTGTTTCCTGTCCTTCCTTCCTTATCGCGATACTGGTATTGTGACAACCACAGTTTCTGTTATGGATGGCAGATGTCACTGCTGGCATTGCTCAAATCTCAGATTTACTGTCAATTCATCATCATGACACTGACAGTTTGCATGACAATGTTACACATGTCATATATATATATATATATATATATATATATATATATATATCTACAACATGAACACGGCCCAGTCAGTGGAAGCAACTGACAAAGAATGTAGAACCTGACGGGCACAGGAGATGCATACTGAAGGTTTCATTATTCTAGAATAGGGTCCTTTGTTGGCAGGGATTGTCCCTATTGTTTAGAGTCGGGAAAGACTGTTTCAGGCAAGTCATTTAGCAGATGCTCTTATCCAGAGCGACCCTCAGTTAACATCAGTTTAAGTCAGGATTTTTATTCAAGTAGTCTTATTCTATAGTACGTAAGTTCAGTAGGATTTTTAAAAAATAAAAATTTTCTCTGCGCTTGCGAGTCAATTTAGAATGGTAGCTACTGAAGGAAAAACCTTCAGGAAGCTGAAGAGGCGGAACGCTGAAGGTTGGCTGTTATCTGAGGGAAAGAGACAAATATAGAGGCTGAGGCCTTTTTATTAAAAAAAACATCAAGCTTTTGTATCTGGTGTAGTGCATCAATCTGACATCAGTGGCAGCACTGAGCTGGTATTCTGGGGGCTTTCCTCAGTTTTTTTTCCCCCCTACTCAACTTCCTTGAAGTGATGTGTGAGGTAGAGGGGAGGGGAAAGAATAGAACACTACAACACCCTTCCTTGGTCACGTACTGTAGAGTATGAGAAAGTGAAACCACAATGTTCGAGTCCAGTGTATGGGATTGAACGTTTATCTTTTGTTTGGTTGTTGTTGTTTTTTTAAATTGTTGTATTTGAGTTGTGGGGGGGGGCGGGGGGGAAGAGGGAAATTACACTTGAGTCAAGTGAGAATTGAGTAGTACTGAAGTAAACCACTTCCTGTCTGTGTTACGTCTCTACATAACTGACAGGTCGGGTGACTAGTTGTTCATGAACAGAAAGGAGGAAAGACTTTTTTTTGGCAAGCCAGTACATTTGGTCATTTGTATTCCTCGTGTTTCAGAATGGATGAAGCTCAGTACAGCATGAAAATGATTGAAAATGAGGTAAGACCTACAGTATATTGACATGTTTTTTTTTTTTTCTTTGCTGGCTGTGTTAGAAAAAAATCAAATGAGACACTATTACGTTAAGTAACGAAGTGGTAATGACAACACGTGTGATCTCCCCAGCTGATGATGAATTTGTCCTATGAGTTCATGCCCCCTGTGGATGTCAAGATCGAGCCCTATGTACCGGAGACCGGTGGGTTTCTACTTTCTACCCTACGTACACATGGTAACAGCATACTCAAGTTTTAGTGATGTAACTTGATGGTACTGTGCACTCAAGTGGAAGTGATCTCACCACACGTTTTGATATGGCTTTCAGAAGTGCGCACATGTTCTGCATGGTTATTATGACGTCGTACACACTTGAACTGTTTTTTTTACACTATGTAATGCATGTGCTGTCTGTGTATTTTTGTTCGGTGGGTTCTCTGCCCTGGTTTATTTGAAGGGCTTGGATGTGAACCTCTATGTAGCCACCCCCTTTCAGTGACAGTGACTCTGTTTCTTTGTCACAGCTCATGGACCCTACATTCAGATCATTGAGGAGCCCAAACAGGTGAGCTCAAGAGTTTCTCGAAACAGTGGAATGATGTCGTCGTTTCTGTTCAAATAAGTGCATAAGACTGAACAGAAGCTCTTCCCTCTTTTCATTGTGAAACTATGACATTTACATAATCGGGTTGATTCACACCCCAAAAGTTATATCGTTACGTTAGATCTAACTCGACTCTCCCAGAGGAGATACCCTTTGAACTAGAATGGAATGTACAAATATAAATAACCCCCACTCCGGTCTTTAATGGCATAAGAATATGACGGTGGGTTGGAAAGTCCAGGATTGATAAAGTTACAGTAAGTGCTGTCACTGCTCTTGGGGATTATCCCTTGACTTCCTTGTCCCCCTGTGTCTGCAGAGAGGCTTCAGATTCCGCTATGAGTGTGAGGGTCCGTCCCACGGTGGGCTCCCAGGGGCCTCAAGCGAGAGGAACAGGAGGACCTATCCAACTGTCAAGGTCAGCTATTGTACTGTAGTACACAGGGTGGTTGGATACTTGGCTGTCTTTTAGTTTGACTGGCTCGGTCTGCTTTTCATCAGGCGTCTTGGTTCAAGGGAGTTGAGATGCCTTACTTTCAGCCCAATAAGCTTTCGAAAGTGTATATGTGATATACTGACATGCTAGGATTATTTGAGACGCATGTTATGAATAAAAACAATTGTTTTAGTGTCATAGACTTTCTCTCAATACTCTATCATTATAGAGCATGGACATGTTTCTCGTTAATAATAGTCTAACCCCCCCCCCAGGTGTCTAACTATGTGGGGATTGCCAGGGTGGAGGTGCAGCTAGTGACCCACTCAGACCCCCCCCAGGTCCACGCTCACAGTCTGGTGGGGAGGCAGTGCTGCACGGAGAGTGGCATATGCAGTATGGATGTGGGCCCAAACGACCTCACAGCACAGTGAGTACTGATGGGTTGTCTAGCATTGTCATATCTAATTGTGTTGAGACTGTAGTAGTAATAATAATAACAAGCTAGATGTGTACCGCTTGGATTCATTTAACATAGTCTGTGAATGGAATATGTGTACAATAGCTGCAACATGACTGGCGAATGTCAACATCTCTCTTAACTTCCCGTTTCCATTTCTCTCTCTCTGTAGGTTCAGTAACCTGGGCATCCTTCATGTCACTAAGAGAGGGGTGGGGGAAGTGTTGTGCAAGAGACTGAGAGATGAGAAGAGGAGGCAAGGGGGGCAGCACTATCATTTTACTGGTAAGAGCCTGAAACCCTATGCCACTGTCCTTTTTTTAAATGAGGAAATCTACTAAGGAATCCGAACTTGAGATATACTATGTGCAACCAACATATTTGTGCAAATCTTAATGCATGACTTACACACACATAAATACATTTCTTTGTGAAAACTGCAACAAAACACGCCCTCTCTCTGTCTACCTCACACAGATGCAGAGGAACAAGCCATAGGGAGAGAAGCCAAGGAGCTTGGGAAGATCATGGACCTGAACATAGTGAGGTTAAAGTTCACGGCCTACCTCCAGGACAGTAACGGCGGGTTCTCTAGGGCCCTGAAGCCGGTGGTCTCCAACCCTATCTATGACAGCAGTGAGTACAGCCCCCTTCACCTCAGTGTTCTTCAATCTTGGTCCTGGGTGTGCAGGCTTTTGTTCCAGTCCAGCACTAATCCATGTTATTCAACGTGAATACCTACCCAGTACCCACCTTTGGGGTATTTTTATTTCAAGTTATCAGTAATTAACTTGATGTTTTCTCTACTCAGAGTCACCCAATGCCTCGAACCTGAAGATCTCCCGTATGGATAAGACCAGTGGGTCTGTGCTGGGAGGAGATGAGATCTTCCTACTGTGTGACAAAGTACAGAAAGGTGAAGGACCAACTCCTACCTATATGGGGGCCGATTCACCCCGCACTGATTTTACAATAGTTTGTGTGGAAAACAATTTACACAATTTCACTCATTTATCATAATTTGGTGTACTTTCCAGATGACATTGAGATCCGCTTTTATGAAGAGGATGATGGAAGCTGGGAGGCCTTTGGTGATTTCTCTCCAACTGATGTCCACAAGCAGGTACAGAGTCTTTACTCAGACCTGTGTGTGTGTGTCGGTGAGGATTTAAGTATTTGGAATCAGTTGACGTCGCACCATGTGTCATCCTACTCATAACTTTCTCGTTGATGTCGCTGCGCTTGCTCCCCACCTGTGCAGTACGCCATTGTGTTTAAGACGCCACCGTACCACAGCGCCGAGATCGAGCGTCAAGTCACTGTATTCCTCCAGTTGAAAAGGAAGAAAGGCGGCGACTGCAGCGACCCCAAGCAGTTTACCTACGTTCCCCGAGTTCAAGGTGAGTTAGTCTGCTACTCACAATCCCTTTTGTACGGGAGAAGGATGTCGAAATGCAGAGCCAGAGACCCCCGTTGGATTGAATCAAACCCTTTCAACTCTTTCTCTTCCCCTCTCTCTCTTTTCTCTCCATCTCTTCTCTCCTTCGCTCCTCTGTGTGTGTGTGTAACCTAGATAAAGAGGAGGTGCAGCGTAAAAAGCAGAAGCCCTTCCCCTATAATGACCAATGGGGAGGACCTCTGGGAGGGGCTGGGGGTGCAGGGAGAGGGGCCGGAGGATTCGGAGGCGGAGCAGGTGGCGGTGGCGGTGAGGAACCTAGATGTACATACTTGAACTCCTGTTTCTGTCGGCCCTTCGTCTCGTTGCTATTAGATGAAACGCTGGCCTCATCTGTTAACCCTTGTAACAGCTGTGTCATCGGCACTTAATCGTTTCTTTCCTATCCACAGGCTTCCAGTTTAACCAGCAGATGAATGGAACGGGGTGGATGGGGGGTGGATTCTCTGGTTTTGGGGGCGGTGGAGCCCAGATGTCAGGCACCACTGCCCAGGCTGAGGGGACCCAGCAGCAACAGGCAGGAGGGATGGCCGGACAGACGCCAGGACAGACATCCTCACCACTACAACAGCAGCTCTTCCAGATTGGTAAGCCACATTTAGAGCAGTGCTGGGGCAGGGGGAAATTACAGCTAGCTAGCTGTTGGCGAGGTAGTCATTAGAGGTGTGTTGTGCTAATGAGACAATCCTGTTGTTTCCAGCTGCCACTCTCCAGAGCAGGGCCACTCGGATGAGCAAGCAGACAGCTGGGGCTCTACTACAGTACTGCACCACTGGGGACGTCCGGGTCCTTCTGGCAATGCAGAGACACCTATGTGGGGTCCAGGATAAAAACGGAGACACGTGAGTCGAACTCTGGCTTCACAGTAAATCTTTTGTTTTTAAATATCTGAGTTGAATGTCTGCCTTCATTATGTATACAGGTGTTTGCTGTGCCTCACTTGTGTGTTTGGTCTCCCCACAGGCCTTTGCACCTGGCCATCATTCACCAGCAGTCAGCTGTGACCCAGCAGCTGGTTCATACACTCCTCACCATCCAGCAACACAAAGTCCTTAACAAGCTCAACCACCTCGGCCAGGTACTCGTCCTTCTTCCTCTCACACCTGGACAAGACCGCTAGCTGTTCAGTGTCAACGCGATAATTCCCAAAGTGCCCTTGTCCATCCCTCCTGACCTTGTCTGCCATCTCTCTCTCTCTGAAGACTCCTCTCCATCTGGCGGTGATCACCAGGCAGGTTAAGGTGGTGGATGTTCTCCTCCGGGCCGGAGCAGACCCCACCCTGCTGGACCGGGACGGACGGACCGCCCTGCACCTGGCAGCGCTGGCCGGGGATGACGTCACACTCCGGGTCCTGCTGGGCCACCTAGGAGAACGCTACCTCCACCTGGTCAACATGGCCGACTATCATGGTGATTTGGGATGGTGGAAAGAAGGGGTTTATTCCGCTTATGAGAGACTTTAACATGATAAATGGCCAGTCTGTTTTTTAACCCTATGTGAATTACCAATCAAGCATTGGTGTACAAGGCATTTTATGGTTGCTGCTTAGTCTCAGAAGTAATAAACTCAGCTGTAGTATTTCTGTTCATTTAAGGCTGGCATTCAATCCAATCCGCATTAGATCTCCGTTATATCGCACTTAGCATTTTAAAGGTAATTTCCGATTGAGCCGACATGTGCAGGAACAATGCCTTTTTAGAAGACTCATTGTCTACAAGCGTGGTTGGATTGAATCTCGACCTTAAGTTGGAAAAACTACAGCTGAGCAGTATGTGCTTATTGATGTAGTACATTGTATTAATCTCTCTCTCTCTCAGGTCTCCATCCTCTCCACCTGGCTGTTTGTAAGGGAGGAGAGCGCTGTCTGCGTCTGCTGGTGGAGGGCGGGGCTAAGATCAACGCCCCGGAGCAGAAGAGTGGATGCTCCGCCCTCCACCTGGCTGTTAGAGAGAACTACTTCAAAGTGGCCTGCACTCTCATCACAGAGGTACCCGTCGTGGCACACACACCTTATATAAACTGTGCTACTCATACTATTCTTACTCCTACTCTGTTATCTAACCTGGCACGTCTCCTCCTGTCCTACAGCTGAAAGCAGATGTAAACATGTGTACGTTTGGAGGGAACACTCCTCTCCATCTGGCTGCCAGTCGCAGCTCCCCCCCCCTCTGCTCCATGCTCATTGCTGCAGGTGAGATGCACGCATACCCCCTGCTAACCATCCAATGCATGTCATATGCATGGGATGTTTTTATCTCAGTCTGTTTGAAAAGGGGCTACAGTAAAGTCAAGATTCAAGTGCGTGAGCAGTAATTTGTGGCTCGCCGGGGTATTTAGTTTTTTTGTTTTGGAAAAGCGTCTAAATGGCTAGTAAATAAACGTGAACAGAACGCTGACGACTTTCCCGTCTCTCCTCAGGAGCCGACAAGAATCTGGAGAACGACGAGCCGCTCTTCTTCAGCTCCTCCTCGTCAGATGAGGAGCAGGAGGATGGACCAGTAAGAGATTTCAGAGAATCGGCGATCCAACAGCTACCGAACACAACACCACTTTCAGAGGGAGAACAAGTCAACCCTCGTAAGAGGTCAGCAACAGGACATACACCCTTTGACCTGGCTAAATGTCATAAGGTGAGATTGATTTAGCCTTATCAACCCAACGTTTGTGTCGGGAAAAGTGATTTCAAAACAGTACTTGTTGTGGTGTGGATGGAGAGGCTTGAGTTTTTTGCCATTGCGCTTACATAAAAGCTTCCTTTGCTACAGGTGAGAAACCTTCTAGACACCAGACAGAGTCCCAAGCCCAGTCAACAATCAAGTAAAAAGCCTAAACCGAGCAGCATGGAAGGTAAGAACCTTCATATCACCATTTTGACTCTGAACATTTACCTGTGGTCTGCCTAGTAATCTAACTGCTGTTCCCATTCCCCTCAGCAGAAAGAGGGCAGCTAGACAGTGAGACGCTAAGCAAGCTGTGTGAGCTCCTCAGTCTGAACGATGTGCCCTGGAGACAGCTGGCAGAGAAACTCAACATGCTCTCACTGGCACACCTATATCAGGAGAGTCCCTTGCCCTGTCACAACTTGCTGGAGAATTACCAGGTGAGCAAAGGGGGCTTTTTATGCACGTTTGCGCATGCACACATGCACGTGTCAGTCTAGTTAGGGGTAAGTATGCATTATTTAAGGGCTTAATTCAGTCCATATCGCCGAAGTTCAGCACTGTAGCACACTTGAAAGTTAAAGGTAATTTCTGATTGAGCCGACATGCGCGGCATTTACCGCGACTACAGCCTCCGAACGTTGGAACACTGCATTTACTTTTAAATCGCGCTGAACTTCAGTGATATGGATTGAATCGAGCCCTGAGTATGCCGTTTTAGAACAGCAAGACTGTGCTTGATGAGTATTTGGCTAATAGTGTCCAAGCTGACAGTATCTCTCTCTGTGTGTGTAGTTGGGTGGCGGTCCAGTGGAAGGCCTGGTGGAAGCTCTACAGTCTCTGGGTCTGACTGAAGGAGTGAGACTACTGAGACAGGCTGAGCTGAGAGAGGACAAACAAAACACAGGTACTGAACTCATCCTACATTGCAGAACCACTAATATAGTCATAAACATTATCTCTCTACCATACACTTGACCTTGCAAATACATACTGTATGTAGTTCCTTTCCAAAAACAGATGATTGTATTCTATTTGACTGTTTATGCCTTATAAAATAAAACCAAATAAGCATTTATCTCTGCTAATCAGATCAGACAGTGGACAGTGGCTTTGCTAGTCAGCCAATGGAGGAGGAGCTGGAGGAGCCAGCCTTGGCCAACCAGTGAGCAGCAGGAAGGGTGAGGGGTAAGACCCTCGTGTGAGGGACGTTTCACCCCAACGTTTCATCATGGAGATATGACTAACTCTGTTCAGCACGCACATTGGGAATCTGATGTCATACCCAAGCCTCTACTGATAAATGCAGAATTCTCTCTCTGCCATGACTGGCAGTCAACCAGTTTGAATTTTTCTAACGAGCTGAAGGGAAGAAAATCTCAATGTACAATTTTAAGTGGCGTTATATCTTGTTCCGTTATTTCTGATGGTGACTGAGTTTTTTTTTTGATGGTCCATTTGTGTCTTCCAAAAAGTCCCAGTATAAATGAAAATTCTTAAACGTGCAACATCAAATTGATCAATGGAATTATCAATTTAACTCATATTTATTGGCTGACAATCTTACTAATACTGTGTATTCATTTGGTTTAACATTCAACCAAATATAATTATACAGCCTTATTTCAAATGTTTGTGGAAGGTTTGCTGTGTAACGTTTTGAAAACTTGTCAATGTTGAATCAAATGCATTTTTTTCTTTTTTTTTTCTGACAAATGGATCTTTTCAAAAATGTTTATTTTTGTCCTCTGCCCCAAACATACAAACCATTTAGTATATTTCACAGAGCGCAAAATCTGAATGTGTTATTGACAATATGTACAGCTAACGGGAAATGAAAGAAATAAGCGGGTATGGGGTCCAGTAAAAACCTCTACATGAAGCAGTATACTATCTTTTTTTGTTGACAAATACTTAAGACCAAGTTGACTGATAAGCAGAAAAGAAATGGGGCCTACTCTTGAAATAGAATATCTAAGCCAAAGTGGTAAAGGGTGTGACAACCCCTGTTTTTATATCACAGAAGCCCTACTTTGGCTTGTAATTCTGTCTATCCATGGTTTCTCACCATACCACCTCACATATTTACACTGGGGGAAAGAGACACACCCAAAAGTGATTTGTGACATTCTGCATGACTGCACCTTACCGTGTCATGGTCCCTGTAGAATTACACTGACAGCCAACATTGCTAAATGTGACCAACTGAGTTTGAACCGTGTCCTCTGAGCAACAAGACTGTTAGCCCGCTGAGCTAAAGCCTAGATAATAGTTTGAGGCAAGGGCACTCACAGTTACACTAAGCCATTTTGTGGTTTTATTCAAACAGCCATATTTGCGGATGCCTAACTCAACAACAATCATCTCATTCTGTTTGCAGTGGGGGTCCTCATGCATAGAATCACGTCACCATGGTCAAATTTTAACATGGAGGGGGTGATCCCTGTGGGTCTATGATGACACCCAGATAACTATCACGCACTCCTGTTACTCATACAGTACAACCTGCGGCCATTGTTTCCCATTGGAACAGCAAACTCTGGTGACCATATGGTGGCATTACTGCACTGGTTCAGACCACACTGCAAGCCTGAGAAGAAAATGGCTATGCCTCGGCATGATATTTATTTTTACCTTTATTTAACTAGGCAAGTCAGTTAAGAACAAATTCTTATTTTCAATTCTATATACACAGTGAGAAATTGTTTTGGTTCTCTACTAAAGCACTTTGGATTTGAAATGACTGAGGTTAAAGTTCAGTCAGTCAGCTTTAATTTGAGGGTATTTTCATCCATATCGGATTAACCATTTAGAAATTACAGCACTTTTTGTACATCGTCCAAAAGTATTGGGGCAAATTCACTATTAAAGATTGTGCCCAAAATAAATGGTAAATAGATGTAATTTGAGTCACTTTTATTGTAAATTAGAATATAATATTTCTAAACACTTACATGAATGTGGATGCTACCATAATTACAGAAACTCCTGAATAATGTGCGAGAAAGTTTGACACATATACTACCAAGACATGCTAACCTCCCCTGTTATTGTAATGGTTTGAGGTTAGCGTGTCTTGGGGTTCTGATATAAAATGCTAACCTCCCCTGTTATTGTAATGGTTTGAGGTTAGTGTCTCTTGGGGGTATGATACTGTATTTGTGCTTGATGCAGTCATTGTGTGCTCTGAATATGGGACCAAATACCTTTAACTACTACTTTAATAGACTAGAACGTCCCTAAACTTTTGGTCTATGTTAAAAAAATGTATTTTTTTGTAAGTGCTGTAATTTCTAAACGGTTCACCCGAAATGGTTGAAAATACCTTTAAATAAAAGCTGATAGTCAGCACTTTAACCCCATAGTCATTGTATCATGTCAAATCCATAGTGCTTGAGTACAGAGCCAAAAAATTAACTGTCCCAATTTTGGGACTTTTGGAGCCCACTGTATTTACACATGTTACATTCTTTTATGCATATACACCGAGTGTACAAAACATTAGGAACACCTCTTTCCATGACCCTGACCACATGAAAGCTATGATCCCTTATTAAATACACTTTAATCAGTGTAGATGAAGGGGAGTAGACAGGTTAAAGGATTTTTAAGCCTGGGGACAAGTGAGACATGGATTGTGTATGTGTGCAATTCAGAGGGTGAATGGGCAAGACAAAATATTGAAATTCCTTTGAACGGGGTATGGTAGTATGTGTCAAGCACCGGTTGGTGTCAAGAACTGCAAAGCTGCTGGGTTTTTAACACTCAACCGTGAACATCCAGCCAACCTGACAACTGTGGGAAGCATTGGGGTCATCATGGGCCAGCATCCCTGTGGAATGCTTTCGACACCTTGCTTGCAGAGTCCATGCCCCAACGAATTGAGGCTGTTCTGAGGGCAAAAGCCAGTGCAACTCAATAATGTTTTGTCCACTCAAGTGTATACTAGATTGGGTGTGGTAGGCAGGCAGTGCCTTGTTTTCTTTCCTCATTACAATTCACGATACTGAATTTAAATCAACATTCAACCAACATTTTAAATCAATCCGTCATCAATTATCTGATGAGTTGTTCCTGTAGAGACATTTGACCTACAGCGGAGATGTACTGTAAACTAAGCCTCCTGTCACGTTTATTTTTTTTCAAGTTATACAAATGAAAAACACCATGTGAATCACATAAAGGGAAAAAAGGGGATAGTCTTGATACCATAGCGAAGCATGTCCTCTTGAGTGAGTCTCCCATCTCCTCGTACGCATGCAGTCCTCCTACTCTTTAAGTTCATTAAACCGATAGACAGCCAGTCTGTGTGATCAACCTACTTCATCAACCCATTAGTAAGACAAAAACACTCAAGGATTAGTGGCGGTGCCATAGCTGATGTGTGTAAATGTCCTTAGAAATAACAATGAGATCCAGCAGAGCTTCACAGTTATAGTAGAAGGGCCTGGCTCTGGGCCAGTTCAGTTTGCCACAATAAAAGTCCTTAGAATAACAAAATCATAGCAAAGACTTTGGAGAACATTTCTTTTGTATGTGCATGCAGCATCATAAATTATGTCCAGTAACCTGCTGTATTCCTTCCAATTGATCATGTCTCTCGTGAAGAGCCCAGCGTTCGTCCAGTTTCCTCCAAATGCATTGTGGTTGGGTTGAGGTTCTGGCACTCTGGTCGGACGGAATGATCCCGGGCTCCGTTTAGTCTCCATGGTAACAGTCAGATGAGCCGATGCAGCCCCGTCTCTGTCCATCCTAGCTGGTCGGCACGGCAACTCACTTTACACGTGGAGGTGTTGGGCTGTGTGCAGTAATCACATAGATGTAATTTATGGAGACAGTGAAGGGAGGGAGGAAAATAACCTACGACTCTCAACATAATCAGATCTAATGGCATAAGTCCATGTCATCTTTAGATCTCTGTAAACAACAATTGGTCCAAAAAGCACGTTCAAATAAAATAAATGTGGATATGACCCAGAATTTAGGACCACACAGAAGTTAGTCATGTGTATAGTAAAATGAAGGACTGAGTGCCCTGGAGCATCCAGTGCCTGTGGTTTCTCGGGATAGAAGCATGCAACAGGTCTATCCCCCATCATCTTCCTCCATCTCATTTTCCAGTCACACCAGTGGTCTCCGTCTATCGATCAACACAGATAATCCAATTGTTTAAGCCATCGTGTCCACCGCAACACCCTCCAGGGTCCCTCTCACTGTTTGACAGCCTTCCTGTAGCTGTTTCTCTGGGGCTCAGAGCGCTTGGTCTTGCTGCTCCCCCTGGTGCTGGAACTACTGCTGCTGCCCCCCCCTCTTGGCACTGCTGGCCTGGCTGCTGCTGCTGTGTTCCTCCCGCAGGGTGGGGCTGGAGTGGGCCCTCTGGAGACCACTGTCGTCAAAGAGACGCGACTCGAACAGAGACAGGTCCTCTTCCCCACTCCGAATCTTAGCCCTCAGTAGCATGGCGTACGTACCGTAGCGAGTTTTCTGTATCAGAGAGATAAAGAGTACTTGATGTCAAACAGGATTCTCCATAGCTGATATCAGAGCCAGTTCGGCAATAGAGCTTGGCAATCAGTCCTGGACTCTGGCACCAATCTAAATCATTCTTATTTCCATTCTGGCTGACCTGGAAGGGAATTGTCTTAAAACATTTGGCAGCCATTCAATTCTGAATATCAAACAAACGCAGTCTGCCAAACTCGGCTAGACTGCGGCTCTGGTTGCAACTATCAATCCCTATAACCATATTGAACCAGACAACAACAATAATCACTCACCTCAAACTCCAGGTACTCCTCACGTTGCTTGTGCTCCTCCAGATCACGAACTTTGGCTTTTTTGTCTGGAATTACAGCGGTTAACTCATTCAGCTCAGAGGAGATGGCCCGGAAACGTGTCTCATGGGATTTCACCTGCTCTTCCTGTCACATGACAAAGGAGGATCATTAACATAAGGCTACACCAAAGTCAGGTTAACTTATACAGAATTCTGCTCAGCATGGATGCTTACTTACGCATTTTAGTAATTTTATGGTTGTAAATAGCAGTTCTTCTCTGTTTTTAACACAAAAAGAGGTGTACAGGAGTGTGTATTTAATGATTGTCTTAAGTACACAAGTTTTTTTGAAATGTGGGGATTGATCTAACTACAGAACAGATACTGGATGGTGGAAATAGGTTTGGACTGGGAACTAGTATGTGGAAGCATAGAGAGAGAAAGAGAGAGAGGGTCATGGTGCGAGTGGAGGCCTCTGTGTACCTGAGACAGCTTGGTGTTGGAGCCTGGCAGCAGCGGACGGCTGAATTTCTTCTGAGAGCCAATGGCTGCAGGGAAGGGTGGCGCTGAGAACATGGCTGACACCGCGTTGATACGGGTGATCCACGACTGCATCTGCTCTGCATTACTGAGATGGAGGACAACAAAGTTCAAATCTGGATACTGACTAAGGGCACAATTCTCAGCCCCAGTAAACAAAAAAAAAGATAGAATAGAAACAGGCAGGTAGACAGGTTTGGGGTCAGATATCAATTGAATAAGAGGGACAGTTATTTTCAATTAGGATTTGTTTTTATTCCACTTCCTGAATTGAAATAGAATTGATCCCAACCCTGAAAGAAAGTGTGTATCTAGGACATACCAGACAACTGTGTCCTCCAGGGACACAAAAACATAATGATAATCTATCTGAGCCTGGGGTTCTATGACAGGGGTACTGCCCACTCTGTACTCAATCACTACTGTTTCGGGGGAACAGCCTTGTAGAAGGCAGAAATAGCCATGTACCAATACAGAGCACAAAATTGGGTCAGATAAATACATTCTTAATTGTATGGAATTAGAGGTGGACTTGGTGGAGATAAGAAATGGGTGGAGGAGGGTGGAGATGAGGATGAGGAGACCCACGGTGCTTGGAAGAGGAACACTCTCCAATCTGCAGTGCGCAGGTAGAAGACATTGGGCCTTTTGCTGTAGTCTGCTGCCCTCATGGCCAGAGAGTGGTGGATGGACACAGCATTCTTCAGATCCTCTTCAGACAGCTGCTTTTCTGGACGGTACTCTCCCTACAGACCAATCAGAGAGCAGAATGTTATCACACACGTCCAATCACGGAGTGGGATATACTGTTAGGATGCCGAGAGGGGTGTGGTTTGGTGTACCTTCTGCAGGTAGAGGACCAGTCCCTTCAGCATGACATAAAACGTCTTCCATCCTCTCTTACCTCTGGGCGCTGAAAAACAGACCATAGAAAGAAAGTAAATATCCACTCAATATCCCAAATGTGATTTTGAATTGAAATGAGTTATAGTACAGCAATGTTTAGACAGACATGGTCGGATTTATAAACCGTGAGATAAAACAGATATGGTTGACAGAGGAGGGTAGAGGGAACCTACTTTTCTTGCCGTCAGAGTCTGCGTGGACCTTCCGTACCAGGAAGCCGTTCTTATAGATCAGGGCGTCAGGATTCTGGGCCACGCCTAGACCACTGCCGATTCGCTTCATGGTGTGGGAGGCGGAGTCAGTTCGCAAATCGGCCAACTCGGAGAAGGACTTGCGCAACTCCTCCTCATCGCTATGGAGAAGATACAATTAAAATACAAGTTGTAATTCCCCTCGTCATCAACAAAACCCGCTAGTCCCCAACTCTTTTCAATCATCTCCTCCAGTTCAGATCCAGGGCGTTTGAATGATCAGTCCTCATAGCTTGGAGGGGAAAGGGCCATATGTCTTAACCTGTTAGATCTCTAGGGGCGCTATTTCATTTTTGGATAAAAAAACGTTCCCGTTTTAAGCGCGATATTTTGTCACGAAAAGATGCTCGACTATGCATATTCTTGACAGTTTTGGAAAGAAAACACTCTGAAGTTTCAGAATCTGCAAAGATTTTGTCTGTAAGTGCCCCAGAACTCATTCTACAGGCGAAACCAAGATGATGCATCAACCAGGAATTAGCAGAATTTCTGAAGCTCTGTTTTCCATTGTCTCCTTATATGGCTGTGATTGCGCAAGGAATGAGCCTACACTTTCTGTCGTTCGCCCAAGGTCTTAGCAGCATTGTGACGTATTTGTAGGCATATCATTGGAAGATTGACCATAAGAGACTACATTTTCCAAGTGTCCGCCTGGTGTCCTGCGTGGAATTCGGTGCGCAATTGCCAGCTGCTCGTACTTTTCCATTTGATATAGGGGAGAAACCATGTGTCCAAGAACGATGTATCAATGAAGAGATATGTGAAAAACACCTTGATGATTGATTCTAAACAACGTTTGCCATGTTTTCAGTCGATATTATGGAGTTAATTTGGAAAAAAGTTCGCGTTTTGAGGACTGAATTTTCGGATTTTTTTTGGTAGCCAAATGTGATGTATAAAACGGAGCTATTTCTAATACACAAAGAATCTTTTTGGAAAAACTGAGCATCTGCTATCTAACTGAGAGTATCCTCATTGAAAACATCAGAAGTTCTTCAAAGGTAAATGATTTTATTTGAAGGCTTTTATGTTTTTGTTAATGTTGCGTGCTGGATGCTAACGCTAAATGCTAACGCTAAATGCTAACGCTAAATGCTAACGCTAAATGCTAACGCTAAATGCTAACGCTAGCTAGCTACTTTTACACAAATGATTGTTTTCCTATGGTTGAGAAGCATATTTTGAAAATCTGAGATGACAGTGTTGTTTACAAAAGGCTAAGCTTGACAGATGGCATATTTATTTCATTTCATTTGCGATTTTCATGAATAGTTAACGTTGTGTTATGCTAATGAGCTTGCTGATAGATTTACACAATCCTGGATACAGGGGTTTTTTCATAGCTAAACGTGACGCAGAAAACGGAGCGATTTGTCCTAAACAAATAATCTTTCAGGAAAAACTGAACATTTGCTATCTGAGAGTCTCCTCATTGAAAACATCTGAAGTTCTTCAAAGGTAAATTATTTTATTTGAATGCTTTTCTGTTTTTTTGTGTAAATGTTGCCAGCTGAATGCTAATGCTAAATGCTACGTTAGCCATCAATACTGTTACACAAATGCTTGTTTTGCAATGGTTGAGAAGCATATTTTGAAAATCTGAGATGACAGTGTTGTTAACAAAAGGCTAAGCTTGAGAGCTAGCATATTTATTTCATTTCATTTGCGATTTTCATGAATAGTTAACGTTGCGTTATGGTAATGAGCTTGAGTCTGTATTCACGATCCCGGATCCGGGATGGGGAGATCAGAAAGGTTAATGCACTCAGCATGCCACTCATGTGAGAGCCTCTGGAATTCAGGATCACTGGCTGGGTCACCCACGCTGAGAGGTAACATCCCATAATGCTCCAGCTGAGCAGCTTACGTGCATCTTACTGGCCAATCGGAGAAATATTTGCAAAGTTCTCCTGCAATGCTAACAAACTGAAACCCAGCCCTGACACTGACAACTGATAGAACTCACTTTGACAAGCATGAACATAATGACTATCATCCAGTCAATTATCATTCAGATATCTATAATTCATCTCTTACAGAGACCTGTTTTTGCTGTAAGAGCAACGATCCACATTGGTCTGAGTGGTGAGAGACTCACTGGCTGTTAGATAACAGGTCCTGGTATCTCTTTGACTGACTGTGGCAGTTTTAAAGATGCCATTTTCCCGTGAACTCAGGAGCCTGAGTGTTCCGCGATGCTATAAGAGAGAATCTGACGGTACTGACATTTGGGGATGATGGTGTCTCTCACCCACTGAAGACACGGACTGAATACAGATTGGTACACCAGTGAAGCCTTGCAGCTGCTCGCATAAACATTCATTAATGTATGAGCTTTAAATTGCTGTTTGTCAGAGGGGGTGTGCTGCTGTGTCACACGGTACTGTCCACCTCTCTCTCTCTCTCTGCTAGACACACACTGATATATAAATAGAGGCACACACACACTCAATCTGTAAGATTCAATCATCCACTGTCACAGAAGTAACATACCTGTGGACACAAACCACACACAGTCTGCTCGTCCTTCTGGTGTGACCCTCCCCAGGATCTGTGTCTTAAAATAACTCCATCCCTCTCAATCACTCTTTTGTTTATCATATCTCTTACAATATCTCCTCAAAGCCATAGGGAACACTTGAAGCTGGCTGTTGGAATGCATTATGATTCAAATATACTACATTGCAAGACTTGTTGTAAGCACGCATGTCCCTCTAATGTCTTAGAATCATCTCATAATGTTTCTGACTAAATACCAGTCATTATGAGTCAGTAGAAATATACATGTATAGAGATAACACAATAAGCCTTACTGTAAGACATAAAATGGCTTATGAATGCCTATAACAGGTTATAGCATTATACCTACAGGTACAATGTAAAGCGTTACAGGATGTTATCAATTTATCTTTAAAAGGACAACGCATAAACTAAGCGAAGAACCACTTGTGTTGCCGCTGCTAGATTCATTCTGAAGAGTATAAAATCGGCCAGTTAGCACTCAGCACATACCATACACAAAAGCTCTGATCTGTTGCTAAGTAACTGCTGACCTCTCTGAATCCACAGGAGCATGTGGTGGGAAAAGGCACAGAGAGAGAAAAAACGGGAGAGTGAGGCAAAAGCGAGAAAAGGGGAGAGGGAAAGAGAGAGGCTACAGGCAGAAAAACTAGGATGGAGGAGAGAATAGAGAGCAAGGCACATGGCGAGCCTTGGGATGTTGGGACCGGGAAAGATTAAAGCAGCGTGCAGAGTGAAAACGAACGCGAGAGAAGAGGATTTTCCCACTGCTCTCTTTCAGCGGCTGACTGAACCCCCAAATGTGGGGGCGGACGTGCGCGCGTGCCTGCTTAAGAATTGGAGTGAGACGTCGACCTGTAATTACAGAGAGAGGCAAGTCGGGACCTGTATCCATAGCAACGAAGTCTGGAGAGCTTAAATCTTAAATTAGGGTCTCAGGGCATCACAAAGGCTAGGTCCAGAATAGCAACCATTGGCAAACACACACACAGTCTGGCAAATGCTACAGGGGCACAGTTGGTAGTTAATTCTGTAAGGGGGATTTTGCTTGTAGACTGATTACAAGTAGATTTATAGCTAATTCCATATTCTGATATGCTGATTTTGTAATGTTATGAAAATGTATCCAAACCTGAGATTAATCATTATTCAGGAAACCTGAACAGCAGTTTTGATTAAATAAGGCAAGTGCAAGCAAATAAAGTCAAACATATGCCCAACATTAACCTGATTCGTACACTATAAAAAAAAATATTACAAAATCTAATTTATTATTAAGTAACTGGTTCCACAGCCTTTTTTGTTTGTTTGTTTACTAAACTTTTCAGTTCAAGTGTTACCTGAACAAAACAAAAAATATACTTGGCCCAAAAATTCTGTTAACAAAATGATGTGTTTGCTCAACTTGTCACATATGTTCATTTAACTAGAAATTATACTTTGGCTATCTTACTTTGAAAAAATTCTGTGGAACTAGTTACACACACAATGCTTTTAACATGCAATGTTTTCAACCTATATATTTGACAAGCATGATCATTTTTGTGCATGTTCTTTTATACAGTAATTATTATTCAACATGTCCTCACCTGGGATTTGAACTCTTGGTTCATGGCATTTTGATCTTCCTGCTACGCCAGCTTGTCTGTGTTAAATGTCAGTTAATCTGACTATTCTCTTATCATTTATTTGAATTATTTATTTCAGCAATTTTTGTATTTTTTTGTATGGTTGTTTAATGTTGGTGGGGCATATTACTCTGTTTAAAATGTTCCTCCTTAACCACTATAATAAATAAAATTGTTTTTCTTCTCGAGTGTACTTTTAACAAAGCTGAGATTTACTTTGAAGTGCCAAATGTAGCAATACGGGTGAAATCAGTCATTGACACAGACATGGTGTTGTAGCAGGAAAATTGGAATGCCATGAACCAAGCAGTTAAGAGTTCAAATCCCAGGTGAGGACATGTTGAATGACATACTACTTCCACAGACGTTTTTATGTAAAATGCCCAAATAATAATTTCTAGTTCAATGAACATATAAGACAATTTGAACAAACATACATTTTAAGTTGACTGAATTTTTGTGCCCCACTTTATTTTTTACATTTTTTTCTTCTTTGGGTAACACTGACTGTAATGTTGAGTAAACAACAAAAAAATAGGCTGTGGAACCTGTTATTTTATTTAATAATAATTAGTTGAAACAAAAATATATATATATTTTTTGCAAAGTACACTTACATGGTCCACTGGAGCTTTTCGTTTCTGATAGAGTTGTACAAGGCCTAGAAAAAAAAAGACCAGACAAAACAGACGTCACACATATGAAAACGTGTGTGCGTGCATGTGCTCGCTGAATGTGTAATGAGTGTGGTGGGACTTTTGGTCATCCTGGTATCATGTCGGACAACAAATCAATAGAGCTCCTAAATAAACCAGTTCACATTGATCTTATTAGTCACACTGATCGCAACACAAGTCTGCTGCTTCGACCAAATTAAACCACATAAATTTACCCTGCATTTTCCAAGCTGTGCCTTCTTCTTGCGGGCCTGTGGGTGGTTCTGTCCATCCTGGGACCTTCCCAGCAGGTCAGGAAAGGACAAGGGTTTGAGGGAACGAGAGCGGGGGGCGCGGGGGTAGCGGAAGGGATCCATCACCCTGAAGTCCCGCCGAACACGCACAGAGCAAAGAGAGCGGGAGCGATTTCGCCCATCTGAATGGATGCTGTTTACACCAATCATGATGACGGACCAATGAGAGCAGGGTCCAGAGGGTAAGAGTTTGTGGAGGGAGGGATAAAGCGAGATTGGTCGAAGGTTCTATGGACCCTGTATATGGCCTCTTTCAAAGCGTAACACCAAAACGTACAGGATTCAGTTGAAGATAGGAGAGAGAGAGAGAGAGAGAATACGACACAAATAAGTGGCTGTAAATAGAGAGGTCACTCTTCAGACAGACAGAGAGGCAGACAGTCACTGTCACTGGTGGCTGATAACAGGGGTCTGTAGGTCTTACTAACAGCGCTTTACTGTTCTTTTGAGGAAACTATTGAGGAGGTTAACATGGGCTTCAAGCCCTCCGAGGAGACTCCAGTTCCTGCATAATGGATCCCTATGCATTCATTATGCATGTATGGCGAAACAGTGGTGTGCAACTGCAAATCCTTTAGCACCATTCCGTGTCAAGTCCATGAAGGTGGAAGTCTTTCTGGAAGGATGTCATGCAGTTGGCAACATGTTACGCAAGAGCTGGTGCATACATACAGTTCCAATGATACCCAAGAGAGTCACACACACACACCTACGCACTTACACACAAACACTCACAGGTGAACAACAACCCAGTTAGAGGCTGAAGGATGACTAAGACAATTGTAACAACCAGAGACAAGCAATTGAGTTCACATACACATCGGTCAGTGCGCACAAACACACACACACACACACTCCCAACACAGCGGAGCGCAGGCAGAGGGAGACAATTCCACCCACTCACTCACAGGCACAGCTGCCGAGGAGAACCCTCAAACTGATGCCTTGTCACGTCCTCTGGGACCCAACAACATGTATCCAAGGCTTGACAATACAGATGTTGTGTCCAAAATTGCAGAATACAGATGTGGGAGAGAGGCAGGTGGACAGGCAGGTGGAGCTAGGACTATCCTGTTGCTGTCTAATAATGACAGTTTGGTGGCATGACGATGAGGGACTGAACAGGTCCCCTCTCTCTCCCACTCTCTTTGTCCTCTCCGTTCCTGGATCCTCTCCTCTTCACAGGTTTGTCTTCAAACTTGTAAATGGTTTCCCACACATCCACTTATTTCGCCTCCGTATGAGTCAGTCTCTTATTTCCCTCTCAGAAAATCCTGAAAATATGTTCTGCGCTTCGCACTCCTTTTTCCTTCGTTTGCCTCACTCTTTTCAATGTTGTTCTATTTTCCTGTGTGCTGCAGATGAAGAAGCAGACAGAATCGCAGTGACAAAAGAAAGCTGACGATTAGGACCGAGAGTTCCCTCTCTCCTCCCTCTGTTCTCACTCACTCTCTCTCTCTCTTCTTGCTCACCCCCCCAGTCTCTCTCTCTCTATGCGCATTTCTCTCCAGCTGAGCAACAAATCCCAGTCCATGTTTCTGTTCATATCCCTCCCTCCTTGAAGTGTCAATCATTTGCCTACATATCACCGTTTTCTTCAAATGCAGACTTCCTCACACTCCATTTCCACCAGCCTAACAGTGTAATAGAAATGAATGCTCAGTCTACAGTGCTGAGTGAAAGTCTACAGACCCCTTACAGAAACTGATTTTTTACTGCCAATTTACACAAACTACTCCACATTCCCTGACGGTGACAAGCATACACATAACATGATGCTGCCACCACAATACTTGAAAATACAGAGAGTTTCAGTTGTATTGGATTTGACCCAAACCTGAAGTTTTTTATGTATTTATTGCACAATGTGGAGTGATTGGAATGTTATTAATCCTCTGTATTTTCAAGTATTGTAGTGGAAGCATTAAAGACACACCAAAATGGCTTCCAAGAGGGGTTGTTGAGTGATCCTGAACGGTCCAGTCTGCTTGAAAATCAGAGACGAGGTTTGATTATTGCTGTTCATTAAGGATTTCCTAACCAAAGTTAATGAGCTTGAGCAATTTTGACAAAATCAATGGATACAGTGCATTCAAAAAGTATTCAGACCCCCTTGACTTTTTACACATTTTATTACATTACAGCCTTATTCTAACATGGATTCAATTGTTATTTTCCTCAAATCGACACACAATACCCCATAATGACAAAGCAAAAACAGGCTTTTAGAAATCTTAGAAAATGTATATAAAATAATACTTAAATATCACATTTACATAAGTATTCAGACCCTTTACTCAGTACTTTGTTGAAGCATCTTTGGCAGGGATTACAGCCTCGAGTCTTCCTGGTTATGACACTACAAGCTTGGCACACCTGTATTTGGCATGTTTCTCCCATTCTTCTCTGCTGGGGAGCGTCGCCTCACATCTATTTTCAGGTCTCTCGAGAGATGTTTGATCGGGTTCAAGTCCGGTCCCTGGCTGGGCCACTCAAGGAAATTCAGAGTCCCGAAGCCACTCCTGCGTTGTATTGACTGTGCGCTAATGGTCCTGAGCTCTCTGGAGCAGGTTTTCATCAAGGATCTCTCTGTACTTTTCTCCGTTCATCTTTTCCTCGATCCTGACTAGTCCTCCAGTCCCTACCGCTCTAAAACATTTCCACAGCATGATCCAATGTTATCCCTTTTTAGATCAAATTTGAAGACAGTGCAACGGGTGTGTAGACTTTCACTTGGCAATGTAGGCAGTGGTGTAAAGTACTTAAGTAAAAATACTTTAAAGTACTACAAGTAGGTTTTTACCAGATATATGGACTCGAGTCACATGACTTGGACTCGAGTCAGACTCAAGTTACAAATATGATGACTTGCAACTCGACTTTGACTTTAACACCAATGACTCGTGACTTAACTTGGACTTGAGCCTTTTGACTCGACCTGATACCCTCCTCTCCCTAAGCACAAATATTAAAAATGAGGCTGTTAAAAAAGTGTGCAACGCATCAACTCTTCATTTAACGGATTACAGTTTGAATTGGGCAGCAGCCAATCAAATTGTGCCATCTGAGAAAAAGTTGTGCGTGGCAGTGCAGAGGAATGTCGGCGGGTGAATTCAGATGGAGCCCTTGGAAAGATGATACCCCAAATTATTATTTTTGGATATAAAGACGACACTGTATCAACAAAAAACGGATTGCAACTCGCACAACATGTGGGAAGAAAATGACAGACGAAGGCGCAACAATTTCCAACTTTGTTCGATATTTGAAGTTGTACAAAGAACGGTAAGTTGTGGCTAATATAGTCGACAGCTATATATGTTATTACTTTACTAGTGTAGCATGTAGGTTAATATAGTCGACAGCTATATATGTTATTACTTTACTAGTGTAGCATGTAGGTTAATATAGTCGACAGCTATATATGTTATTACTTTACTAGTGTAGCATGTAGGTTAATATAGTCGACAGCTATATATGTTATTACTTTACTAGTGTAGCATGTAGGTTAATATAGTCGACAGCTATATATGTTATTACTTTACTAGTGTAGCATGTAGGTTAATATAGTCGACAGCTATATATGTTATTACTTTACTAGTGTAGCATGTAGGTTAATATAGTCGACAGCTATATATGTTATTACTTTACTAGTGTAGCATGTAGGTTAATATAGCCGACAGCTATATATGTTATTACTTTACTAGTGTAGCATGTAGGTTAATATAGTCGACAGCTATATATGTTATTACTTTACTAGTGTAGCATGTAGGTTAATATAGACGACAGCTATATATGTTATTACTTTACTAGTGTAGCATGTAGGTTAATATAGTCGACAGCTATATATGTTATTACTTTACTAGTGTAGCATGTAGGTTAACGTAACGTTAAATCAATGAGCCTCCACGCAGTCAGTCAGTGCGGGAACATGATCCTTGCACCCAAGGTTGAGCTACAACTGGCTAGGCAGTTGGTAGCCTACATCCTGCCTGATGTTACTGCTGCTCCTAAAACCATTGACATACGTTAGCCTACTGTAACCACACAGAGAGAGAGTGTGTGTGTGTGTGTTAAGGTTGGGCGATTGTGTGCAAGCCTACATCGCCTTTTTGCTCCCCATAGCGATCCTCGATAGTCAATCACTATTGGGGGGGTCTTTCTCATGGCTACCCATGTATCCATGGAAATATAACAATTATTTGGAAAGTAATAAATACATAGATATTTTTAAAAGCATTCATGATTTGCGTAAATGTAATATACTATTACTCTTGTTAAAGATATGAAATGGTATTACATTTAGGACCCAAAACTCAAAGTTTAGGACTTGAGACTTGACTTGATACCTGTCGGTCTTGACTTGAGACTTGAGAGCTAAAACAATGACTTGGTCCCACCTCTAGTTTTTACTATTTATATTTTTGACAACTTTTACTTCACTACATTCGTAAAGAAAATAATATACCTTTTACTCCATACATTTTCCCTGACATCCAAAAATACTTGTTACATTTTGAATGCTTAGCAGGACAGGAAAATGGCCCAATTCACACACTTATCAAAAGAACATCCCTGGGAATCCCTACTGCCTCTGATCTGGCAGACTCATTAAACACAAATGCTTCATTTGTAAAATATGTCTGCGTGTTGTAGTGGGCTATCTGTCAATTTAAATAAAAAACAACAACATTTGTGCTGTCTGATTTGCATAATATAAGCAATTTGAAATTATTTATACTTTTACTTTTGATACTTAAGTATATTTTTGCAATTAAATTTACTTTTGATACTTAAGTATATTTAAAACCAAATATTTAGACTTTTACTCAAGTAGTATTTAACTGGGTGACTTCACTTTTACTTGAGTCATTTTCTATTAAGGTATCTTTACTTTTACTCAAGTATGACAATTGGTGCCTTTATAATACAGTAATTCATAGTCTGCATTACAGATAATTCTACTAAATTGTGGCCTGAGATGTTAAGCTGTACAAATAAAGGACAGAAAATGATCACCTATGGTATGAGCAATGTATAGAACATAATGTAATACCATTACTAAACAAATCTATATACAGTTGAAGTCAGAGGTTTACATACACCTTAGCCATATACATTTAAACTCAGTTTTTCACAAACTCAGTTTTTCATTTAATCCTTGTAAAAAAAATTCCTGTCTTAGCTCAGTTAGGATCACCACTTTATTTTAAGAATGTGAAATATCAGAATAATAGTAGAGAGAATGATTTATTTCAGCTTTTATTTCTTTCATCACATTCCCAGGTGGGTCAGAAGTTTACATACACTCAATTAGTATTTGGTAGCATTGCCTTTAAATTGTTTAACTTGGGTCAAACGTTTCAGGGAGCCTTCCACAAGCTTCCCACATAAGTTGGTTGAATTTTGCCCCATTCCTCCTGACAGATCTGGTGTAACTGAGTCAGGTTTGTAGGCCTCCTTGCTCGCACACGCTTTTCAGTTCTGCCCACAAATTTTCTATAGGATTGAGGTCAGGGCTTTGTGATGGCCACTCCAATACCTTGACTTGTTGCCCTTAAGCCATTTCGCCACAACTTTGGAAGTATGCTTGGGGTCAATTGTCCATTTGGAAGACCCATTTGCGACCAAGCTTTAACTTGGGGGACTGGTGCATTTCACAAAATAGATGGCATCATGTGGTAAGAAAATTATGTGGATATATTGAAAAAGACAAAAAGCACAGGTTACTGAAACTGATGTCTTGAGATGTAGCTTCAATATATCCACATAATTTTCTTACCACATGATGCCATCTATTTTGTGAAGTGCACCAGTCCCTCCTGCAGCAAAGTACACATAATGCCCTCGAAGCTGGTGGGCACCGGCGCCGACAGAGATGGCCGCCTCGCTTCGCGTTCCTAGGAAACTATGCAGTTTTTTGTTTTTTTACGTGTTATTTCTTACATTGGTACCCCAGGTCATCTTAGGTTTCATTACATACAGTCGAGAAGAACTACTGAATATAAGAGCAGCGTCAACTCACCATCAGTACGACCAAGAATATGACTTTTGCGAAGCGGATCCTGTGTTCTGCCTTTCACCCAGGACAACGGAATGGATCCCAGCCGGCGACCCAAAAAAAGACTTCGTAAAAGGGGGAAACGAAGCGGTCTTCTGGTCAGACTCCGGAGACGGGCACATCGTGCACCACTCCCTAGCATTCTTCTCGCCAATGTCCAGTCTCTTGACAACAAGGTTGATGAAATCCGAGCAACGGTAGCATTCCAGATGGACATCAGAGACTGTAACGTTCTTTGCTTCACGGAAACATGGCTCGCTGGAGAGACGCTATCGGAGTCGGTGCAGCCAGCTGGTTTCTCCAAGCATCGCGCCAACAGAAACAAACATCTTTCTGGTAAGAAGAGGGGCGGGGGCGTATGCTTTATGGTTAACGAGACGTGGTGTGGCCACAACAACATACAGGAACTCAAGTCCTTCTGTTCACCTGATTTAGAATTCCTCACAATCAAATGTTGACCGCATTATCTACCAAGGGAATTCTCTTCGATTATAATCACAGCCGTATATATTCCCCCCCAAGCAGACACATCGATGGCTCTGAACAAACTTTATTTGACTCTTTGCAAACTGGAATCCATATATCCGGAGGCTGCATTCATTGTCGCTGGGGATTTTAACAAGGCTAATCTGAAAACAAGACTCCCTAAATTGTATCAGCATATCGATTGCGCAACCAGGGCTGGAAAAACCTTGGATCATTGCTATTCTAACTAACTGCCCCGCTCTCCTTTCGGAAAAGCTGACCACGACTCCATTTTGTTGATCCCTGCCTACAGACAGAAACTAAAACAAGAAGCTCCCGCGCTGAGGTCTGTTCAACGCTGGTCCGACCAATCTGATTCCACACTCCAAGACTGCTTCCATCACGTGGACTGGGATATGTTTCGTATTGCGTCAGACAACAACATTGACGAATACGCTGATTCGGTGAGCGAGTTCACTAGAACGTGCGTTGAAGATGTCGTTCCCATAGCAATGATTAAAACATTCCCAAACCAGAAACCGTGGATTGATGGCAGCATTCGCGTGAAACTGAAAGCGCCAACCACTGCTTTTAATCAGGGCAAGGTGACCGGAAACATGACCGAATACAAACAGTGTAACTATTCCCTCCGCAAGGCAATCAAACAAGCTAAGCGTCAGTATAGAGACAAAGTAGAATCTCAATTCAACGGCTCAGACACAAGAGGTATGTGGCAGGGTCTACAGTCAATCACGGATTACAAAAAGAAAACCAGCCCCGTCACGGAACAGGATGTCTTGCTCCCAGGCAGACTAAATAACTTTTTTGCCCGCTTTGAGGACAATACAGTGCCACTGACACGGCCCGCAACCAAAACATGCAGATTCTCCTTCACTGCAGCCGACGTGAGGAAAACATTTAAACGTGTCAACCCTCGCAAGGCTGCAGGCCCAGACGACATCCCCAGCCGCGCCCTCAGAGCATGCGCAGACCAGCTGGCTGGTGTGTTTACGGACATATTCAATCAATCCCTATCCCAGTCTGTTGTTCCCACATGCTTCAAGAGGGCCACCATTGTTCCTGTTCCCAAAAAAGCTAAGGTAACTGAGCTAAATGACTACCGCCCCGTAGCACTCACTTCCGTCATCATGAAGTGCTTTGAGAGACTAGTCAAGGACCATATCACCTCCACCCTACCTGACACCCTAGACCCACTCCAATTTGCTTACCGCCCAAATAGGTCCACAGACGATGCAATCTCAACCACACTGCACACTGCCCTAACCCATCTGGACAAGAGGAATACCCATGTGAGAATGCTGTTCATCGACTACAGCTCGGCATTTAACACCATAGTGCCCTCAAAGCTCGTCATCAAGCTCGAGACCCTGGGTCTCGACCCCGCCCTGTGCAACTCGGTACTGGACTTCCTGACGGGCCGCCCCCAGGTGGTGAGAGTAGGCAACAACATCTCCACCCCGCTGATCCTCAACACTGGGGCCCCACAAGGGTGCGTTCTGAGCCCTCTCCTGTACTCCCTGTTCACCCACGACTGCGTGGCCACGCACGCCTCCAACTCAATCATCAAGTTTGCGGACGACACAACAGTGGTAGGCTTGATTACCAACAACGACGAGACGGCCTACAGGGAGGAGGTGAGGGCCCTCGGAGTGTGGTGTCAGGAAAATAACCTCACACTCAACGTCAATAAAACTAAGGAGATGATTGTGGACTTCAGGAAACAGCAGAGGGAACACCCCCCTATCCACATCGATGGAACAGTAGTGGAGAGGGTAGTAAGTTTTAAGTTCCTCAGCGTACACATCACAGACAAACTGAATTGGTCCACCCACACAGACAGCATCGTGAAGAAGGCGCAGCAACGCCTCTTCAACCACAGGAGGCTGAAGAAATTCGGCTTGTCACCAAAAGCACTCACAAACTTCTACAGATGCACAATCGAGAGCATTCCGTCAGGCTGTATCACCGCCTGGTACGGCAACTGCCCCGCCCACAACCGTAAGGCTCTCCAGAGGGTAGTGAGGTCTGCACAACGCATCACCGGGGGCAAATTACCTGCCCTCCAGGACACCTACACCACCCGATGTCACAGGAAGGCCATAAAGATCATCAAGGACAACAACCACCCGAGCCAATGCCTGTTCACCCCGCTATCATCCAGAAGGCGAGGTCAGTACAGGTGCATCAAAGCTGGGACCGAGAGACTGAAAAACAGCTTCTATCTCAAGGCCATCAGACTGTTAAACAGCCACCACTAACATTGAGTGGCTGCTGCCAACACACTGACTCAACTCCAGCCACTTTAATAATGGGAATTGATGGGAAATGATGTAAAATATATCACTAGCCACTTTAAACAATGCTACCTAATATAATGTTTACATACCCTACATTATTCATCTCATATGTATACGTATATACTGTACTCTATATCATCTACTGCATCTTTATGTAATACATGTATCACTAGCCACTTTAACTATGCCACTTTGTTTACATACTCATCTCATATGTATATACTGCACTCAATACCATCTACTGTATCTTACCTATGCCGCTCTGTACCATCACTCATTCATATATCTTTATGTACATATTCTTTATCCCCTTACACTTGTGTCTATAAGGTAGTAGTTTTGGAATTGTTAGCTAAATTACTTGTTGGTTATTACTGCATTGTCGGAACTAGAAGCACAAGCATTTCGCTACACTCGCATTAACATCTGCTAACCATGTGTATGTGACAAATAAAATTTGATTTGATTTGACCTCCACAACATGCTGCCACCCCCGTGCTTCACGTTTGGGATGGTGTTCTTCGGCTTACAAGTCTCCCCCTTTTTCCTCCAAATATAACAATGGTCATTATGGCCAAACAGATCGATTTTTGTTTCGTCAGACCATAGGAAATTTCTCCAAGAAGTACAATCTTTGTCCCCATGTGCAGTTGCAAACCGTAGTCTGGCTTTTTTTATGGCAGTTTTGGAATCAGTGGCTTCTTCCTTGCTGAGCGGCTTTTCAGGTTATGTCGATATAGGACTCGTTTTACTGTGGATAAAGATATTTTTTTACATGTTTCCTCCAGCATCTTCACGATTCGCACCAAAGTACGTTCATCTCTAGGAGACAGAATGCGTCTCCTTCCTGAGCGGTATGACGGCTGCGTGGTCCCATGGTGTTTATACTTGCGTACTATTGTTTGTACAGATGAACGTGGTACCTTCAGGCATTTGGAAATTGCTCTCAAGGATGTACCAGACTTTTGTAGGTCTACAATTATTTTTCTGAGGTCTTGGCTGATTTCTTTAGATTTTCCCATGATGTCAATCAAAGAGGCACAGTGTTTGAAGGTAGGCCTTGAAATACATCCACAGGCACACCTCCAATTGACTCAAATTATGTCAATTAGCCTATCAGAAGCTTCTAAAGCCATGACATCATTTTCTGGAATTTTCTAAGCTGTTTAAAGGCACAGTCAACTTAGTGTATGTAAACTTCTGACCCACAGAAATTGTGATACAGTGAATTATAAGTAATATAATATGTCTGTAAACAATTGTTGGAAAAATTACTTGTGTTGTGCATAAAGTAGATGTCCTAACTGACTTAAATTAACAGGACATTTGTGGAGTGGTTGAATAACAAGTTTTAATGACTCCAACCTAAGTGTATGTAAACTTCCGACTTCAACTGTATACACCTAAAGAGTCAAACTCCAAATTGAGATCTAACGTTTCCAGGTCACTGAGGAAAATAATCCTCCGTCTGAGCCTCCCTCAATCTGGTAATGGCTAAAAATAATTCCAGGGTGGTGGTACCGTACTAGCGTTTGTACTGTGCAGAGTAGAAGACAAACAACATGTTCATACTCAAAAGGAGGCGGTTTAGTTTGACATAAATAAGATGTATCATTTTATGATACTCATAATCATCAAGTGGCCTCCTCTCTCTCCCTCTGTCTGTCCCTATTACTTCCACTCACTCACTCACTCACTCACTCACTCACTCACTCACTCACTCTCCGTTTGTCAGATAGTTCTAGATCCCAGATGCCTTATAAGCTTCAGTGCTTCCCTGAGTTCTGCAGCTTTACTTAAACCTGACCTCCTTTCAGGCACACCTCCCTACACTGTCACATGGCACCTCTCCACTGGGAAGGAGAGGAGCAGCAGTTCACCATTTCTTAAAACGCACACTGCAATCTGTCTCTGTTTGTGTCTGTCTGTGTGTGTGTCTCTGCTCGTGTGTGTGTCTCTACGTGTGTGTGTGTGTGTCTCTGCGTGTGTGTGTGTGTGTGTGTCTCTCTGCGTGTGTGTGTGTGTCTGCGTGTGTGTGTCTCTGTGTGTGTGTGTGTGTGTCTGCGTGTCTCTGCGTGTGTGTGTGTGTGTGTCTGCTTGTGTGTGTCTCTCTGTGTGTGTGTGTGCGTCTGCGTGTGTGTGCCTCTGCGTGTGTGTGCGCGTCTGTGTCTCTGTGTGTGTGTGTGTGCGTGCGTCTGTGTCTCTGTCTGTCTGTCTGTCTGTCTGTCTGTCTGTCTGTCTGTGTGTGTGTGTGTGTGTGAGTGTGTGTGTCTCTGTGTGTGTGTCTCTGTGTGTGTGTGTCTGTGTGTGTGTGTGTGTGTGTGTGTGTGTCTCTGTGTGTGTGTGTGTGTGTGTGTGTGTCTGTGTGTGTGTGTGTGTGTGTGTGTGTTGGTCCTGTGGGATAGTAGGGAGTTGACAAGCATACAGAGGTCCTATTTCATCCACCCCAAAATGAAAGGAAGCAGCTGTCTTAACAGAGAATGACAGGGGATGAACCACAAAGGAGTTAGTCTGTTGGCAGGGTTTTACATCTTACCTTAAAACAGTTTTTTGTCGAGTCAAATTGCTGTGCCACAGGCCTTCCGAGTGGCGTAGCGGTCTAAGGCACTGCATCGCAGTGTTGCGGCGTCATTACCGGTCGGGAGTCCCATAGGGCGGCGCACAATTGGCCCAGCGTTGTCCTAGTTAGGGGAAGAGTTTGGCCGGGGGCGGGTTGCTTGGCTCATCGCGCTATAGCGACTCCTTGTGACGGTCCGGGTGCCTGCAGGCTGACTACGGTCATCAGTTGAACGGTGTTTCCTCCGACACATTGGTGCAGCTGGCTTCCGGGTTAAGAGAGCGGGTGTTAAGATGTGCAGTTTGGTGGGTCAGGTTTCGGAGGACACATGACTTGACCTTCGCCTCTCCCGAGCCCGTTGGGGAGTTGCAGAGACGAGACAAGATCAGAATTCCGAAATTGGGGCAAAAAACGAACTAACTGTTTTACAAACAGATCTCATACTGTAGATAGATCAGATACTGTATTACTATTATTATTATTTTTTAATTATACCAATGTCACAAATGTATCATTTGTACAGTTTATTTTTTATTTTTTTATTTAACAGTTTGTGACATTCGACTGTGTAAACCTAGCAGTACTTATTTATCTGAGAGTGAGGCGTTTTGCGAGAAAAAAAAACATGATTATTTGTTTCTCTGAAAAGTAACCATCAAGTGATAAAAAATGTTTTAAATGCATGTGTCACTGAACAGCCCCAGGCCATGATTAGATAGTGAAAAAAACACACCAATCTCTTTCAAAAGTTCTTTAAATGATAATGATTTACCAACATTTCTGAAAATTGATATACAGCTTTTTGGAATAAAACTGAAGCAAAGTGAACCTCTCCACTTTAACGAGTTGTGTTGTGCAGCGCAGCAACAGAGAACTACGCCCTTGACGCTCAGATCATTTCCTGGGGAAACGTACACCACACTGTCTGCATTAACATACCTGCATAATCACCACCCAAGAGACACAGCAACATTACTCATACCTTACACAAAATACTGACAATTAAGTTATGAAAAATAGAGGATATGGAGAAGAATATGGAAAGAAAGAGAGAGAAACATAGAAAGAGAGAAAAGGGTGGAAGCAGAAAGCAAGGAAGACAGTGATTTGTAACGCCTTGTATGATAATACCATGACAAAACGCTCAACACAGCAGGGGTTACCATGTGACAGCCAAATTCCCATTTACTTAGATGCCTGTCCTCCCTCTCACCCTTTCAGCAGTAATTTACCATATGAGCTCTGCCCCACTGACTACTGTTCGGTAGCAGCCTCCTCTCTGCACCAATAGACACCGCCTGTTGACTTGGACAATCTCTCTGTGCTGCTTTAATACCCCTTACAGACCAGCGCAAACCATTACAGAGGGCGAGATGGATGATGAAAGACATGGATGGATGATGAAAAACATGGATGGATGAAGAGATGAATGAAGAGATGGATTTGGGAAATTGGTCGGTCGGTTGTGAAAGATCGTGACACACAAGCGATTGTGGAGCGTTCCATAATATTTCATGGAGCACTCAGCTGTGATATGAATAGTTAACTGAGAGAGCCTGAGGAGGAACACAGCTTGGCCACCTCTGTGGGCTGCAGGCAGCTGGGCTGAGCTCCCACAGAGGTAGGTGGAACAGAGATAGGAACACCATAGACGGAGAGCAGAGGAGCGATAGAGAGCAGAGGAGCAGAGGAGCGATAGATAGAGGGAGAGAGAGAGAGAGAGAGAGAGCGAGAGAGAGAGAGAGAAAGAAACCTGATAAATAAAATGGAGGATGAGCGAAGAATACAGGCAGGCAGATGGAAAATGATCTGCCATGGGGTGACATGATACGTAACAGAATGAGAGAGAGAGAGACTGTAATAAACACAGAGACATGGAGGGAGGGAGAGATGAAAACAAGGGAGTAGGAGGTGATGCTGTTCACAGGAGCGAGGCAGAGAGTGGAAGGACAAGAGGAAGGAGAGCGAGTGGGAGGTAAAACATGTTGGCTCTCTCTCTCTGATCTATACAATATGGCTCTGTTCACACAACAGCTCAGAGGTGGTCAACAGACCAGAAACCCCCTAGAGTCAGAAACCCCTTCCACTATAACAGGAAGGAAATATATCATGCTGGATCATGCCTGTAAACACACACTATCTGCGGCACAGGAGGTTGGTGGCATCTTAATTGGGGAGGACGGTCTAGTGGTAATGGCTGGAGCAGAATCAGTGGAATGGTATCAAACACATGGATTTCATGTGTTTGAGTCCATTCCATTTGCTCTGTTCCGGCCATTATTATGTACCGTCCTCCCCTCAGCAGTGGAGGCTGTTGTTATGTCTCTCTGACACCCTTTAGGACATGCCTCTCTCAATATCATCTGATCAGTCGTGCAAGTTACTCTGACGTCAACAATACACTATCTGGAAAACCCGGAAACCGATTCATGGATATCAAGAGATCATGTGGTCAAAAAGAGGTCATGCAGCTGAAACAAGGGTCCCACTGTACGCATGTGGTTGTATGCACATGGTTCGACACATCTATATCGTTTCTACAGTATGTTTTAACTAACTCAACACACCTTGAGCAGTTCCTTGGGAAAATTCTTTCCGTTGTTTAGCCCTTCCAGGTTGCCGATGAACTGCAGGACGGACATTTTCTTGCCGATATTCTGAGGGAGAGAGAAAGGGGCACCTTCACTCGCACTGTCTCCTTAAGGGTCCCTCTAGGACAAACCACCGCTGTATATGTTATAGGGTATATATCACATTGTTTTAATGGTCTTTCTTTTCGACTAGAGAACTTTAAGCTCTTTACCCACATTTCAACATGAGCCCTCCACAGCTCTCTAGCCCCTGGCTCCCCCACAGGTACTCACATGGCCATGCAGGTCTGTGTTGAGCAGCATCAGGGCACAGGTCAGGGTGTGGACACTGTCTGGAGCAGGGAGAAAGAGAGATGTTTCAGTGAGTTCTCGTGCAGTATCAGTGAAAGAGTCCTGTCCCCCCCCCCCCCAGTGGCTCCTACTGGTAATGTGTCTGCTACGTTGACACCTTGGAACGGACACTCGTCCCCATCTTACCTTCAGAAGGTATTGCATTGGGGTTGCATTGTAGATATCTCCTAGAGAAGTGGGCCAGCACTCGCTCTCTCTCCTGTGTCTCTCCCATGAGGGCAAACTCCCTCAGGAAGGCTCTGCGGATGCCATACAGCATTGTGAGTGTTCAATATTCATTGGGGGGGGGGGGGGGGGGGGGGGGGGTGACTAGGTCATTGTGCTACATTTTTAACCATTTCCACTGGAAGATATCTTACCTTAGCGCTTGGTCAATAGTAAGGCCTGAAAAGTTGAAGTAACTGAGGTATTCTTCTCCCACCATCCGACTGAATTCATTACTGCAAAAACACACACACACACACACACACACACACACACACACACACACTTACTGTGCATGAAAGGTAAACAAAAGACAAAGGCAGAGAAAAGTGAACAGGTACCTGGCCTATGTACAACCGGTCCCAAATCACTACCTATCCTGATCTTGGCCCTAACCCCTCAATGATAGCATATCTGAGGGGTCTGGGTAGTTATATTCAATGTAATGGTAAAGATTCCACTTCCACCTAATAGATCTGCAAACATTGAAGGGTAAGGACCAAGGGGAGGGCTATAGCTCGAATTGGGACCAGCTGGTTCTGCTCCAGTATACTCACTTCTTGCTCAGGTGCCTGGCCACGTCAGACTTCCTGAAGCCGTCCAGGTTGAAGAGGCGTTTGGCTAGGCGCTTAGCAGCCTGCAGGTCAGCCTTGTTGCCGTTGGCCAGGGCCTCGGTGCTGCCCAGGGCTAAGCGCTCGCCCACGTCCTGCTGTGGGAGCGGGTCTGGAGCCCAGTGGCCTGGCTTTTCCCTGACAGACGACAAGAGGAGAGATGATGCTGTTATAGCACTATTATAACAGGTAGCTGGGTAACAAACTAGTAGACCAGAAACGTTAGGTTCTGTTTCAAATGTAACTGTATTACATTTCACCAACTGAATAAGGAAGAACAAGAACAGGGCAACAGTAAAATCATACTGTTGTCAAACTTGGCACACAGTAAAGCAGATGGTTGTCACTGGAAGGTGCCATATTTATATTAAAAACAAAAGAAACTGTTTTAAGTGAGAAGTAGGCATTGGTCTGAAGCCAAAAAAGAAAGGAAATTCACATGAGCACCACAATGCCTACCTTACACATGCTCTACCAAGGTTTTCCATCACACAGCTTTGACCTACAGGGCCTTCAGAAAGTATTCACGCCCCTTAATAACTTTTTCTACATTATATTGTGTTACAGCCAGAATTTGAAATTGATTAAATGTAAATGTTGTGTCACTGGCCTACACACACACACAACACCCCGTAATGTCAAGGTGGAATTGTTTGGTGGCTGCATCATGTTATGGATATGCTTGTCATCGGCAAGGACTGGGGAGTTTTTCTATGATAAAAATAAATGGAATAGAGTTAAGCACAGGCAAAATCCTAGATGAAAACCTGGTTCAGTCTGCTTTCCAACAGACATTGGGAGAAGAATTCACCTTTCTGCAGGAAACAAGGCCAAATATACACTGGAATTACTTACCAGTGTTCATGAGTGGCCTAGTTACAGTTTTGACTTTAAAAAAAAATTGGCTTGAAAATCTATGGCAAGACTTGAAAATGGCTGTCTTGCAATGATCAAAAACCAACTTGACAGAGCTTTAAGAATTTTAAAATGAATAATGTCCAAATATTGTACAATCCTGGTGTGCAAAGCTATTAGTCTTACCCAGAAAGACTAACAGCTGTGATCGCTGCCAAAGGTGATTCTAACATGTGTGTGAATACTTATGTAAATGAGATATTTCTGTATTTAATTTTCAATAAATTAGAAAAAATGTCTAAACATGTTTTTACTTTGTCATTATGGGGTATTGTGTGTAGATGGGCGAGAAAAAAAAATATATATAATATATTTTGAATTCAGGCTGTAACAACAAAACATGGAATAAGTTAAGTTAAGGGGTATGAATACCTTCTGAAGGCACTGTACTACAGTAGCTACAGTGCCTTGCGAAACTATTCGGCCCCCTTGAACTTTGCGACCTTTTGCCACATTTCAGGCTTCAAACATAAAGATATAAAACTGTATTTTTTTGTGAAGAATCAACAACAAGTGGGACACAATCATGAAGTGGAACGACATTTATTGGATATTTAAAACTTTTTTAACAAATCAAAAACTGAAAAATTGGGCGTGCAAAATTATTCAGCCCCTTTACTTTCAGTGCAGCAAACTCTCTCCAGAAGTTCAGTGAGGATCTCTGAATGATCCAATGTTGACCTAAATGACTAATGATGATAAATACAATCCACCTGTGTGTAATCAAGTCTCCGTATAAATGCACCTGCACTGTGATAGTCTCAGAGGTCCGTTAAAAGCGCAGAGAGCATCATGAAGAACAAGGAACACACCAGGCAGGTCCGAGATACTGTTGTGAAGAAGTTTAAAGCCGGATTTGGATACAAAAAGATTTCCCAAGCTTTAAACATCCCAAGGAGCACTGTGCAAGCGATAATATTGAAATGGAAGGAGTATCAGACCACTGCAAATCTACCAAGACCTGGCCGTCCCTCTAAACTTTCAGCTCATACAAGGAGAAGACTGATCAGAGATGCAGCCAAGAGGCCCATGATCACTCTGGATGAACTGCAGAGATCTACAGCTGAGGTGGGAGACTCTGTCCATAGGACAACAATCAGTCGTATATTGCACAAATCTGGCCTTTATGGAAGAGTGGCAAGAAGAAAGCCATTTCTTAAAGATATCCATAAAAAGTGTCGTTTAAAGTTTGCCACAAGCCACCTGGGAGACACACCAAACATGTGGAAGAAGGTGCTCTGGTTAGATGAAACCAAAATTGAACTTTTTGGCAACAATGCAAAATGTTATGTTTGGCGTAAAAGCAACACAGCTCATCACCCTGAACACACCATCCACACTGTCAAACATGGTGGTGGCAGCATCATGGTTTGGGCCTGCTTTTCTTCAGCAGAGACAGGGAAGATGGTTAAAATTGATGGGAAGATGGATGGAGCCAAATACAGGACAAAAAGACCTGAGACTGGGACGGAGATTTGTCTTCCAACAAGACAATGATCCAAAATATAAAGCAAAATCTACAATGGAATGGTTCAAAAATAAACATATCCAGGTGTTAGAATGGCCAAGTCAAAGTCCAGACCTGAATCCAATCGAGAATCTGTGGAAAGAACTGAAAACTGCTGTTCACAAATGCTCTCCATCCAACCTCACTGAGCTCGAGCTGTTTTGCAAGGAGGAATGGGAAAAAATGTCAGTCTCTCGATGTGCAAAACTGATAGAGACATACCCCAAGCGACTTACAGCTGTAATCGCAGCAAAAGGTGGCGCTACAAAGTATTTAATTTAAGGGGGCTGAATAATTTTGCACGCCCAATTTTTCAGTTTTTGATTTGTTAAAAAAGTTTGAAATATCCAATAAATGTCGTTCCACTTCATGATTGTGTCCCACTTGTTGTTGATTCTTCACAAAAAAATACAGTTTTATATCTTTATGTTTGAAGCCTGAAATGTGGCAAAAGGTCGCAAAGTTCAAGAGGGCCGAATACTTTCGCAAGGCACTGTATGTTGGTCTATTGTACGTTAAACGTGTTGGCAGGTAGCTTAGGATTCAAACCTTCTCAAACTGCCTAATTCATACTCTTCGTGGAGATGCTCCCACAATAACTTGGTTTGTACTGCATACAAGGTAAAGTATTGGATTCTTCACACACACTATACAAAGACATTATCCACTGCTTTTATACTTACAAGACCATCAGGCTTGATTGAGTGAGCTGTTGTCTTAGTAATGTGGTGCCTGTCTGTATTTCTTAATTTATTTCGTAACATATTTTTGGGGTCAGTAGGTGCCCAACATAACTACAGGTGGTGGTGTTAATTTTTTTATTTAATTTTATTTCACCTTTATTTAACCAGGTAGGCTAGTTGAGAACAAGTTCTCATTTGCAACTGCGGCCTGGCGAAGATAAAGCATAGCAATTCAACACATACAACAACACAGAGTTACACATGGAATAAACAAAACATACAGTCAATAATACAGTAGAAAAATAGGTCTATATACAATGTGAGCAAATGAGGTGAGATAAGGGAGGTAGAGGCAAAAAAAAGAACATGGTGGCAAAGTACAATACAATATAGCAAGTAAAACACTGGAATGGTAGATTTGGAAGAATGTGCAAAGTAGAAATAGAAATAATGGGGTGCAAAGGAGCAAAATAAATAAATAAATACAGTAGGGGAGAGGTAGTTGTTTGGGCTAAATTATAGATGGGCTATGTACACGTGCAGTAATCTGTGAGCTGCTCTGACAGCTGGTGCTTAAAGCTTGTGAGGGAGATAAGTGTTTCCAGCTTCAGAGATTTGTGCAGTTCGTTCCAGCCATTTGGAAGCAGAGAACTGGAAGGAAAGACGACCAAAGGAGGAATTGGCTTTGGGGGTGACCAGTGAGATATACCTGCTGGAGCGCATGCTACGAGTGGGTGCTACTATGGTGACCAGTGGGATAAGGCGAGGCTTTACCTAGCAGAGACTTGTGGATAACCTGTAACCAGTGGGTTTGGCGACGAGTATGAAGCGAGGGCCAACCAACGAGAGTGTACAGGTCGCAATGGTAGGTAGTGTATGGGGCTTTGGCGACAAAATGGATGGAACTGTGATAGACTGCATACAGTTTGTTGAGTAGAGTTTTGGAGGCTATTTTATAGATGACATCACCGAAGTCGAGGATCGGTAGGATGGTCAGTTTTACGAGGGTATGTTTGGCAGCATGAGTGAATGATGCTTTGTTGCGATAAAGGAAGCCGATTCTAGATTTAATTTTGGATTGTAGATGCTTAATGTGAGTCTGGAAGGAGAGTTTACAATCTAACCAGACACCTAGGTATATGTAGTTGTCCACGTATTCCAAGTCAGAGCCGTCCAGAGTAGTGATTCTGGACGGGCGAGCAGGTGCAGGCAGTGATCGGTTGAATGGCATGCATTTAGTTTTACTTGCGTTTAAGAGCAGTTGTAGGCCACAGAAGGAGAGTTGTATGGCATTGAAGCTCGCCTGGAGGTTACTTAACGCAGTGTCCAAAGAGGGGCCAGAAGTATACAGAATGGTGTCGTCTGCATAGAGGTGTATCAGAGAATCACCAGCAGCAAGAGTAACATCATTGATGTATACAGAGAAGAGAGTTAGCCAGAGGATTGAACCTTGCGGCACCCCCATAGAAACTGCCAGAGGTCCGGACAACAGGATCTCCGATTTGACACACTGAACTCTATCAGAGAAGTAGTTGGTAAACCAGGCGAGACAATCATTTGAGAAACCAAGGCTGTCGTGAATGTGGTGAATGACAGAGTTGAAAGCCTTGGCCAGGTCAATGAATACGGCTGCGCAGCAATGTCTCTTATCGATGGCAGTTATGATGTCTTTTAGGACCTTGAGCGTGGCTGAGGTGCACCCATGATCAGCTCTGAAACCAGATTGTATAGCAGAGAAGGTACGGTGGGATTCGAAATGGTCGGTAATCTGTTTGTTAACTTGGCTTTCGAAGACCTTAGAAAGACAGGGTAGATAGGATAGATATACTGTAGGTCTGTAGCAGTTTGGGTCTAGAGTGTCACCCCGTATGAAGAGGGGGGTGACCGCGGCAGCTTTCCAATCTTTGAGAATCTCAGATGATACGAAAGAGTGGTTGAACAGGCTAGTAATAGGGGTTACAAAAATTTCAGCAGATAATCTTAGAAACAGAGGGTCCAGATTGTCTAGCCCGGCTGATTTGTAGGTGTCCAGATTTTGCAGCTCTTTCAGAACATCAGCTATTTGGATGAAGGAGAAATGGTGGGGGCTTTGGCGGGTTGCTGTGGAGAGTGCCGGGCAGTTGACCGGGGTAGGGGTAGCCAGGTGGAAAGAATGGCCAGCCGTAGAGAAATGCTTATTGAAATTCTCAATGAGAGTGGATTTATTGGTGGTGACAGTGTTTCCTAACCTCAGAGCAGTGGGCAGCTGGGAGGAGGTGCTCTTATTCTCCATGAACTTTACAGTGTCCCAGAACTTTTTTGAGTTAGTACTACAGGATGCAAATTTCTGTTTGAAAAAGCTAGCCTTAGCTTTCCTAACTGCCTGTGTATATTTGTTCATAACTTCCCTGAAAGGTTCCATATCACGGGGGCTATTCGATGCTAATGCAGAACGCCACAGGATGTTTTTGTGCTGGTCAAGGGCAGACTGGTCTGGAGTGAACCAAGGACTATATCTATTCCTAGTTCTACATTTTTTGAATGGGGCATGCTTATTTAAGATCGTGAGGAAGGCACTTTTAAAGAATAGCCAGGCATCATCTACTGACGGGATGGGGTCAATGTCATTCCAGGATACCCCGGCCAGGTCGATTAGAAAGGCCTGCCCACAGAAGTGTTTTAGGGAGCGTTTGACAGTGATGAGGGGTGGTCGTTTGGTCGCAGACCCATTACGGATGCTGTCAATGAAGCAGTGATTGCTGAGATCTTGATTGAAAACAGCAGAGGTGTATTTGGAGGGCGAGTTAGTTAGGATGACATCTATGAGGGTGCCCGTGTTTACGGATTTGGAGTTGTACCTGGTAGGTTCATTGATACTTTGTGTGAGATTGAGGGCATCAAGCTTAGATTATAGGATGGTGTTAAGGTGTTAAGCATGTCCCAGTTTAGGTCACCTAGTAGCACGAGCTCTGAAGATAGATGGGGGGGCAATCAATTCACATATGGTATCGAGGGCATAGCTGGGGGCAGAGGGAGGTCTATAGCAAGCGGCAACGGTGAGATACTTGTTTCTGAAAAGGTACATTTTTTGAAGTAGAAACTCGAATTGTTTGGGTACAGACTTGGATAGTACTACAGAACTCTGCAGGCTATCTTTGCAGTAGATTGCAACACCACCCCCTTTGGCAGTTCTATCTTGGTGGAAAATGTTATAGTTAGCGATGGCGATTTCAGGGCTTTTGGTGGTTTTCCTAAGCCAGGATTCAGACACGGCTAAGACATCCGGGTTGGCAGAGTGTGCTAAAGCAGTGAGTAAAACAAACTTAGGGAGTAGGCTTCTAATGTTAACATGCATGAAACCAAGGCTTTTACAGTTACAGTAAAGTCAACAAATGAGAGCACCTGGGGAGTGGGAGTGGGGCTAGGCACTGCAGGACCTGGATTAACCTCTACATCACCAGAGGAACAGAGGAGAAGTAGGATAAGGGTACGGCTAAAAGCTATACGAACTGGCCGTCTAGCACGTTCGGAACAGAGAGTAAAAGGAGCAGGTTTCTGAGTTCGATAGCATAGATTCAAGACATAATGTACAGACAAGGTAGGATGTGAGTACATTGGAGGTAAACCTAGGCATTGAGTAATGATGAGAGAGACAGTCTCTAGAGACGCTTAAACCAGGTGATGTCATCGCATATGTAGGAGGTGGAACAACGTGGTTGGTTAAGGCATCTTGAGCAGGGCTAGAGGCTCTACAGTGAAATGAGACAGTAATCACTAACCAGGACAGTAATGGACGAGGCATATTGATATTAGAGAGAGGCATGCGTAGCCAAGTGAACATATGGGTCCAGTGAGTGGTTGGGCTGACTGGGGACAGGCGATTCAGACAGTTAGCAGGCCGATGCTAACAAGCTAACAGTTAGTAAGTCGGGGCTTAACAAGCTAGCAGTTAGCAGACTGGGGCTGGCAAGCTAGCAGTTAGCAAGCGGTGTGTTGGACACAGTCACTTACATTAGAGGTCTATCGAGTCCGTCTGCATTTCGGATTTCTGTAACGCTAGCTTAGTTGTGTAATATTGACATGTGCTAAGAACCATGTGTTTTGCAAACAAGGTTCTGTTTTTATCAATTGCTAAACATGACCATAGGACTCTATTTCTCAACCTCAAAAACGGTTTTTGTGCATGAATGTGCTACTACAGCTCATAACATAATATATGCATTGAAAAGTATTATTCCCAACAGTAGACCTTTATTAATAATGTGACAAAAGTGTAAATGTTGGTGCTTTTTGGGTTGTCTCTAAAATTATTATCTATTTATTGTACTTCTGAAATGGAAATGTGCCAGAGAATTTCTGGAATAAAGTTAATGCAGTACTTAACTATAGGCTCTTTACTGCTGGAGTATCTGTGTGCAAAGATATGGGTCATGTAAGGACAAGATACATCTCCATAATATAATAAATTCTCTATAAAAGAGAGATGTTTCAAAAGGTTAAACATTTCCATTTACAAACTACACCCACAAATCAAATTCACTAAAGTCAGACTTCTGTCTGCAGACATTTGAGAAAATAATCAGAGAGCCACTTTAAGAGCATGGATGGAACTGTCAGCAAGTCCTTCCTACAACAACATAGTAGAGGTACATACATGCATTGCAGACATGCCCATGCATTTACAGTGGGTGATTCCCCATCCAAATAAATTGAAGTAATCTGCCCACCTCGATCTAACAGAATGGTCACTTGGTTAGTGGTCCACCATGCTTTAAATCAAGAGTTTCTCCTCAAACACAGGACTCCTCTCAAACCTCCACAGTAAGGTAGCAACCGATCTCAGGACATAGAACACCCCCATCCATGTGCTGTGTTTGGTTCATTCCACCGGCCCTTTGAGTCACCCCCTCTAACAGGATGATCCACACAATTGAGGCGAGTGGGGATAGGAGTAGAAGGGGGCTGAGTTTATTTGTTCTTAAAACGTTGGTTGTAAAGTTGGTTGTAAAAGTATAAAAATTGGCACGCCGACATCTTATGTCCCCAAGACCGCAGTTTCATAAACTGGTTGTGCTGCATCACGAGAACAGTCAACACACAATCCACAGATGCTGAGAAAGTGCTTCCTTCTTGCCTTTGTTGACAAGGGCTGAGAAGTGCTGATAATAGACAATATATCACCTCTGAGAACACAACTAAGATGGACATACAAAGCCCCAGTTTAAGCACTTAATGCATTTTTTTTAAAAGCTATTACATCTAGAAGATAGCCAAAGTATGCTGAACAATGGGCCTAATCTGTTCTCTGATGCATTTGATCTTCAACTGAGGCTATGCAAAGTCTCCACCATAGAACAGAGCCGCAACAGGACTGATGAGCGTGTGTGGTCACTTAATAATATTCAGGCTCCAAAACTGATATCTCTCCCTTGTTGACTTTACCTTTTTCTCAGGACACAACATTCCACAGTCACTAAAGACGACACAGATTATATAGTATATATGTATTCACCTTAAGATACCACAGCTACAAAGAAACACCGTTGTTTGGGAAGTTATTAAGTTTACTTGAAGGTGTCAAATTCCTTTCCCTGTTAAAAGATCTCAGAGAGATTTTACACCAGTTCTAATCTGCACTATGAATGATTGATTGAGCTCTTGACGTATCCTGAATGTACAGATGGTTCAGAGAGCCAAAACCCAAACTATTAACTTCAAGGGGTTTCACTAAACACATTTCTAAACAAAAGTATAAACCCTAATCAACAATTCAATACTGCAATCTACAGAGCGGAAATCTAGGCCCTACAGTTTATTTACAGAGGCAATGAAGAGGAAATCTATGTAGCTGATTCAGTCTCAGGTCAGGAAATTGCAAGTTAGCTGAAATGATTGTAACATTCTGTAACTCTCTCACCCTGTAAATCAATTGAATTACCAGACACTGTATAACATTGTCCAGCCAGCTAGGAGTCACAGTAACACATGTCAAATCAATTTGTATCGGTCACATACACGTGGTTAGCAGATGTTAATGCCAGTGTAGCGAAATGCTTGTGCTTCCGACAGCGCAGTAATATCTAACAAGTAATCTAACAATTACCCAACAACTACCTATTTACACAAATCTAAAAAGGGGTGAATGAGAATATGTACATATAAATATATGGATGAGCGATGACCGAGCCGCATAGGCAAGGTGCATTGATGGTATAAAGACAGTATATACATATTTTAAAAATATATATATATATTTCACCTTTATTTAACCAGGTAGGCTAGTTGAGAACAAGTTCTCATTTACAACTGCGACCTGGCCAAGATAAAACAAAGCAGTGCGACACAAACAATAACACAGCGTTACACTTGGAATAAACAAACATACAGTCAATAACACAATAGAAAAAGTCTATATAGAGTGTGTGCAAATGAGGTAAGATAAGGGATGTAAGGCAATAAATAGGCCATAGTGGCAAAATAATTACAATTTAGCAATTAAACACTGGAGTGATAGATGTGCAGAAGATGAATGTGCAAGTAGAGATACTTTGGTGCAAAGGAGCTAAACATAATAAGAAATAACCGTATGGGGATGAGGTAGTTTGATGGGATATTTACAGATGGGCTACAAGATATGAGTAATGTAAGATAAGTAAACATTATTAAAGTGGCATTGTTTAAAGTGACTAGTGATCCATTTGTTGAAGTGGCCAGTGAGTGGGTCTCCATGTAGGCAGCAGCCTCTCTGAGTTAGTGATTGATGTTAATCAGTCCGATGGCCTTGAGATAGAAGCTGTTTTTCAATCCCTCGATGCACCTGTACTGACCTCACCTTCTAGATGGTAACGGTGTGAACAGGCAGTGGCTCATGTGGTTGTTGTCTTTGACAATCTTCTTTGCCTTCCTGTGACGTTGGGTGCTATAGGTGCCATTGAGGGCAGGTAGTTTGCCTCCGGTGATGTGTTGTGCAGACTGCACAACCCTCTGGAGAGCCTTGCAGCTGAGGATGGAGCAGTTGCCGTACCAGGCTGTGATACAGCCGGACAGGATTCTCTCGATTATGGATCTGTAAAAGTTAGTCAGGGTTTTGGGCGAATAGCCAATTTTCTTCAGCCTCTTGAGGTTGAAGAGGCACTGTTGCATCTTCTTCACCACACTGTCTGTGTGGATGAACCATTTCAGTTTGTCATTGATTTGTACGCCGAGGAACTTAAAAACTTTCCACCTTCTCCACTGCTGTCCCTTCGATGTGGATAGGGGGGTACTCCATCTGCTGTTTCCTGAAGTCCACGATTATCTCCTTTGTTTTGTTGAAGTTGAGTGAGAGGTTGTTTTCCTGACACCTCACTCCGAGTGCCCTCACCTCCTCCCTCTAGGCTGTCTCGTCAGTTGTTGGTAATCAAGCCCAATACTGTCGTGTCGCCTGCAAACTTGATGATTGAGTTGGAGGCGTGCATGGCCACGCAGTCGTGGATGAACAGGGAGTATAGGAGGGGGCTGAGCACGCACCCTTGTGGGGCCCCAGTGTTGAGGGTCAGCGAGGTGGAGATGTTGTTTCCTTCCTTCACCACCTGGAGGCGGCCCGTCAGGAAGTCCAGGACCCAATTGCACAGGGCGGGGTTGAGGCCCAGGGCCTCCAGCTTGATGATGAGCTTGGCGGATACTATGGTGTTGAATGCTGAGCTGTAGTCAATGAACAGCATTCTTACATACAGTTGAAATCATACACTTAGGTTGTAGTCATTGAAACTAGTTTCTAAACCACTCCAAAAATGTCTTGTTAACAAACTATAGTTTTGGCAAGTCGATTAGGACATCTACTTTGTGAATGACAAAAGTAATTTTTCCAACAATTGTTTACAGACAGATTATTTCACTGTATCACAATTCCAGTGGGTCAGAGGTTTACATACACGAAGTTGACTGTGCCTTTCAACAATTTCAGAAATGTATGTTATGGCTTTAGAATCTTCTGATAGGCTAATTGACATAATTTGAGTCAATTGGAAGTGTACCTGTAGATGTATTTAAAGGCATACCTTCAAACTCAGTGCCTCTTTGCTTGACATCATGGGAAAATCTAAAGAAATCAGCCAAGACCTCAGAAAAAAAATTGTAGAACTCCACATGTCTGGTTCATCCTTGGGAGCAATTTCCAAACGCCTGAAGGTACCACGTTCATCTGTACAAACAATAGTACGCAAGTATAAACACCATTGGACCACAGAGCCGTAATACCGCTCAAGAAGGAGATTAGTTCAGTCACCGAGAGATGAACGTACTTTGGTGGGAAAAGTGCAAATCAATTCCAGAACAACAGCAATGGACCTTGTGAAGATGCTGGAGGAAACAGGTACAAAAGTATCTGTATCCACAGTAAAACGAGTCCTATATCGACATAACCTGAAAGGCCACTCTGCAAGGAAGAAGCCACTGCTCCAAAACCGCCATAAAAAAAGCCAAACTATGGTTTGCAACTGCACATGCTGACAAAGATCGTACTTCTTGGAGAAATGTCCTTTGGTCTGATGAAACCAAAATAGAACTGTTTGGTCATAATGACCATTATGTTTGGAGGAAAAAGGGGGAGACTTGCAAGCCAAAGAACACCATCCTAACCGTGAAGCACGGGGGTGGCAGCATCATGTTGTGGGGATGCTTTGCTGCAGGAGGGACTGGTGCACTTCACAAAATAGATGGCATCATGAGGTAGGAAAATGATGTGGATATATTGAAGCAACATCTCAAGACAACAGTTGGGAAGTTAAAGCTTGGTTGCAAACAGGTCTTCCAAATGGACAATGACCCCAAGCATACTTCCAAAGTTGTGGTAAAATGGTTTAAGGACAACAAAGTCAAGGTATTGGGGTGGCCCATCACAAAGCCCTGACCTTAATCCTAAAGAACATTTGAGGGCAGGACTGAAAAACTGTGTGCGAGCAAGGAGGCCTACAAACCTGACTCAGTTATACCAGATCTGTCAGGAGGAATGGGCCAAAATTCACCCAACTTATTGTGAGAAGCTTGTGGAAGGCTTGACATGTTTGACTCAAGTTAAACAATTTAAAGGCAATGCTACCAAATACTAATTGAGTGCATGTAAACTTCTGACCCACTGGGAATGTGATGAAAGAAACAAAAGCTGAAATAAATAATTCTCTATTATTAGTCTGACATTTCACATTCTTAAAATAAAGTCGTGATCCTAACTGACCTAAGACAGGGAATTTTTACTAGGATTAAATGTCAGAAATCGTGAAAAACTGAGTTTAAATGTATTTGGCTAAGGGGTATGTAAACTTCTGACTTCAACTATAGGTATTATTTTTGTCCAGATGGGATAGGGCTTTATGCAGTGTGATGGCGATTGCATCGTCTGTGGACCTGTTTGGGCGGTATGCAAACTGAAGTGGGTCTTGGGTGGCCGGTAAGATGGAGGTGATATGATCCTTGAGTAGTCTCTCAAAGCACTTCATGATGACAGAAGTGAGTGCTACGGGGCCGTAGTCATTTAGTTCAGTTACCTTTGCCTTCTTGGGTACAGGAACAATGGTGGCCATCTTGAAGCATGTGGGGACAGCAGACTGGGATAGGGAGCGATTGAATATGCCCGTAAACACACCAGCCAGCTGGTCTGCGCATGCTCTGAGGACGTGGCTAGGGATGCCATCTGGACCAGCAGCCTAGCGAGGGTTAACAATTTTAAATGTTTTACTCACTTCGGCCACGGAGAAGGAGAGGGCGCAGTTCTTGTTAGCGGGCCGCGACGATGGTTGAATTATTCTCAAAGCGGGCAAAGAAGGTGCTTAGCTTGTCGACGGCGTCAGTGACTTGACAGGTTCTTTTTGTAGTCAGTGATTTCCTGTAGACCCTGCCACATACGTCTCGTGACTGAGCCGTTGAATTGCGACTCCACTTTGTCCCGGTACTGGCATTTTGCTTGTTTGATTGCCTTGCGGAGGGAATAACTACACTGTTTATATTCAGCCATATTCACAGACCTCTTTCCATAATTAAATGCGGTGGTTCGCACTTTCAGTTTTGCACAAATGCCGCCATCCATCCACGGTTTCTGGTTAGGGTAGGTTTTAATAGTCACAGTGGGTACAACAGCTCCAATGCATTTCCTTATAAATTCACTCACAGAGTCAGCGTATATGTCAATGTTATTCACTGAGGCTGACCGGGAACATATCCCAGTCCACGTGATCAAAACAATCTTGAAGCGTGGATTCCAATTGGTCAGACCAGCGTTGAATGGTTCTAGTCACTGGTACACCCTGTTCGATTTTCTGCCTATAAGACAGTAGGAGCAAGTTGGCGTCGTGGTCGGATTTCCCAAGGGAGGGCGGGGGAGGGCTTTGTATGCATCGCGGAAGTTAGAGTAGCAGTGGTCGAGTGTATTACCCCCGCGCGTAGTGCAATTAATATGCTGATAGAATTTAGGTAGCCTCTCAAATTTGCTTTGCCAGCTACAATAAATGCAGCCTCAGGATATATGGTTTCCAGTTTACATAGAGTCCAGTGAAGTTCCTTTAGGGCCATGTTGGTGTCTGCTTGAGGGGGAATGTACACAGCTGTGACGACAACTGACGAAAATTCTCTTGGAAGGTAATATTGCCGGCATTTGATTGTGAGGAATTCTAGTTCGGGTGAGCAGAAGGACTTGAGTTCCTGTATGTTGTTATGATTACACCATGAGTCGTTAATCATGAAGCATGCACCCCCGCCCTTCCTCTTCCCAGAGAGATGTTTATCTCTGTCGGCGCGATGCATGGAGAAGCCCGGTGGCTGAACTGATTCCAACAACATATCCCATGAGAGCCATGTTTCCATGAAACAGATAATGTTACAATCTCTGACGTCTCTCGAAGGCAACCATTGCTCGAATTTTGTCTACCTTGTTGCCAAGAGACTGGACATTGGCGAGTAGTATACTCGGGAGCGGTGGGCGATGTGCACCTCTACGGAGTCTGACCAGAAGGCCACTCCTTCTGCAGGGCAGTTGTTTTGGGTCGTCTTCTGGGATTAGATCCATTGTCCTGGGTGGTGGTCAAAACAGAGGATCTGCTTCAGGAAAATCGTATTCCTGGTCGTAATGTTGGTAAGTTGACGTCGCTCTTACTGCCGGAAATAACTATTGGATATATGTAATAAGACGTAAGATTTCCTAGGGTAACAATGTAAGACATAATACATAAAAAAACTAAATACGGCATAGTTTCCCAAGGAGTTGAAGCAAAGCGACCATCTCCGTCGGCGCCATCTTGTTCAAAATCATTTCACACTTAATTATTCATAACGTTGGACCATTCATTACAAACAAGCACCTAATAAAGTAAGCCTCCACTTTCTTTGAGAACTTAAAGCAGAGTTTCCCAAACTCGGTCCTGAGGCCTCACAGGGGTGCACGTTTTGGTTTTTGCCCTAGCAATAAACAGCTGATTAAAATAATCAAAGCTTGATGATGAGTTGATTATTTTAAATCAGCTGTGTAGTGCTAGATAAAAACTAAATATGCACCATTCGTGGCACCCAGGACTGAGTTTGGGAAACACTGCCTTAAAGGGATAGTTCACTCAAATTACAAAATGACACATTGGTTTCCTTTCGTAGAAAGTATGACAGCAATCCATGCTTTGGTTTAGTTTCCCTAGCACTGGCAAATACTGTTTCCAAATGCTAACGGTCATGGGACTGATGTTAGCATTTTTCGCACATAACAAATCATTGTTAAGTGACTTTAGTGAGCTTCAAAATAATTTTTAGATACTTTAGGATTATTTATTATTGATTTATTATTATTATTTATTATGTGCAAAAAAGGCTAATATCGATCCCATGACTTGAACGGGATACATGCCACAAATGCTAAAATGTTAGTATTTGGAAACAGTGCCAGGGAAACTAAACCAAAGCATGGATTACTGCAATATCTTGGCCATAGACTGCTTACAGAGTAAGGAAACAAATATCTAATTTTGTAATTTGGGCGAACTATCCCTTTAACACTGTCTGGGTCCACACACCTCAGACAGACAGACAAACAGACCATTGGAGGTAAAGTACAGTGAAGTGAGGAACTCACCGGTATATGGCCGGGTAGGGGGCATCCAGGCACATGTCTTCCAAAGCCCCGCCCCCCCAGCAGAGCAAATAATGCGCCATATTGTCCCCAGAGCCACGGCCCTTTCACCCAACCACGGCATTCGGCAGTGATGTAACCCTGGCAGTCAACAGTCGGATCTACTGACCACAGCGATCCTCTGCCCACTGTCTAGCCACACGTTGACACCGCCCTGCTCTCAGCCTAAGCCAAGCAGGATCTTCAATGTGCACAACATATTCTCTTCCATTTCCCCTCCTTTGTGTCTGGATTCTCTCTCTGCCTTATTTGGCGCCCTAATCTGTTGCCTTTAGCCTGTTGCTGCCCTCCCCTGCTGTCCTGTCTGCCTCTCTCTCTCTCTCTCTCTCGCTCTCTCTCACCCTCAATCTCCTTCCCTCTTCAGCTCCCTGTAACTCTCTCGTTCCAAACTTTGAAGTATCCAAGCTGGTGGACACAGTATGTGGTAATAACTTGGCAGGATCTTTGTTGAACTCAAAGTTACACTTGGTCAGTCTCAGTCTTTCTCTCTCTCACTGCCCTCTCTCTCTGTCTGTATTGGTCTGTGTGTGCCTCTCTCTGCGAATCGCTCATCAGCTGGGCTATTTTCCGCTGCTGGAGAAGGTATGCATTTCCTCTCTCCATGGCTGCAAACCCCCTCACTCTTCTCTTCCTCTCTTTGTCTCCCCTTACATTCCCTCTCTCCCACTGACCCCCCTTTCTATGTTTCTAACCTACTTTCTGATTTCACATCTCAGTCAGCTCCTATATCTCAGAAAATACACATGTATCAGATGTAAAGCAACAATCAAGGAATAAATGTTTCAGTAAAGCCAAACAAGTAGGAATGAAAGCTAAATCAAAGTAGCCTATGGCAGGTATTCCCAAACTGGGGGTATGCGCAATGCCGTCAGGGGTACGCGCAATTAAAAAATATTTTTTTTTGTAAATTTTTTTTTATCTTCACATTTTTAAAACAGTCCATCTATATTTTCCATTTCCCCCTCGCCCAAGTAGCCTCATTTTACTGCCAAAAATAAAATTAAACCATCTCGTGTTCAGCGAAATAACAATGTCAAATACAGGTAGCCAGTCAAATAATTAACATCCAATCACATTAACCATTTCTCTCTCGCGGGAATTCCACTAATGTATGTAGCCAAACAAGGCTGCTGCTCATTCCGTTCGCTCGAAAATGTATAAATGGTTTTAAAAAAAAGTAAGACCCGTGTCCAAAGAGACACATACCAGCTCTACCGGCAGTACTACTACTACCGGCAGTACTACTACTACCGGCAGTACTACTACTACCGGCAGTACTACACCTGCACCTGTCGACGACACAAGTTGTTCTGCTTCCACGAGCACATCCAATGCTAGTATCAGTAATTCTACATTTGTTGTTAATCCAGCTCGCATGAACACTGACAGAATCTGATGCAGCCGAAGAGCTACTGCCCCCTTACCCGGGAAAGCACCGAACAACAGACGGACTTTGGACCATCGAAGAGGCGCAAATATGATGAGAACTACATTGATTTGGGGTTCACTTATATTAGTTTGTTATATGTGCAAAAGTACTATCTTACAACTCGATGAAACCATCACTGTTGCGCAGACATTTAGAAAGAAAACATGCCAATTTAAAAAATAAGCCACGGGAGTTTTTTGAGCGAGATCTAAGACGACTTTCGAGTAGTAAGACATGTACAAAAGCAACAGATACCATGAATAAGAGGGGGCTAGAAGCATAGTGCCTGTGCCCAACACTAAGGTAACCTGCCTAAATGACTACTGACCCATAGCACTCACGTCTGTAGCCACAAAGTGCTTTGAAAGGCTGGTCATGGCTCACATCAACACCATTATCCCAGAAACCCTAGACCCACTCCAGTTTGCATACCGCCCCAACAGATCCACAGATGATGCAATCTCTATTGACTGCACACTGCCCTTCCCCACCTGAACAAAAGGAACACATATGTGAGAATGCTATTCATTGACTACAGCTCAGTGTTCAACACCATAATGTCCTCAAAGCCCAGTACATCACTGGGGCCAAGCTTCATGCCATCCAGGACCTCTACACCAGGCGGTGTCAGAGGAAGGCCCTAAAAATTGTCAAAGAATCCAGCCACCCTAGTCATAGATTGTTCTCTCTGCTACCGCACGTCAAGCGCTACCGGAGCGCCAAGTCTAGGTCCAAGAGGCTTCTAAACAGTTTCTACCCCCAAATCAAATGGCTACCCAGACTACTTGCATTGTCCCCCCTATTTTACACCGCTGCTACTCTAACCGGTGCTCCCACACATTGACTCTGTACCGGTACCGAGTATAGTCTTGCTATTGTTATTTTACTGCTGCTCTTTAATTACTTGTTACTTATATTTCTTATTCTTACTCATATTTTTTTATACTGCATTGTTGGTTAGGGGCTCTTAAGTAAGCTTTTCACTGTAAGGTCTACAGCTATTGTATTCGGCTCATGTGACTAATACAATTTGAAGTAAATTACTATCGCCCCGTAGCACTCACTTCTGTCATTATGAAATGCTTAGAGAGACTAGTCAAAGATCATATTACCTCCACTACCCTACCTGTTACCCTAGACCCACACCAATTTCGTTACCGCCCCAATAGGACCACAGACGTTGCAATCGCCATCCCACTGCATACTGCCCTATCCCATCTGGACAAGAGGGACACCTATGTAAGAATGATGTTCATTGGCTACAGCTCAGCATTTAACACCATAGTACACTCCAAACTCATCATTAAGCTTGAGACCCTAGGTCTCGACCCCGCCCTGTGCGACTGGGTCCTGGACTCCCCGACGGGCGGCCCCCAGGTGGTGAAGGTAGGAAACAACATCTCCACTCTGCTGATCCTCAACGCTGGGGCCCCAAAAGTGTGCGTTCTCAGCCCTCTCCTGTACTCCCTGTTCACCCACGATTGGTCCACGCACCCAGACAGTGTAGTGAAGAAGGCGCAATAGCGCCTCTTCAACCACAGGAGGGTGAAAAACAATTCTGAACTTTTACAGGTGCACAATTGAGAGCATCCTGTCGGGCTCTATCACAGCCTGGTACAGCAACTGCAGCGCTCACAACAGCAGGGCTCTCCAGAAGATGGTGCGGTCAGCACAACGCATCACCAGTGGCAAACTACCTGCCCTCCAGGACACCTACAACACCCAATGTCACAGGGAGGCAAAAAAAGATGTTCAAGGACAATAACCACCCAAGCCACAACCTGTTCACCCCGCTTCCATCCAGAAGGCAAGGTCAGTACAGGTGCATCAAAGCTGGGACAGAGAGATTTAAAAACAGCTTCTATCTCAAGGCCATCAGATTCTTAAACAGTCACCACTAGCACAGAGAGGTGCCTGCATACCTACAGACTTCATATCATTGGCCACTTTAATAAATGGAACACTAGTCACTTAAATAATGCCACTTTAAGAATGTTTACACATCTCGCATTACTCATCTCATATGTATATACTATACTATCTATTGCATCTTAGTCGCTCTGTCACTGCTCATCCATATATTTTATACTTATATATTCTCATCCCATTCCTTTACTAGATTGTGTGTATTAGGTTTTGTTGTGGAATTGTTACAGTGCCTTGCGAAAGTATTCGGCCCCCTTGAACTTTGCGACCTTTTGCCACATTTCAGGCTTCAAACATAAAGATATAAAACTGTATTTTTTTGTGAAGAATCAACAACAAGTGGGACACAATCATGAAGTGGAACAACATTTATTGGATATTTCAAACTTTTTTAACAAATCAAAAACTGAAAAATTGGGCGTGCAAAATTATTCAGCCCCTTTACTTTCAGTGCAGCAAACTCTCTCCAGAAGTTCAGTGAGGATCTCTGAATGATCCAATGTTGACCTAAATGACTAATGATGATAAATACAATCCACCTGTGTGTAATCAAGTCGCCGTATAAATGCACCTGCACTGTGATAGTCTCAGAGGTCCGTTAAAAGCGCAGAGAGCATCATGAAGAACAAGGAACACACCAGGCAGGTCCGAGATACTGTTGTGAAGAAGTTTAAAGCCGGATTTGGATACAAAAAAGATTTCCCAAGCTTTAAACATCCCAAGGAGCGCTGTGCATAATATTGAAATGGAAGGAGTATCAGACCACTGCAAATCTACCAAGACCTGGCCGTCCCTCTAAACTTTCAGCTCATACAAGGAGAAGACTGATCAGAGATGCAGCCAAGAGGCCCATGATCACTCTGGATGAACTGCAGAGATCTACAGCTGAGGTGGGAGACTCTGTCCATAGGACAACAATCAGTCATATATTGCACGTATCTGGCCTTTATGGAAGAGTGGCAAGAAGAAAGCCATTTCTTAAAGATATCCATAAAAAGTGTCGTTTAAAGTTTGCCACAAACCACCTGGGAGACACACCAAACATGTGGAAGAAGGTGCTCTGGTCAGATGAAACCAAAATTTAACTTTTTGGCAACAATGCAAAACGTTATGTTTGGCGTAAAAGCAACACAGCTCATCACCCTGAACACACCATCCACACTGTCAAACATGGTGGTGGCAGCATCATGGTTTGGGCCTGCTTTTCTTCAGCAGGGACAGGGAAGATGGTTAAAATTGATGGGAAGATGGATGGAGCCAAATACAAGACCATTCTGGAAGAAAACCTGATGGAGTCTGCAAAAGACCTGAGACTGGGACGGAGATTTGTCTTCCAACAAGACAATGATCCAAAACATAAAGCAAAATCTACAATGGAATGGTTCAAAAATAAACATATCCAGGTGTTAGAATGGCCAAGTCAAAGTCCAGACCTGAATCCAATCGAGAATCTGTGGAAAGAACTGAAAACTGCTGTTCACAAATGCTCTCCATCCAACCTCACTGAGCTCGAGCTGTTTTGCAAGGAGGAATGGGGAAAAATGTCAGTCTCTCGATGTGCAAAACTGATAGAGACATACCCCAAGCGACTTACAGCTGTAATCACACGCAGCAAAAGGTGGCGCTACAAAGTATTAACTTAAGGGGGCTGAATAATTTTGCACGCCCAATTTTTCAGTTTTTGATTTGTTAAAAAAGTTTGAAATATCCAATAAATGTCGTTCCACTTCATGATTGTGTCCCACTTGTTGTTGATTCTTCACAAAAAAATACAGTTTTATATCTTTATGTTTGAAGCCTGAAATGTGGCAAAAGGTCGCAAAGTTCAAGGGGGCCGAATACTTTCGCAAGGCACTGTAGATATTACCTATTTGATACTGTTGCACTGTCGGATCTAGAAGCATAAGCATTTCGCTACACTTGCAATAACATCTGCTAACCATGTGTATATGGCCGTTAAATGTGGATTTGATTTGAACTGGATGGGAAGATACAATGGATATGAGTCGGTCTACACATACTGTAGAACATACACTGAGTGTACAAAACATTAAGAACACTTGCTCTTTCCATGACAGACTGACCGGGTGAAAGTTATGATCCCAATTGTTAAATCCTCTTCATCTACACTGATATGAAGTAAAGGAGACAAGTTAAAGAAGGATTTTTAAGCCTTCAGACAATTGAGACATGGATTGTGTCTATGCCATTCAGAGGGTGAATGGGCAAGTCAAAATATTTAAGGGCCTTTGAAATGGATATGGCACTAGGTGCCAGACGCACCAGCTTGTATCAAGAACTGCAACGCTGCTGGGTTTTTCACGCTCAACAGTTTCACGTGTGTATCCAGCCAACTTGACACAACTCTGGGAAGCATTGGGGTCAACATGGGCCAGCATCCCTGTGGAAGGGAGGGTGGGGTGGCGCAACTCAATATTAGGAAGGTGTTCCTCATGTTTGGTATACTCATTATTTGTTTTACATAATGTACACGTATGCATACTGTATATGAACATTCACGAGTAGGGCCCGAGTACCTAGATTTTCTCAGGCCCATATTAATAGAATTTGTCTCGTAAACATAGTTATAATAACTCCATTCTTAGCAGGGTTGGAGGGACTGATACACTACACCTTGCAATGACAATTACACCAATTTAGTTACTCTACATTACACTTGTTCACTTTTCAAGTAAATCATCAGGCACACACATCCAATCAAAAGTCCACACCAATACTTTAACCAAAGAGGTATCAAACCGCTGAGCCCAAATCACAGGAATTCAAACCACAACTCAATCCCTCCATGTTACAGACAATACGTTACTCAAAACTCATTTCTGGATAAACGTTCAACAAAAGAAACAGTGGCTCTCTGGCCTCATCTAGTGGTACAACTGAATTTCTACGGTTGAGTTTCACAGGCATATAAAGTATACCATACTCACACAAAAAAGTATGTGGACACCCCTTCAAATTAGTTGATTTGGCTATTTCAGCCACACCCGTTTCTGACAGGTGTATAAAATCAAGCACAGAGCCATGTAATCTTCATAGACAAATATTGGCAGTATGACGGCCTTACTGAAGTGCTCAGTGACTTTCAATGTGGCACTGTAATAGGATGTTAACTTTCCAACAAGTCAGTTCGTCGGATTTCTGCTGCCCCGGTCAACTGTAAGTGCTGTTATTGTGAAGTGGAAACGTCTAGGAGCAACAACGCCTCAGCCGTGAAGTGGTAGGTCACACAAGCTCACAGAACGGGACACACGAGTGCTGAAGCCTGTAAAAATCATCACTCCTCGGTTGCAACACTCACTACCGAGTTCCAAACAGCCTCAGGAAGCAACGTCAGCCTAATAACTGTTCGTCGGGAGCGTCATGAAATGGGTTTCAATGACAGAGCAGCCACACACAAGTCTAAGATCGGCAAGCGTCGACTGGAGTGGTGTAAAGCTTGCCGCCATTGGACTCTGGAGCAATGGAAAAGCCTTGTCTGGAGTGATGAATCACGCTTCACCATCTGGCAGTCCAACAGACAAATCTGGGTTTGGCGGATGCCAGGAGAACGATACCTGCCCCAATGCATAGGGCCAACTGTAAAGTTTGGTGGAGGACGATTAATGGTCTAGGACTGTTTTTCATTGGTCGGGCTACACCCCTTAGTTCCAGTGAAGAGAAATCTTAACGCTACAGCATACAGCAACATTCTACACGATTCTGTGCTTCCAACTTTGTGGAGCCAGGCCTAATCACCCAACATCAGTGCCCGACCTCACTAATACTTGTGGTTGAATGGAAGCAAGTCCCCGCGGCAATTTTCCAACATCTAGTGAAAAGCCTTCCCAGAAGAGTGAAGGCTGTTGTAGCAGCAAAGGGGGGACCAACTACTTTTTGTCATGTAGTGTATGTCTACACAGTTAATTTGGTCAGATCAGTCATATTCTGATCAAAACAGCTATATTCAAAGCAGACATTGTCTGTCAATATTGGAAATGCCAGACCAAACATATGCCAGTCACACATGTTTAGAGTATAGGCCCTAAACTTCTAAATGTAATCAAAGTAATTGGGAACAGCCATTCCAGGGACAACACATGGTATGAGATTTTAGTGACAGTGGTCGTCTAGCAGCAGTAAAGAGATGTATTACCAATGCAGCATAAGCTGTTTATCATTATGAAACTGCATAATATGATCCTATATCTTATAATAGGATCTTCATATAACAAAATGTGTTGCCACCATCACCAGCACACGCCCCTGCGGACAATGGCAAACAAACACAAAAATGCACTCAAGAGATGTCACAGCTAAACGATCCTTTAGAGATTGTTAAAATGTTGTGAGTGCAGCTGTGTGTGCGTGTGTGTGTGCGCGTGCGACCACTTTCTCCTGCACGGACACTGCAGAGAAGCTGATACAAAAGGGTCTAAATGAAGCAGACCTTAAGATGTCCACTGTCCATGTTTGTCTGTCACTCACCTGATGAAAGGCAATTCTAAGTTAGTTCGCAAGCAGTCTTTCTCCAACCGGGACTTCCCTCCTGACGTATAATCCTGCTCAGAGGTGCTGCTGAGCCCCTTTCCTGTGGGGGCCAGGGTGTTCTCAGAGCATGTGGGGTCAGACACACTGGGGAGCTCTGGATGGGCCAGGGGGGCAAAACTCAGCTCGATGATATGACGAGCACTCTCACAAATTTGGCTTTGGATCTTAGGGGTGAGGGTGGGCAGGTCAAAGGTGAATATGGGTGGGCCGCTGGAGGTCAAGAGGTCAACGCTGTCCAGGCTGCTGTAGGAGGTGCCCTTGGCTCGGTGAGACTCCATGATCCTTTCGAAGTGGCGGCTGAAGGAGTCCAGGCTATCCACTGAGGTCCTGCGAGGGCTAGTCACTGAGATGGAGGACTTCAGGGCTGACTGGGCATCCGATATGTGGTCCAGGGGACAACTACAGGAAGACACCATGTAGAATGTATTAGGAACACATGAGGTATCTGATTTGCAAATATCTACTATATTTGTGTCTCTATAAATGCTTTACATACTGACTACAGGGTATGGTGTGTCTGAGCTGCAGTGAATATCTCACCCCTTCAGCAGCAGACTGTACACCTGATTGTCCTCCTGGGTGGCATGCTGTCTCTTCTTATCCCCCTGCATCCTCACACTGGCCCAGCTCACCACCTCCTCCTCTTCCTCCTCCAGCTCGTCCTCCTCCAACTCGTCCTCCTCTCCGTCAGTGCGTACTATGGTACTGGCGCTGGAGGCAGAGGTGCCGAGCACACTGCGGTTACTCCCAAAGGCGGAGTCCACCTCCTCCTGCTCTCTCTCGGCCTCAGCCAATATCACCTCATCTAGGTCTGTTTCCCTATAGCATTTCAGGGGCACAGCATCTAAGTCCGTCTCAGCGTAGTTGATGGCTCTCCGGATGATGCCCGTCTTGGGCGAGAAGCCAACCACAGTGACCGGGGGCGGAGTCACCAAATCCACCACCTGCTGGACATCGTGATAGGATAAACTCTGACTCTCATCATCCCATCCCCTCCAGTGACCTGTGGGCTTCAGGAGCAGGGAGGAGGTGGGCAAGGGAGACTCACTGGAGGTCCCACTCGGGGGGGCTTGAGAGGAGTCTGGGATATCAAAAGAGACAAACAGAGCATGTAAAAGTGAGTAGGAATAATATAGAACAATTAGCCTGTTCTAAAAACCATGCAAATCTGGTTTTAAAGAAAAGTCCTGTTCTAAAGCTCAGTAGTCATTTTGAGATTGTATTCCATTATGATTGAGTATTGAGTGGACTGACTACGGTAATAACATTCAACGTTTGGTAGCACTTAGTAAAATGACCTGTTCTAAAAAACATGCAAATGTAATAAAATGACCTGTTCTAAATGTATAGATTGTTATTACGGTGGTAGTGTTTATGGTCATTCACTGTTTTGGGACCTATAACAGACTGTCTGGGATGAACTGAGTACTGTAACATAATAGGGAAGGATGGAAAATGAGTGAGAGAGATGCAGAGATATAGAAAATGTCATCAACAGATTCTCTAAAGTCCAAATACTTAACAGGAAACAGATTAGCTGTGTATGAGGCTGAGATGTCTAGACTCTAAACTATCAATAAAGGTAAACAAAGAAAGTGTTTGTTTGAGAAGGAAGAGAGTCCGACTTTAATAAGGACAGAGCTGATGCCAGGCCATGATGGCGCTAAAGCCAAAGCTAGCCAGAGCTAATTGGATTACAAGAGTATTGTGAAAGTAGCTGCTTGTTTACGAGAAGGGGCTGACGAACTAGGAAGTCCGAAATGGAGGAGGAAGAGTAAGACAGTGAGGCAAATCCTGCATCCATAACCAAGTGGGAAGGTAGTAATTCCCAGTTGGATGCATTTACGTGTTTTGAACTAGTTTGAGAAACGCTGATTGGCTAATGGCCAACAAGCTGCGCCAACCACAAACTAAAAGAACAGCTTTCATGTACACTGAGTGCACAAAACATTAGGAACACCTTCCGACTATTGAGTTGCACCCCTTTTGCCCTCAGAACAGTCACAATTTGTCAGGGCATGGACTACAAGTTGTTGAAAGTGTTCCACATGGATGCTGGCCCATGTTGACTCCAATGCTTCCCAGAGTTGTTTGTTTCTCACTACTAATAACCAGTTGGAGCGATGTTCAAGTAGATTTTTCCCCATAGTAAAACTCAGCAAAAAAAGAAAAGTCCCTTTTTCAGGTCCCTGTCTTTCAAAGATAATTCGTAAAAATCCAAATAACTTCACAGATCTTCATTGTAAAGGGTTTAAACACTGAACAAACATGGGAAACAATGAACCATGAACATGCACCTATGGAACGATCGTTAATACACTAACAGAGTACATACGGTAGGCAATTAAGGTCACAGTTATGAAAACGTAGGACACTAAAGAGGCCTTTCTACTGACTCTGAAAAACACCAAAGGAAAGATGCCCAGGGTCCCTGCTCATCTGCGTTGACGTGCCTTAGGCATGCTGCAAGGAGGCATGAGCAATGCAGACGTGGCCGGGCAATAAAATTGCAATGTCCGTACTGTGAGACGCCTAAGACAGCGCCACAGGGAGACAGGACGGACAGCTGATCATCCTCGCAGTGGCAGACCACGTGGAACACCTGCACAGGATCAGTACATCCGAACATCACACCTGCGGGACAGGATGGCAACAACAACTGCCTGAGTTACACCAGGAACGCACAATCCCTCCATCAGTGCTCAGACTGTCCGCAATAGGCTGAGAGAGGCTGGACTGTGGTCTTGTAGGCCTGTTGCAAGGCAGGTCCTCACCAGACATCACCGGCAACAACGTCGCCTATGGGCACAAACCCGAGTCGCGGTTTTGTCTCACCGGGGGTGAAGGTCGGATTTGTGTTTATCGTCAAAGGAATGAGCGTTACACCGAGGCCTGTACTCTGGAGCGGGATCGATTTGGAGGTGGAGGGTCCGTCATGGTTTGGGGCGATGTGTCACAGCATCATTGGACTGAGGTTGTTGTCACTGCAGGCAATCTAAATGCTGTGCGTTACAGGGAAGACATACACCTCCCTCATGTGGTACCCTTCCTGCAGGCTCATCCTGACATGACCTCCAGCATGACAATGCCACCAGCTATACTGCTCGTTCTGTGGGTGATTTCCTGCAAGACAGGAATGTCAGTGTTCTGCCATGTCCAGCGAAGAGCCCGGATCTCAATCCCATTGAGCACGTCTGGGACCTGTTGGATCGGAGGGTGAGGGCTAGGGCCATTTCCCACAGAAATGTCCGGGAACTTGCAGGTGCCTTGGTGGAAGTGTGGGGTAACATCTCACAGCAAGAACTGGCAATTCTGGTGCAGTCCATGAGAAAGAGATGCACTGCAGTGCTTAATGCAGCTAGTGGCCACACCAGATACTGACTGTTACTTTTTTATATATATATTTTTTTAAAATTTTGATGACCCCCCTTTGTTCCTGGACAAATTATTCAATTTCTGTTAGTCACAGGTCTGTGGACCTTGTTCAGTTTATGTCTCAGTTGTTGAATCTTGTTATGTTCATACAAATATTTACACATGTTAAGTTTGCTGAAAATAAATGCAGGTGACAGTGAGAGGATGTTTCTTTTTTTGCTGAGTTTATATGGTAAATACCACCTTCCCACTTGGCTATGAACGCAGCATTAGACCTCTTTCAGGACCACCCACCTTTAGAATCATGGCTGTCCTCTATGGGCTGTCCAAACAAGAACTCCCATTTGGCACGGGCAATCCTCTGGGAGTGCAAGGATGGGCCCAGCACAGAGGATCCGCTTTCCGACTACAACATAACAGACAATGAGAATGATTGAGTAGGTGATACATAAGGTATAATGTACACTTGTAAACAGTCGCTCACACACACACACACACACACACACACACACACACACACACACACACACACACACACACACACACACACACACACCTGCATCCCAGATGCTGTCTCTTCAGTGTCATTGCTCTTCTGGCTGGACTGGCTGGATGTCTCTGGAGAGAGACAGTCCCTTTCTGGCTGAGTGCTCTCCCCCAGACTGCCTGTCACTCCACTGGAGCTTTGGGAGGACCCCAGTGCCCCACTATGGTCCTGGGTCTCCCCCCTCTGTTCCCTGTTTACTCCATGTTTATACCCCTGATACCCCAACACAGCTGCACCATTCCTTCTCTGCTGCAGCTCCTCCTTGGTCACCACATACACTTCATCACCATCAGCAGTCGGACTCTCACTATAGGACTCCTCCCTGTCCGCAACGGACCCATTCTCCCTCCACTGCTGCATCCTGGAGCTCCAGCTCTCTGGCGGCTCCATGTCAAGTCCTATAATCAGGCGCCTGCTGCTCTCCGGGTTGTCCCTCGGACCCCCTCTGTCAAAGCGGGTGTCATACGGTCTCCTCTCCAGGCTGGGGGAGCCTCGGTCTCCCATGTACTGTGGGGGCTGGTGGCGGTGCAGGGTTGGGCTGTCTTTCATCAGCAGCTCAGCTCTCTGCAGCCGTGGGTCTATGATAGGAGTGTGGGACGCTACCACCAGGTGCAGCGTAGCTGGCATAGCAGGGGAGGAGGTTCCCTTCTGCAGTAGGAGGGGGGAGGCTTGCCCCTGTCCTTGACCTGGTCTAGACTCTCTGGAGTGGGGTCCAGCTCTAAGAAACTCCTTGTCTGTCCACCTATGGTCCTGTAAGTGTGTGTGAGTGTTAGCTTCAGGGTGGGGCTGTGCTGGAGAACCCTGGCCATGGAGGGTGGCGTAGGGTTGAGACTCCCTGGAGATGTAGCCAGACGTGGGGCTCTCTGACCTGGTGGAGTTAGCCTGTGACAGAGTGGGGGAGGGAGTCCCCCTGTCCATGAAGATAGTGGACAGCTTGGTTGCGTCCTCCGCCAGCTTATGAGCCATGTGAGGGCTAGTGGCTGGGGAGTTACTTCTTCGGTCACTGGTCTGGTTCAATCCCTCTCCCAGCTTGCTGTCATTTGACTGACCTGACTGTTTGGAGTTGACCTTGTTTGGTAAGCAGGGGCTATCGCTAGGAGTGCGGTGGCTGGTGTAGCTGCTAGCCCTCTGATCGCAAGAGGTTGGGGTGCTGGTAATCATGCTTGCTGGTATTTCATGCTGAATTGCAGTGGGCCTGCCTGCAGGTAATGGTGGGCGAAACTTGGAAGACAACCTTGGGCTCTCGTCCCCAAACTTGCAGGCCAACCTGGGGCTGTGGTCCCCACATTTTGAGGACAGCCTGGGGCTCTCGTCCCCTAGCCACAGCCTGTGGTTCTGGACACCATGGTGGCAGCTAACACTGGAAGGGGACATGGTGAAGTTGTAGTAGGACTGCCTGGCTTGAACAGAGAGCTGGTGAGAAGCTGGGCTTCTGGGGAGGCCATTCAAACCACGGTTCCTGTCAGAGTCTATGAGGTGTGCATTGATTGGCAGCGTTCTGGCACCCCTAGGCAGGACCGGGGACCCACCCCAGGACTGGCAGCGGGGCTGCTGCTGGTAGTACCGAGGCAGGCTGGGGCTTCTGTCTGGGCTGTAGGCCGCCAGTCTGCGCCTCAGTTCCGGGGAGCCAAATTCCTCCATGGCCCTGTAGGTGGCCTCTCTGGCCACAGTGTCCAGAGTGGCCCTGCGGAGGCAGGGGGAGCTCCTGGGGGACCTGCCCGAGGTGGGACAGGACAGTTTGGGGCTGGAGCTACCGGAGCTATCCGACCACACAGGGTCACTGAGCCTCTTCCTAAGGTGGGCAGGCATATACCCCTCCTCCACACCTCTACTGAAAGGGTTCTCAAGTACACTTGGGCACACAGCACTGCGAGGGCTGTCCACAGACTTAATGCTGGCTTTCTCTATGTAGCTAAAGCTGACCACAGAGCACTTGCCCTCGTCTCCCACACCAGAGCCATCGTAGGACCTGCGCCCACTGGTTGGAGTCGAGGGGGACGTTATTCTCCCAGAGGAGGCAGGGGATAGGGGCACCCTCCTGTGGTAGTGCTCAATGTCTGAGGAGCGGGCGAGCACCAGACTGTCATTCTGCGGCCCATTGGGTGCAGGCTGGAGTTTGGAGAGCAGCTGACCAATCCCCTCATAAGGCAGACGCTGCTCGTGGTGTGTGGGCGGTCCGGAGTTGTCCGGTAGGTCCAGCTGGAAACTGACAGATTGTCTGGAGGAGGACTTGGAGGTGAGGCTGGGACTGCTGCCCCCATCTTTATGCAACACTCCTGGGGACATGGAGGCTGGGCTGGGGGTGGAGGTGGATGGGCAAGTGCAGGTACAGGTAGAGGTGGAGTGGCTGGGGGTGCACTGGGACTGAGGTAGGATGTCAGGCCCTTGGAGCACTAGTGGGTGCATCCCCTCCACACCACCTTCCAGCTCCTTCCCTGGGACAGACCTCACCTCCACATACAGGTGCAGGATCTTGCCTGACTTAGACATGGTCCCCACAATGGCCTCAGTGGAGCCTTCTGTCTAATTTTTTTATTTTTTTGGTATTTGATAGTACTAGTGCTCTTATCCTAAACCTCCTAACCCCAAATGAAACAAAATGGGTCCATTTGGTGAGGGTTAGTAAGCTGGAGGATGATCGGCAGGCCTCTTTGCCATGCTGCAATGCTCAGCTTCTTTTCAGTCTGCCAAAGATAAAGAAAAAAAGAGTCAATAATATATTAGGACCATTTAGAAGAAAGACAATAAAACAAACAAACAAACTGACACAGAAGGATATTCAGAATTCATGGTTGAATGTGTGTGTGTGTGTGTGGTGTGTATTTTTTGTGTGTGTGTTCACCTAAGTTTGTCTCGGAGGAGCCGAATGTGTGTCATGTTATATAAAAAACCTCTGATCCGCTCATTTGCATAACCTGGGAGGTGATTCGGTCATGCCGTTGTCTACCAGAATCACCGCATGACTCCATGGTCTAGGTGCTTTCCCCTGACCCCCTGGGCAGGTGACTGTAGGCAACACAGACATCAGAAACAGCTACTCCCAGTCATTTTGGGTGAGGCTCAAGGTTGGTACCTCTGAATCATGGTTAGCAGGGTCAGTTCCTGCTGAATCGTTACCAACCAGTGGAGCACAATTGTGCATAGAGCAATGCTGGAGAAAGTGCATGCATAGATTACTCACGTCCTGTAACTGACTAATCAATTAAAAACTCATCAACCACAGCCCTGTCAACACTTAACACATACAGTCGTGGCTAAAAGTTGAGAATAACACAAATATTCACAAAGTCTGCTGCCTCAGTTTGTATGATGGCAATTTGCATATACTCCAGAATGTTATGAAGAGTGATCATATGAATTGCAATTAATTGCAAAAGTTCCTCTTTGCCAAATTCCCTCTTTCCCTCATTTCCACTGCATTTCAGCCCTGCCACAAAAGGACCAGCTGACATCACGTCAGTGATTCTCTCGTTAACACAGGTGTGAGTGTTGACGAGGACAAGGCTGGAGAGCACTCCATCATGCTGATTGAGTTCGAATAACAGACTGGAAGCTTCAAATGGAGGGTGGTGCTTGGAATCATTGTTCTTCCTCTGTCAACCATGGTTACCTGCAAGGAAACATGTGCTGTCATCATTGCTTTGCACAAAAAGGGCTTCACGGGCAAGGATATTGCTGCCAGTAAGATTGCACCTAAATCAACCATTTATCGGATCATCAAGAACTTCAATTGTTGTGAAGAAGGCTCAGGGCGCCAAAGAAAGTCCAGCAAGCACCAGGACCGTCTCCTAAAGTTGATACAGCTGCGGTATCGGGGCACCACCAGTACAGAGCTTGCTCAGGAATGGCAGCAGGCAGGTGTGAGTGCATCTGCATGCACAGTGAGGCAAAGACTTTTGGAGGATGGGCTGGTGTCAAGAAGGGCAGTGTCGTGTCTTTACTATCATTAACTGAAGACTTATAGTTTTTATCAAAGATTCTCTGTAATTAGTATTACGTGATCAACTGATTAATCATGTAACTAATTAACTAGGAAGTCGGGGCACCAAGGAAAAATATTCAGATTACAAGGTTATAATTTCCTAATATAACCTTTCAGATATTTTCATATCTGATCCATAGTCTTCTGATTCATGAATTATTTACTTTACTTCACGTTAGTTTCATTCCAAACGTCGTAAATTGTTGGTTATCTGCACGAACCAAGTCTTCACTATGAGTCCTCCATACATCAATTGTCTTAAATCATTTATTTATTACTAACTAAGTAATTCACAGAAATGCATAAACAAACAAACAAGGTAAATGTGGTTATATGAAATGAGAATGTGCCCTAGTGGACCAAACCGGCATGGCGGCTTGTTAGACAAAAGAGGAAGTGGGGGTCGAGTAAGAAGTCACTACAGAGTGATAATTATAACAATTGAAATGCTAATCCTTTACACATGAACGCTCACTCATTCGGGAACAATTGCAATCAATATATATATTTACGCTCAGTGTGTCGTCTTGATCGCTGGTGAAAAGTTTGTGTCTTTTGTAGAATTGTCCGTCTCTCTCCCTCTCTCTCTCTCTCTGTCTTGGTTAGAGGGGATAGTTCAAAGTGACATTCGTTATAGAATGGATGTTTTGGCGGTTGTCGTTCTTCACGTTCAATGATACTGAATTCCTAGCTGCAGACTAGTAATTAGTATCAAAGACTTGTTCTTATTCTGTCGGTATCGATAGTCTAAGAGTTTAACCACGTGGTATGGTTAAAAGATTCAGCAATGGTCTACAACCTTTGTCTCCTCCTAATGGAGAAAAGCATGGTCTGCAACCTTTAGCCATCTCGTAATTGAGCTCGGTCTGCTGATCGAAAACCCGAGTGGGGATTTTATTCGGAAGGGCCGAAAAGGGCTGTCCCAGGATGTCTGACCCTAACTGGGCTCAGGGGCGGTCCTCTGATTTAGTTCAAATCAAAAGGAAATTGTATTTTTCTTCATTAAACAGTCCAAAATCATATTACACAATTATACAAACAGTATCATACTCACTCATTCATCTTATACAACAATTAGATGTAACCTCATATCTGAGGCTATTGTATAAACAGCGTTATGGTAATGTGGCCACACCGTCCCCCATGAGCTTCCCCAAGTTGTGACAAACGGACCAGTTCGTAGCTGGATTCTTCACCAATCTTTTATACTTTCTCCGGAACATGAAATTTGTTCGTACCTCAAGTTCTGTGAGGTGGAAGGAATTCCTTTGTTCTCCATGAAAATCTACTCTCTCTATACTGTGTGTCCATGAGGAGATCCTCAGGAATTTATGACGTCTCTCTGACCACAGCAACCTAGTTGAAGGAGGCAAGGGGGAGGCAGGGAGAGGGGAATGGGGCTTGCTATACCCAAAGAGGCCAACTTCATGACAGCAGCAAAGAAGCCACTTCTCTCCAGGAAAAACATCAGGGACAGACTGATATTCTGCAAAAGGTACAGGGATTGGACTGCTGAGGACTGGGGTAAAGTGATTTTCTCTGATGAGTCCCCTTTCCGATTGTTTGGGGCATCCGGAAAAAAGCCTGTCCGGAGAAGACAAGGTGAGCGCTACCATCAGTCCTGTGTCATGCCAACAGACCATTCATGTGTGGGGTTGCTTCTCAGCCAAGAGAGTGGGCTCACTCATAATTGTGCCTAAGAACACAGCCATGAATGAAGAATGTTACCAACACATCCTCCGAGAGCAACTTCTCCCAACAATCCAGGAACAGTTTGGTGATGAACAATGCCTTTCCCGGCATGATGGAGCACCTTGTCATCAGGCAAAAGTGATAACTAAGTGGCTTGGGGAACAAAACATCAATATTTTGGGTCCATGGCCAGGAAACTCCCCAGACCTTAATCCCATTGAGAACTTGTGGTCAATCCTCAAGAGGTGGGTGGACAAACAAAAACCCACAAATTCTGACAAACTCTAAGCATTGATCATGCAAGAATGGGCTGCCATCAGTCAGGATGTGGCCCAGAAGTTAATTGACAGATTGCCAGTGCAGATTGCAGAGGTCTTGAAAAAGAAGGGTCAACACTGCACATATTGACTCTTTGCAACTTCATGTAATTGTCAATAAAAGCCTTTGACACTTATGAAATGCATGTAATTACACTTCAATATTCCATAATAACAGCTGACAAAAATATCTAATGACACTGAAGCAGCAACCTTGGTGTGTGTCATTCTCAAAACCTTTGGCCACGACTGTACAGTACATCGCGTTTTTTCCCCGCACACAAACATTTACATCTCACTATTCCCTGGCTAACTGTTCAAATGCCGACCTAAACAACATTTCCATATCCTTAAAAGAGAGACCAAAACAGCTATTAGATATGGTAACACAAGGCGATCACTAGTCTCAGCAGAAGCCAGAGGTAGGCTGTTCTAGAGACACCCTGGTCCTACAAAGCAAGGCGTCCTTGGCTGTCAATCTGACTGGCATGGACTTCCACGTGTGCTTTCTATTCCTGCTATTAAATAGCCATGGCGAAGCAGCTTGAGTGTCTGCGGAGGTAGGTAAGAGAAGTGTTCTGGTGTTCTCAGCTCTGTTAGGTGTTCTGTGAGTAATTTGTTGTTACCAGAGAATCCTCAACTACAAAGAACAGTCGGACTCCTCTCAAAATAGTGCACCAGAAGAGTAAAATATGAAAATGTCTTGCCAAAAATAGTAATGTATCATAGTATCATAAGCTCCTGGCTGTAAACAATTTGTTATCATACAGTACAGGTCTTGCTTGGACGGTTGGATCTGTGATGGACTCCACAAATGTGTCTGATTGCTAGTTGGAAACAGACCTGTCTGTTGGATTAATCAAAGCTTTTTTCAAAGGTGAGGGATCCTTGAACTTGGAGGCTCAGAATGAACCAAAACAAGAGACAAGGCAGGCAGACAAGTTACTGTGGTTACCCAACACATTCCATGTTTTTTTATTATCAATCCAAATTTGTAGTGTCTGTCAAGTTCACACTCACACCATCTCCTCAGTCTGGAAAGCCCCAACCACTGCCAGCACCCTGCTCTAATATTAGCTCTTACCGGACGAATTGTTGTCAGTCTGATCCTCACACGTCATGTACAGACACTCAGAGACACCAGTAATTATAGTGTAGCGGGTAGTTACCAAGGCCAGATAATGGTAATTAAGGCAAAGTAATGAATAGTTAGAAAATATTATTATGCTTTATTTTTGTCTGGAAATGTGATCACTAAAGATAAACAATCATCTCCCATGTCATCAGTGTCTCACACATCTGTGTATGTACTAGAGGTCGACCGATTAATCGGAAGGGCCGATTAATTAGGGCCGATTTCAAGTTTTCGTAAATCTGTATTTTTGGGCTCCGATTTGCCGATTTTTCTTTTTTATATACCTTTATTTAACTAGGCAAGCCAGTTAAGAACACATTCTTATTTTCAATGACAGCCTAGGAACAGTGGGTTAACTGCCTCGTTCAGGGGCAGAACGACAGATTTTCACATTGTCGGCTCGGGGGATACAATCTTGCAACCTTACAGTTAACTAGTCCAACGCAATAACGACCTGCCTCTTGTTGCACTCCACAAGGAGACTGCCTGTTACATGAATGCAGTAAACCAAGGTAAGTTGCTAGCTAGCATTAAACTTATCTTATAAAAAACATTTAATCAGTCATAATCACTAGTTAACTACACATGGTTGATGATATTACTAGATATTATCTAGGGTGTCCTGCGTTGCATATAATCTGACTGCGCATACAAGTATCTAAGTATCTGACTGAGCGGTGGTAGAAAGAAGCAGGAGCGTAAGCATTCATTCAAACAGCACTTTCGTGCGTTTTGCCAGCAGCTCTTCGTTGTGCGTCAAGCATTGAGCTGTTTATGACTTCAAGCCTATCGAGGTGAGGCTGGTGTAACCGAAGTGAAATGGCTAGCTAGTTAGCGCGCGCTTATAGCTTTTCAAGCATCACTCGCACTGAGCCTTCTAGTAGTTGTTCCCCTTGCTCTGCATGGGTAACGCTGCTTTGATGGTGGCTGTTGTCGTTGTGTTGCTGGTTCGAGCCCAGGGAGGAGCGAGGAGAGGGACGGAAGCTATACTGTTACACTGGCAATACTAAAGTGCCTATAAGAACATCCAATAGTCAAAGGTATATGAAATACAAATGGTATAGAGGGAAATAGTCCTATAATTCCTATAATAACTACATGTAATGCTCCGGGTGTCGTGGGTGTGGAGTCAAATGCAGGAGACAGAGAGTTCAATGCTGCGCATCTTTTAATCGCACCAACGCACCACAGGGTGCTCACAAAAAAGTTACGTTCCCAAAACACAGGGAATCAAAATGTACAATGGGAAACAATCCCGACCGGGCACTAACACGTGCCTATACCACAGAGCCGAAGGTTACATAGAAATAATCCCGCACAACAACCAGGCGGGCCGGCTGTCTAATAAAGACAAACTAATTAAACATCCACAGGTGCTACCACTCAACATACAAGGAGGGGGAGGAAAAACAATCAGTGGCAGCTAATAGGCCGATGACGACGACCGCCGAGCGCCACCTGCCCGGGAAAGGGAAACACCCTCGGTCGGACTCGTGACACTACAACCTAAAACTTCTGGGAATATTGAAGACTCGTGTTAAAATGAACCACCAGCTTTCATATGTTCTCATGTTCTGAGCAAGGAACTGAAATGTTAGCACATATTGCACTTTTACTTTCTTCTCCAACACTTTGTTTTTGCATTATTTAAACCAAATTGAACATGTTTCATTATTTATTTGAGGCTAAACTGATTTTATTGATGTATTATATTAAGTTAAAATAAGTGTTCATTCAGTATTGTTGTAATTGTCATTATTACAAATAAATAAATAAATAAATAAAAAGTGGCCAATTAATCGGTATCGGCTTTTTTGGTCCTCCAATAATCGGTATCGGTATCGGCGTTGAAAAATCATAATCGGTCGACCTCTAGTATGTACGCCTTCGAAATGCCCTTTGGGAAATAGTGTCATGATCCAAATCATCCCAGACCCTAAATAAATCTCTCACACACACGCACATGCACACGCGCACACGCACACACACGATGCAGGGGCTGGTCATGACTATCCGAAATCCCAGGAAAAAGCAGGGTTGTGTTATGACTCTCCTGGGAAAGTGCCAGGCATGGTAGAGGGCAGTCACACATATACGCCTCACACACCCATAACTGCACAGTCACTGCAGAGACACACTAACGCACAGGGAAGGGAGGGATCCTGTCCAGTAGTTGTAAACAAGTATATCATCTAACCTACCCTTGGCCTGTACTGTGTCCAACAACCTTTATAAAGAGAAGGGAAAAATATTTATTAGTGATTCAACACAGCAGCCTCTGGTCTCACACTGTAGAAAATGTAATGAAATGTCAAGGTGACAGCAGATTGTAAATTACACAGAGAGATCCACATTGACGCACACACTCGTACAAACACGTACTCCGATAGGGGCGTTCTGAGAAGATGTCTGTGACAAATGCATGGCCTTTGTGATTACGAACCTGTTGAATTGACTGCAGTTAGGCTACGTGACCATCTTACTAATCATATTCCTTAGCACCATTTACCCTCATCTTTTGGCCTGAGCCTCCCTGTGCAGTTTCATTTTTAGCCCTGTACAGTAGGTATAATAAAGTATTCACCCACCCTTGGATATTTTTCACATTTTGAACACGTTACAGAGTGGGATTGAAATAGACTTAAATGTATTTTTTTTTGTGATTGAGCCACACAAAATACTCCATAAAGTCAGAGAGAAAGTCCTGTGGAGAATCCTGAACATCCTGAACATGCAACAGGGGTCGACCTCTAGTACATACACAGATGTGTGAGACACTGATGACATGGGAGATGATTGTTTATCTTTAGTGATCACATTTCCAGACAAAAATAAAGCATAATAATATTTTCAAACTATTCATTACTTTGCCTTAATTACCATTATCTGGCCTTGGTAACTACCCGCTACACTATAATTACTGGTGTCTCTGAGTGTCTGTACGTGACGTGTGAGGATCAGACTGACAACAATTCGTCCGGTAAGAGCTAATATTAGAGCAGGGTAGCAGGGGTCATACACTAACCTGAGGACAGTTTCACTCTCTGAACAACAGCACAGAGAGGGCTGCATTTCAGAAAAGCAGGTAGAGCCCTCCACAGTGCCAAATATTAAACTACAGTATGTACCATAAGTATTCACCCCCTTGGACTTTTTTCACATTTTATGCATTACAAAGTGGGATTGAAATAGCTTGATCTGCACAAAATACTGTATAATGTCAAAGTGAAAAGAAAATTCTACAAATTAATCGAGGAAAAAAATGAATCAACAAAAATATAGTCGTGGCATTAGTATTTCTCTTTGTTTAGGCAAGCCTAAATTAGTTCTGGAGTACAATTTTGCTTAACAAATTACATATAAATTACATTGGTGTAAAATAATATGGGTTGACATTATTGAATGGCTACCCCTTCATCTTTCACCCATACTGTACATCTGTAAGGTCCCTCAGTCAAGCAGATTCAACAAAACATACCATGGAGCTTTCTGAAAGCATCCTAAAGAAGATAATTGATTAGTAGATGGTAACAATAACACATCAGACATTTCATATATTTTTAAGTATAGTTGCAACCCCCCCCCCCCCCCCATGTCTCTGATCACTACTTTGTTTCCTCCAACCCTACTCACTCAATCCTATCCTCTCTTCTTTCTGCTAAGTCCTTCTCCCTCCAGTCTCCTGACTCTGTCTATTTGACCCTACTCTTCTCCCTTTCTGCATTCTTTGAATCTCACAGTCCCCTGTCCTTCCAGCTGGCCCAACCTTCCACTCCTGCTCCGTGGCCGAGTGTCTCACTGCATGCTAACAGAACAGGGCTGCGGGCAGCTAAGTGGAAATGGAGGAAAAATACACTTCCGGAGGATCTATCATGCTTTCGCTCCCTCCTCTCTACCTCTGTACTGGCTGCCAAAGCCGCTTTAAATCTTTTTTTTTTTTTTATAAAAAAAAAAAATCATTTTCTGTATTCTTTATTATTTGTTTGACTCTATATACAACATGTATACGTATGAACAAAATCCACTTTCTATCACTCAAAATGTCAAGCTTCTGCCTCCAACCCTGGGAAATGCCTACACTTTCTCATCCCTCCTTAATCCTCCTCTCCCTCCATGTGGGTGACTTTATCAAGCACTTTAATGTTTTTGTTAAAAAGGTTGACGGCATCCGCTCCTCATTCACTCAGCCTACGGAGTCCACTGGTCCCACTCACACAGAACTACCCTGTGACTTGGGATGTCTGGCCGCCCGACAACCTGCCAACTTGAACCCATCCCCTCCTCCCGACCATCTGGAGACCTTCTCCCATTCCTCACTTCCCTCATCAACTCATCCCTGACCACTGCCTGCTTCCCCTCTGACTACAGACCGGTATCCATTCTTTATTTTCTTTCCAAAACACTTGTGCATGCAGTCTCTGACCAACTCTCTCTCTATCTCTCAGAACAATCTTCTTGACCCTAACCTGTCAGGTTTCAAGGTGGCTCACTCAACTGAGACCACTCTCCTATGCGTCACAGAGGCTCTCCGCTCTGCCAAAGCTGACTTGCTTTCCTCTGTTTCTCCTAGATCTATCTGCTGCCTTTTACACTGTGAACCATCAGATCCTCCTCTCCATTCTCTCAGGGTTGGGCATCTCAGGCTCTGCACACTCCTGGATTGCATTGTGCCTGACAGGTCGCTCCTACCAGGTGTTGTGGAGAGGATCTGTGTCTGCACCAGGTGCTCTCACTACTAGTGTCCCACAGGGCTTGGTTCTAGGCCCTTTCCTCTTTACACAAAGTCACTCACCTCTGTCATATCCTCACATGGTTTCTCTTATCATTGCTATGCAATATCCTCACATGGTTTCTCCCCCCCCCCCCCCTCCCCCCTCTGACACCCAGGTGGCAACACGGATCTCTGCGTGCCTGGTAGACATCTCAGCTTGGATGTCGGTCCACCACCTCAAGCTCAACAAAACTGAGCTGCTCTTCCTCCTGGGGAAGGCCTGCCCACTCCAAGACCTCTCCATCACGGTTGACAACTCCACTGTGTCCCCTCCCAGAGTGCAAAGAACATTGGCTTGACCCTGGACAACACCCTGTCTTTCTCCGCAAACATCAAAGCAATGACTCACTCCTGCAGGTTCATGCTCTACAACATTCATAGAGTACGACCTTTCCTCGCACAGGAAGAGGTGCAGGTCCTAATCCAAGCTCTTGTCATCTCCTGTCTAGACTACTGCAACTCTCTGTTGGCTGGGCTTCCAGCTTGAGCCATCAAACCCCTGCAACTTATCCAGAATGCCACAGACCACCTGGTTTTCAACCTTCCTAAGTTCATCCATGTCATCCCGCTTCTCCGCACACTCCACTGGCTTCCAGTCGAAGCTTGCATCATCTTCAAGACCAACGGAGCAGCAAGGGGAACTGCCCCTCCTTACCTTCAGGCTATGCTCAAAGCCTACACCCGAGCAGTCCATTCCGCCACCTCTGGTTTCTCGGCAGCTCCCTGCCCATCTTTCGAAAACATCAAAAACCTTACCTCTTTGATGAGTATCTTAAATAACGCTCACAGCGCCCTCAATGTATTTCAATCCCACTTTCTAACGCAACAAAATGTGGAAAACAATCCAAGGGGGTGAATACTTATGATACCCACTGTACAGCATTGCTGTTTGAGACCACAACACATACAGTAGTTCACCTCAGCTATCCCTACACACTGGTCAATCATGATTAGTAAGGTTGTGTGTTAACTACAGAACACACAGAGGAGCGTTGAAGAGTCGAGTCACAAGACAAGTTGTAACACTATCTGTGAATGCCATGGTAACTGACAACGACCTGAAATGGACACCTACTTGTGTAATAGAATGCTGGGTGACAGTTTTACAAAAGCACCAAAAAGGGGGGTGTTAACAAAAACAAAAAAAACAAAAAAAGAGTAAAAAGAGTACAAATAAAATGAATACTACATAGATACAGAAATAAGCAAACTATAGATGTAGTGTATCGAATTACACAACAAGGTTAAATACCTGTTCTTGAGACAGGGGACAGGACCCGTGCTTACATCATTGAATACAAAGTAGTCTGGCAGGAGTCAGACGTGAACAAATGAAGGAAAGGCCACTCTAGGCCACTGTATAAATAGTTAATTGGGCCCGTATGAAGTGGAATAAATCCAGGGCCCAGTTTTTCAAAAGTTATCCATCTGGATTTCACCCTGACTGAGGACATCAACCAGACTGCTGGAGACTATTACAACCATGAGACTTTAAAAATATACATATGGCTTTAAAAAAAAAATATATATATATCACAGACATCAATCTCCCCTGGTGACCAGGTGGAGGAGAATTTGAGGGAGATTTTATTAATTAATTTTAAAAAATTAAAAACACTTGCTCCTAAATCATGACGCCTCAAAAATCATGTCTGGTTGTTTTGGTTTTTCACAGACTAGCAACTAAGTAGACAATACAATTTAAAAAAACATATCTGTCAATTCTAGTCAATTAAAAAAAACAGTAGACACAAAAGTATTTGTAAAACAAAGAGACCAATAGACATTCATATTAATAACATCACACAGCCACATGTTGAACTGGTTGTTGAAAAAGGCAAACTGCGTAGAGTACAACCTCATAATAGCACACTCAAGGATCAACATGTGTCCCCCCCTTCTCTTCCTTCTTTCTCACACACCCTGATAAGCAGGGCAGTTAGGCAGACTTTTTCTGTACTCTACCTAATAGGATTCCACCCCCCCCCCACTGCTGTTCAAATCTAATAAAATGTTATTTGTCACATGCTTCGTAAACAAACAGGTGTAGACTAACAGTAAGTAAGCATTTCCCTGTCAGTCTACACCGGTTGTTTACGAAGCATGTGATGAATAATTTGATTTGACTTGATTTGTTCAATCCACAGGCACACATACGCTGCACACAGAGTCCCACTATAACACCAATCTCTCTTACCTCAGACTCCTCCCCATCTTGCTAACAGCATCCCCTGAGTGGCAGCAACAAAGGCTGGGACTGACTCCTTCCTCCCTCTCTCCTTTCTCCTCTTCACCACCTCTAAACTCACAGTGGCTGTCCGCTTTGCCAGCTCATCCATACTGGATTTACACCTCCCACACTACTCAGTGTGTGCTCCTCCCTCCCTCCTCTTCCTCCTCCTCCTCCTCCTCCTCTAGACTCCCTAAGTCCAATGGAGCGCTGTCTTCCACCTCCTGCCACTCATGGTGCTTTGTCCCTCCCTCCAGGAAGAGTTCTCGACCAATCAGATCCCTTGATCCAGTGCCGTCTTACCGGCCCAACGACGAGTGGTGTGAAGTAGTTTGTTTAGCACTAACAGATGGCCGAAGACAGTGCAGCTTATAGTTCCTGTGGAGGTAACAAGGTCAGACAGGACTGGCGCGCCAGGATAAAGAGACTAATTTGAAGAGGCTAATTTGAGTCGTAGAGTCCGGGGTAAAAGTTGTGATCCTCTGAGGAACTACAAAGATAGACAAATCCGGGGCGTCAGGTTCACACGCTCACCCTCGGACAGTGTTTTTCTATCCCTCTGATAACCCTACTAGCAGTCGCTCTAGGTATCAACACTGACTGGCTGGCTGTAGCATGGTCTCTACAATTGTATGTAATACATTCTGTCAATCACGTTTGATGACAGATAAACAGCAGAGCAGAGACCATGTAAGTTATAATGCGCTCACTGCCACATGGAAGTGACAGCTTAACAAATGGCAACCCACTGTATTGTGCCAGTCCTACCCCTCCCAGCCTACCACCCCGCCTCACTCTCTATTTTCTGTGGCTTGGCTGCGATCAGAAGTGAATTTCCACACAACTTCCCCAGTCAATCTTCTCCTGGCTGGTGTCTGATCGTTCCAGACAAGAACGAGGGGAAAGGAAATGCAGACCTCTCTGGATTGGTCTTTCCAGACAGACAGCTTAACCCGACAACGCAAAATCCAAAATCCAGACTGGGAAAACAAGCTTTACTAATGGTGATCTTTAGGGACTTAATAAGTCTTTGTGAAGCTGTAAATGGTGCTGTGGCTTCGCTGAAGTGAATGTGTGACTGGATTGACTTCACTTGGCTGACACCAAGTGGGATTCAGAGTCTCCTCAGACCCAAACACAATGTCCGATTTCAAAACAATGGAGCCTATAAAACAACTGAGACAGATTCACGTGAGACCGATTCAATTTCATGTCACAAGACTGACCCTGAAGTCAATTGTATGTAGCTATATCCTAATCTTTTGACCCATCAGCAGCTGAGCATATAAGCAGATCAATTCCATGTACAGTGCGGAACAATCAACCCCTTACTCACCAAGATGCTTATCACCAACAGTCAATTGTTAAGGGGGATTCCTGCGTTATGAACATTACATTTGCATGCAAAAATCTAAAAAAAACTTTAATGTCTCACAGAATTGACACATTTTTTTTTAAATGAAACATTTGACGAGTGTGTCTATAGTATCCCTTCAAGGGAGTGTATACCACAAAAAGCTGACTTCTAAATATTGGCTTGTTGGAGAAATAATGCAAATAAGATGCGTTATGGATGTTACATGAAATGGAAAAGCTTTTTGGGGAGACTGAATATATTATTATAACTCTGAGTTTGTAAGTCTTAGGTCAAAACATGACTAGGCATTTCGAAGGAAAGGTTTGGCTGAACACAAAAACTATTATTTTGAAAAGACTGTCATTTCAATGATTACTTTCGATAAAAAAAACTACCGTTATGGATATTACACCCTCCGTTATGGACGTTACAGAGTCTGAAATAGACATTAACATTTTAAAGATGACTTGGTCAAAATCTAATACAAATAGATTTGTCATTTGGAATGTTTTTAAAATGTCAGAAAAAGGCATAGTACATTAGGATTGCATAATTACAGGTAGTCTGAATAGGATACAAGGCCAGACACCACAACCGAATAGTTCATATATAGAGTACCACCAGTAAAAAGTTTGGACACAACTACTCATTCAAGGGTTTTTCTTTATTTTTACTATTTTCTACATTGTAGAATAATAGTGAAGACATCCAAACTATGAAATAACACACATGGAATCATGTAGTATCTAAAAACATGTTAAACAAATAAAATATTATTTTAGATTTTAGATTCTTCAAAGTAACCACCCTTTGCCTTGACAGCTTTGCACACACTTTTCCTTCCCTCTGCGGTCCAACTCATCCCAAACCATCTCAATTGGGTTGAGGTCGGGTGATTGTGGAGGCCAGGTCATCTGATGAAGCACCATCACTCCCCTCCAAATCAGATGGGAGGGCATATTGTTGCAGAATGCTGTGGTACCCATGCTGGTTAAGTGTGCCTTAAATTTTAAATAAATCACAGACAGCATCTCCAGCAAAGCACCCCCACACCTCCTCCTCCATGCTTCACGGTGGGAACCACACATGCAGAGATCATTCGTTCACCTACTCTGCGTCTCACAAAGACACAGCAGTTGGAACCAAAAATCTCAAATTTGGACTCATCAGACCAAAGGACAGATTTCCACTGGTCTAATGTCCATCACTCGTGTTTCTTGGCCCAGGCAAGTCTCTTCTTATTGGTGTCCTTTAGTAGTGGGTTCTTTGCAGAAATTCGACCATGAAGGCCTGACTCATGCAGTCTCCTCTGAATAGTTGCTGTTGAGATGTGTCTGTTACCTGAAATCTGTGAAGCATTTATTTGGACTACAATCGGAGGTGCATTGAACTCTAATGAAATGATCCTCTGCAGCAGAGGTAACTCTGGGTCTTCGTTTCCTGTGGCGGTCCTCATGAGAGCCAGTTTCAGTTTCAAGTTTTCCGAATTGACTGACCTTCATGTCTTACAGTAATGATGGACTGTCATTTCTCTTTGCTCTTTTCTGGACACTGGATTTATTCAGGGGCGGGGGCGCTTTCATTGGAAAAATACTGAGCCTGTTCTCATCTCTCTATCTAAAGAATAGTACTGTCATATATGAGAAATGCATTTCAACATGGTTTTCCAAGAGAATATTACCTGGAACACATCATTTTCACATCATATCAACATTTGCTTCAGTAAACATCTGAAGAATACATCTCAGAACCGGCACAAACAATGTGGTGTATGCACAACATTCTGAAGCTAAGACATGATGCATCAATACCCATCACATCCACAACCGTTATGGATTACGGATATCATAACGCTGGAAAGGGGTACTGATAATGAAAAGAGAGGATGCAATTATAGACCATACAAAACCTTAGCTTTACAGAAAAAGTTGATGATCCGATGTAACGTGCATGTTTTACAAAAACCTTTCCTAAAAAACGTTATGGATGTCACATTGTCTGTCCCAGTTACCTCCCTCGAATTTGGTCTATAGACACTCAAATTTGGTCTGTAGACACTTGAATTTGGTCTGTATTGCTTCATTAACGTCTCATCTTCATAACTAATACTCGGGGATAGCTGTGAATGGAAAAACAAGCTCTGCGACACCTTTTGAAAAGCCATGACTGATTGAAAAGCTTTTTTTCCAGACTTGGACACATTGTCTGTAATGGTCAAAATTCATGCAATTTCCTACTTAGACTTTTCAAATAAAGCCTGAACTCCAGCATATAGACCAGGGTTCTCCAACCCTGTTTCCGGAGAGCTACCCTCCTGTCAGTTAACTCCAACCCCAGTTGTAACTAACCAGATACATGTGATCAACCTGCTAATAATAAGAATCAGGTGCGCTAGATTAGGGTTGGAGTGAAAACCTACAGGAACAGTAGCTCTCCAGGAACAGGGTTGGAGAGGGCTGATATAGACCTTAAGGATAATTATGAACGTGGTATCATTTGGAAATGACTATCTTGATTTGTGGATGCTCAGGTTGACTTTCCCACGTTATCACCCTACACGGAATTACAGTCACATCCACTGACCATGCAAAGTGAGCCGTTTCACCTGGGGACAGTTTAAAATCCCCATCATAGCTCAGATTCTAAGAAAAACATCACAGCATGTGAATGAAAACATTAACCACTGAATGCCCCTGCATTGTCTTCAGTCCAGCTATATTGCATCAGAATGTTTTATGGCCCTGAAATCCCACTTTATGCTCTGGCAGACAGATCGATGGCTCATATGCTTAACCAAGTGCCTTACACAGTCAGATCAATCTGGGCTGGAGAATGGCGCAATGCACTACCTCTGTTATTGGAGCAATCTATTCTCTGAGGAGATGCAGTGCCAAGCCAGGCTGCAGTGGGGAGCCTGCCTACTGGGCACACACTGGTTGAATCAACGTTGACATACTGTATAATATTCACTGGAGGAATCAGAATTATATTGTCACCTGGAGGTGGCAGACTGAAGGTATTCAAAAAAATGCCCCCCAATCCCTCTTTTAGAAATGTCCTTCCCTCCATGGCTCCACCCACTGGGCAACCACTGTTTGATCAATGTTGTTTTCACGTAATGTGTCCACATACATATTGTGACGTATTGTGACGTTGAAAAAGGCATCAACCGGTACTGTTTTCATCGCATTTCAACCAGCATTGTAAAAGAAAAAAGACGTGAATCCAACATATCAATCATTCATTTGTAGACCAACTGGACAATGAATTTTGAACGCAACCAAATATTAACATTCGAAGATGTATATTCTGCTTGGATAGACAATACACTGTATAATGTGAATAACATATATAAAATACAATATCCAAAGGTAAAAGAGATAGAGACGTGAATCCAACATATTAATAACTTGTCGATTACATTTGAAATCAACCAACCATCCTTCAATATAAAAAAGAGTTCTACCTGAAGTGCATTACCCCTCATATACCAGTAGGAGTCCCTGTTCAGGCACAAATCATTTTATTTAGGTTGATGGTAGCCTAGGCAGCCAATAGCGGCCGCTAGATCAGCACTATCGTCTAGGATTGATATGCATTCACGGTAATACACTCGCAACCTGAATGGTCCTGTGGACCGGCTTGTACATAAAGCATCATCCATTCAGGTTGCAAAGGCAAAAATATGTGTACTGTCTTAACAAAACCCAATTTCCCACCACCATTTTGGTAATTTCTGACAAATCAGGATCTTGCACACCGCGTTCAGCCAAGGGTGTGCAACATCCTAAGTTGTCTGAAAAACTTTGCAGACTGAATGAAGGATGCTTTATGTAAAAGCCGGTCCACATGGGACACGAGTGTATTACCGGGAGTGCACATCAAGCCTAGAAGACAGTGCAGATCTAGCGGCCGCTATTGGCTGCCTAGGCTAGGTTGATAGCATGACGTTGAAACAATGATGCTGATTCAAACATACCATTTTACTATCAACATTGAAACAAGGTCAAATAAAATATATCTAATCACATCTAAAACTCAACAGAATTTCAACCACCCAATCACTGAGTGTCCAAAACATTAGGAGCACCTTCGTAATATTGAGATGGACCCCCTTTTGCCCTCAAATCGTCAGGTTGGCTGGATGTCCTTTGGGTGGTGGACGACTCTTGATACACACGGGAAACTGTTGAGTGTGAAATACCCAGCAGCGTTGCTCAAACCGGTGCGCCTGGCACCTACTACCCCGCTCCAAGGCATTTAAATATTTTTTCTTGCCCATTCACACAGACAATCCATGTCTCAATTGTCTCAATGCTTAAAAATCCTTCTTTAACCGGTCTTCTCCCCTTCATCTACACTGATTGAAATAAATGTAACAGGTGACATCAATAAGGGATCATAACGTAGCTTTCACCTGGATTTGCCTAGTCAGTCTGTCATAGAAAGAGCAGTTGTTCCTACTGTGTTATACACTCAGTACAAAACACATAGGATGAAAAAAAAAGTTCAATGCAATTTCAACATATACAGTGGGGCAAAAAAGTATTTAGTCAGACACCAATTGTGCAAGTTCTCCCACTTAAAAATATGAGAGGCCTGTAATTTTCATCATAGGTACACTTCAACTATGACAGACAAAATGAGAAAAACAATCCAGAAAATCACATTGTAGGATTTTTAATGAATTTATTTGCAAATGATGGTGGAAAATAAGTATTTGGTCAATAACAAAAGTTTATCTCAATACTTTGTTATATACCCTTTGTTGGCAATGACAGAGGTCAAACGTTTTCTGTAAGTCTTCACAATGTTTTCACACACTGTTGCTGGTATTTTGGCACATTCCTCCACGCAGATCTGTTTTGGGGCTGTTGCTGGGCAACATGGACTTTCAAGTCCCTCCAAAGATTTTCTATGGGGTTGAGATCTGGAGATTGGCTAGGCCACTCCAGGACCTTGAAATGCTTCTTACGAAGCCACTCCTTCGTTGCCCGGGTGGTGTGTTTGGGATCATTGTCATGCTGAAAGACCCAGCCACGTTTCATCTTCAATGCCCTTGCTGATGGAAGGAGGTTTTCACTCAAAATCTCACGATACATGGCCCCATTCATTCTTTCCTTTACACGGATCAGTCGTCCTGGTCCCTTTGCAGAAAAACAGGCCCAAAGCATGATGTTTACACCCCCATGCTTCACAGTAGGTATGGTGTTCTTTGGATGCAACTCAGCATTCGTTGTCCTCCAAACACAACGAGTTGAGTTTTTACCAAAAAGTTATATTTTGGTTTCATCTGACATTCTTCCAATCTTCTTCTGGATCATCCAAATGCTCTCTAGCAAACTTCAGAAGGGCTTGGACATGTACTGGCTTAAGCAGGATTTGAGTCCCTGGCGGCGTAGTGTGTTACTGATGGTAGGCTTTGTTACTTTGGTCCCAGCTCTCCGCAGGTCATTCACTAGGTCCCCCCGTGTGGTTCTGGGATTTTTGCTCACCGTTCTTGTGATCATTTTGACCCCACGGGGTGAGATCTTGCGTAGAACCCCAGATCGAGGGAGATTATCAGTGGTCTTGTAAGTCTTCCATTTCCTAATAATTGCTCCCACAGTTGATTTCTTCAAACCAAGCTGCTTACCTATTGCAGATTCAGTCTTCCCAGCCTGGTGCAGGTCTACAATTTTGTTTCTGGTGTCCTTTGACAGCTCTTTGGTCTTGGCCATAGTGGATTTTGGAGTGTGACTGTTTGAGGTTGTAGACAGGTGTCTTTTATACTGATAACAAGTTCAAACAGGTGCCATTAATACAGGTAACGAGTGGCGGACAGATGAGCCTCTTAAAGAAGGTCTGTGAGAGCCAGAAATCTTGCTTGTTTGTAGGTGACCAAATACTTATTTTCCACCATAATTTGCAAATAAATTCATAAAAAAATCCTACAATGTGATTTTCTGGATTTTTTTTTCTCATTTTGTCTGTCATAGTTAAGGTGTACCTATGATGGAAATTACAGGCCTCTCTCATCTTTTTAAGTGGGAGAACTTGCACAATTGGTGGCTGACTAAATACTTTTTTGCCCCACTGTACATAGTTCTGATGATTATGTTGAAATTAGATTGATGTAACAACCTGTTAACTCAGGTTAAGTCAATGTATTTAAGTTTTACCCTAATCTCAAAAACAGTACTGGTTGATTCCACATTGACAAATTATGTTTAAAACACCATTGACTCAACCAGTGGGTGGCCAGTGGGTGGGAACATGGGGAAAGGGACATTTCTAAGAGGGGGAGTGAAGTCATTTTATAAGGACTGCTGAAATATCATGGCCTCAGCATTAAAACTATGTCATAGGCTCCTGTGTGCCTGTCTGTCTGTCAGGCATGCACACTGCCCTTATCACCAGGCAGCATCTGCATAAATCATTATGGCCACACAGTGGGGGGGGGGGGGGGGGGGGGGTCGATGACTGAGAAGTGGACTCACTGGAGACAGAGCATCAGAGGAGAAAGAGGGTGGAATTGATGAGGTGAGATGTACAGTACAAGGAAGGACAGAGTGAGAAGAAAGTGTGTTTGTAAGAGAGAGAGCGAGAGAGAGACCCAGAAGTATTGTGCAACAGCCTTGCTGACTGAGTAGCACCTGGGCCAGGGGACTGAAGTCAGTGAAGTGCAGTTTATAGAATTTGTTTATGTTTTAATTTATTTAACTAGGCAAGTCATCGTATGAAACACTGTCATCCGATAGGCTGGAGGTAATGGACTAGGCCTACTGCCTCTAAAAAGGCTTGTCAGACACAGTGATTGGATATGTACTAAATAAGATACTCAAATAATCTTGTTTTTTGTGGTTTATGGACAGCAATGATACCAGGTCGCAGTTAGGGGCAACAGTTTGACATGGCAGAATAAATGTACATGAATGTCTGTTGGACAGATCTGACACAAAGAAAGATGACTATGTTCAGTCTTGTTGAATGGGAAAATAATACTTCAGTAGGGAACAGGTGTTTGATTACCAAACATAAATCTGCATTGCCTATGGCTTGAGCAAAATCAAATAAACAGACCACTGAAAAAAAGTTTTGAATGGAGTTAGGCTATGTCAGATTTTAAGATACTCTAGGTTTGCAATGGGAATACTGTCATATCAATAGTTTACAAGTGAGCTCTGCACCTTACAATCTGTCCCAAACAACTAGCATCTGCCCTATGGTCACTGTTCTGCGACAGAACTGTAAAGTGATGTTGTTGGGTGAACTAGATCATAGAAGATGGAAATGATAGCTCTTGTGTTTTTACCTATCTTAAAAAAATAAAACAATAGGCTATTATAGCTGGAACAATTCCTGGAGAGATATTTTCATTCATTAATGAAGAGTCGCATTGCTAGCCTACAATAACAAACCACACTGCAAGCTTGTCACGGTTCATGAAGATAGTCACTTACCCCTGCTAATTATATAAGATGCAGCAGAATCCTGATAGAGCCGCCGAGTAGCCGTGTTCACATTCGCTGCTGGTTAACCCCTTTTTTTCTGCAATGAGTAGGTTGACGTAGTAACCTTGGTTGAAAAGCGGATTTCCATTCATAGCTAAATCGTTCTGAAACGGACAGCTCCTCTGATACACCCTCACTCCACGAAGAGCACGCCATGCGCGCCGCTCACGCACGCGCACCCTCCTAGCGCGAGCATCAACAGCTCTTCTCTCACAGAAGCGCGAGCTATTTACGGCTCCTCGAAGCCGTGTTTACAATACAATTTGCACTGAAAACGGACTTGAAGTCTATATTAACCTATCTAACAGACGGACCATATAGCACCCAGGGCTTACTACTGCTAGGCTAACTTGTGTCAAAAAGAACATAGTAGGTCAACTATTATAAGACAATAATGGCTGCTATCTCTTTACCTAGAAACCTAGCAACCTTACATGCCCATTATTTTTCAACCATATACTCTACATGACCAAAAGTATGTGGACACCTGCTCGTCAAACATCTCATTCCTAAATCATGGGCATTAATATGGAATTAGTCCCCCCTTTGCTGCTATAACAGCCTCCATTCGTCTGGGAAGGCTTTCCACTGTTGGAACATTGCTGTGGGTCTTGCTTTCATTCAGCCACAAGAGCTGAGTGAGGCCCCACTGATGTTGGGAGATTAGGCCTGGATGGCAGTCAGTGTTACAATTCATCCCAAAGGTGTTCGATGGAGATGAGGTCAGGGCTCTGTGCAGGCCAATCAAGTTCTTCAACACTGATCTCAACAAACCATTTCTGTATGGACCTCACCTTGTGCACGGGGACATTGTCATTCTGAAACAGGAAAGGACCTCCCCGAACTGTTGCCACAAAGTTGGAAGCACAGAATTGTCTAGAAAGTCGTGTGCTGTAGCATGAAGATTTCCCTTCACTGGAACTAAGGAGCCCAAACCATGAAAAACAGCTCCAGACCATTATTCCTCCTCCACCAAACATTACAGTTGGCACTATGCATTGAGGCAGTTAGCGTTCTCCTGGCTTCGTCCAAACCCAGATTTGCCAGTCAGACTGCCAGATGGTGAAGCGTGATTCATCACTCCAGATAACTTGTTTCCACTGCTCCAGAGTCCAATGGCGGAGAGCTTTACAACACCCCAGCTGACGCTTGGCATTGCGCATGGTGATCTTACATGCTGACCAGACCGGACACGTCTCGTGCGTGAGCGTTGCAAAAATAAATGTACACATGGATGTTATTCATGACGCTCGCGAGCGTCTGCGTAGCCAGGCGCTAAAATTGAATTTGGTTCAATTTGTGACACTCGACGCGGTGCAAGTCCTGCTTCTCCTCATTGTTTTTTAGGAGCATATACCCACATGTCATCTCCTCATTGGTTTTTGGGAGCATATACCCACTTGGGTGATTGAAAGATAAACTGTGGTCCACACACCAGTCCAATTGGTTGTGGTAATGCACCTTAAAGTTGCCAACCGCCATATAAAGTCCAAAGAAGAAGAAGAAGCCTGAAGGAGGAGCGATTACTATAAACAAACTCAGTTGACCATTTTATCTGTGGATTAATTGTCGGAGTAGAGGACCTTGTGCATTTCAGGTAAAATAACAACCCAATGTTCATATCCCAGGACAAATGAGCTAGCAACAGTAAGCTAGCTAGCCAAATTGCCATAAATGTTTAATGCTTTTCAACCTGTCCCCAAATTAATATAATTAGTCCAGAGTTTGTTTTGATATTTCAACCTGCGTGTCCTGATCAGGTCTGGTCAGCATGTTAGGCTTGTGTGCGGCTGCTCTGCCATGGAAACCCATTTCATGAAGCTCCCGACGAACAGTTATTGTGCTGACTCTGCTTGTGCTGACATTGCATCCAGAGGCAGTTTGGAACTCGATAGTGAGTGTTGCAACCGAGGACAGACGATTTGTACGTGCTACACGCTTCAGCACTCGGCAGTCCCGTTCTGTGAGTTTGTGTGGCCTACCACTTCGCGGCTGAGCTTTTGTTGATCTTAGACTTTTCCGCATCACAATAACAGCACTTACAGTTGACCGGGGCAGCTTTGGCAGGGCAGAAATTTGACAAACTGACTTGCTGGGAAGGTGGCATCCTAGGAAGTTGTCACGTTGAAAATCACTGAGCTCTTCAGTAAGGCCATTCTACAGTTTGTCTATGGAGATTGCATGGCTGTGTGCTCGATTTTATACACCTGTCAGCAACGGGTGTGGCTGAAATAGCCAAATCCACTAATTTGAAGGGCTGTCCAGAAACTTTTGTATATACCGTGTATTATATAGTGTTTGAGGTGTGCAAAATCCATTTAAATCTCGCTGGATTGAAAGAAAGAACTTCATTTTGATGGGTGTTCATTTTTTTGTGGAATTGAAAAAGTAAACATTTACACAGTTGATTTTACAAATTAAATGGGCTGAAATCAAAGCAACCTCCGAAAATGATATAGTGATATTACAGGAGGTTGGTAGCACAGTAATTGAGGAGAACAGGCTCGTAGTAAAGGCTGGAGCAGAATTAGTGGAATGGTACCCATTCCATTTGCTCCGTTCCAGCCATTACTATGAGCTGTCATCCCCTTAGCAGCCTCCTGTGAGTGATATTATGTCTGATCTCGCAAACATTGTAAAGTAAGTTTAGATAGTTGTAATCTAGAGCCAAGCGTGTTTATTTTTAATCTGAGGGTATCCTGCTATTGACACACTTGTTGAATTATGCAACAGAACATGACAACAGTAATTAATGAGGCAGTCTAGACAGCGCAGGTGAGTGCGTCACCCCTCTATATTAAAGTATTCATACAGTGGGGAGAACAAGTATTTGACACACTGCCGATTTTGCAGGTTTTCCTACTTACAAAGCATGTAGAGGTCTGTAATTTTTATCATAGGTACACTTCAACTGTGAGAGACGGAATCTAAAACAAATATCCAGAAAATCACATTGTATGATTTTTAAGTAATTGATTTGCATTTTATTGCATGACATAAGTATTTGATACATCAGAAAAGCAGAACTTAATATTTGGTACAGAAACCTTTGTTTGCAATTACAGAGATCATAAGTTTCCTGTAGTTCTTGACCAGGTTTGCACACACTGCAGCAGGGATTTTGACCCACTCCTCCATACAGACCTTCTCCAGATCCTTCAGGTTTCGGGGCTGTCGCTGGGCAATACGAACTTTCAGCTCCCTAGTACAATTCTCAGAATATTTATTATAACAAAGGAGCAGGCAAAGGGCAGGTCGAGGGCAGGCAGAGGTTTGTAATCCAAGGCAGAAAAAGGAGACAAAGGGCTGTGAGACTGAGGTTTAATCCTATACACATGGAAAGTGGGATGTATATGGAGGGTGCGGTTGCAACAGAAGACAAACAGCAGTGGGGCTAAGGACTTTAGAGATGGGGAAAGTGCCGATAAAGCGGGGGGAAAGTTAGCGGGATTCCACCCGGAGGGGCAGATCCCATGTGGAGAGCCATACCCTCTGCCCGAGAGAATAGCGGGGAGCCGGGTCCGGTGGCAGTCCGCTTGTCGACGATACCTGGAGGTGGCCGTAACAAGAGCGTCTCTCTTTCAGGTACCTCGACAGCGGCGGACGAGCATCTTGGCCGAGGGTATGTTGACCTCTTCATCTTTCTCAGGGAAGAGCGGGGACTGATAACCCACAGAGCACTCGAAGGGCGAGAGACCAGTGTCCGAGCAGGGAAGGGTGTTCCGGGCGTACTCCACCCACACAAGTTGCTGGCTCCAGGTGGTGGGGTTGACTGTGACAAGGTGGGGTTGGCCGAGACCGAAGAGTCGTCTCCCGGTCTTGATTGGCACGCTCCGACTGGCCGTTTGATTTAGGATGAAACCCGGAGGACAGGCTGGCCGACAACCCAATGAGGGCGCAGAACACCTTCCAGAATCGGGACGAGAACTGAGGACCACGATAGGAGACTGTGTTGACCGTAAGTCCATGGATTCGGAAGATGTGCTGTACCATGAGTTGGGCCTTCTCCTTGGCTCAGGGTAACTTGGGAAGGGGTATGAAATGGGCAGCTTTTGGGATCCTATGGTGGTGCCATCAGATGGAGGGATACCAGTGACAAAGTCCAGGGATATATGGGACAGGGGCGATAAGGAACAGGGAGTGGTTGAAGGAGGTCAGCCGGAGCTTGCCGCGGTCTCTTATTCTGAGCATACACCGTCCATACGGTGACAAATGTGGAGATGTCAGAAACCATAGTGGGCCATCAGAAACATTGTCGGAGGAAGGCCAGAGCCCACGAGCCTGTCCTGAGTTGAGGTGCTTGGCGGTGCGGAGATATTCCAGATTGTTATGGTTGGTCCACACTAGGAATGGATGTTCCACTCCTTCTAGCCAGCATCTCCATTCCTCCAGCGCCATCTTGATCACAAGAAGTTCCCGTTTGCCAACGTTATAGTTCCTCTCCGCAGGATTAAGACGATGGGAAAGAAAAGCGCAGGGATGCAGCTTCTGGTCCTGGGAAAATGCTGGAACGTGACAGCCCCCACTCCAACGTCCGAGGCGTCGACTTACACCACGAACTGACGGGACGGGTCCGGATGGATTAAATGGGGGCTGTAGTGAAACGATGCTTGAGATCTGAAAACGCCAGGTCAGCAGCTGGAAATGGCGTGAATGGAACCTTGAGTGAGGTGAGTGCAGAGAGGGGGGAAGCCAGGGTGCTGTAGCTACAGATGGAGCAGCGGTAGAAATGAGCAAATCCCAGGAAACGTTGCAGCTGCACTCTGGATGTGGGTTGGGGCCACTCCATCACCGCTTTCACCTTGTCCAGATCAATCTGAATGTTCCCGGCAGCGATAATGTATTCCAGAAAAGAGATAGTGGAGCAATAAAATTCACACTTCCCCACCTTGACAAACAACCAGTTCTCCAGGAGGCGCTGGAAGACTTGTCGGACGTGGAGAACATGCTCCTGAACCGAACAGGAAAAGATAAGGATGTCGTCAAGGTAAACCGGTTCAACATGTCATGGAGCACATCATTGACCAGAGCCTGGAACACAGCGAGAGCGTTGGTCAGTCCGAATGACATAACTAGACTCTCGTAGTGCCTGCTAGCTGTCTTAAAGGCTGTCTTCCATTCGTCTCCTTCCCTTATCCAAAACAGATCGTAGGCGTTCCGAAGGTCCAACTTCGAGAATACAGTCGCCCCCTGGAGAGGCTCAAAAGCCAAGGAGAGGAGTGATAGCAGGTAACGGTTCTTTACCGTGATGTCATTAAGGCCCCGGGAGTTGATACACGGGGCAGGGTTTTGTCCTTCTCCACAAAGGAGAACCATGCGCCGGCAGGGGAGGAAGAAGGATGAATGAACCCTGTCCCAGAGAGTCCTCAATGTACCCTTCCATGGTGTTGGTGTCCGGACTAGACAGGGAATAAAGCCGCCCCCGAGGCGGTGTACTGCCAGTGAGGAGGTCAATGTGGCAGTCATAGGGTCGATGCGGAGGACGAGATGTGGAGCGGGCCTTGTTGAAAACCTCCCGGAGGTCCTGATACTCCATGGAAACGGCGGAAAGATCAGAGGATTTACCCAAGCCCACAGGAGGATGTCCAGGGGAGCGCTGCGCCACCTTGAGGCAATGCACGTGGTAGAACGGGTTCCAACCTGCAGCCTAGTTGATCAGGGGGTTGTGCATCTGGAGCCACAACAATCACAAAATGATGGGTGGCTAAGGAGATTCAATGAGCAGGAACCACAAGGACTCACTGTGATTCCCTGACACTCACAGGTTGATAGGAATAGTACTGCGAGTGACCCTGCCAATAGAGTCCAATGCTCGGGCATTCATGGGAACGGAGAGGAGTTGTGTGGAGATACCCAGCTCCGACACCAGGGTGTCCATAAAGCTCTCGTTGGCCCTAGAGTTCATGAGCACCCAGAGAGATTTAGACCGGTCACCCCACAACATGATAGCATGGATGGCCCACCAGCGTACTTATACCCACTGATGATCCGGGGCTTTTTACTGGACAAGTGGATATGTAATGTCCTGAAGCTCAGTCTGCGTAAACGTTCCTCAGGAGAATCTAGCCCTGCCCAGTTGAGGGGCACCGGAGGAGACAACGGACTCTCTCGGGAATGCAAGCATCAGGGATTTCCATGGCTCTTCGGAGGCCAGGGGAAAACCGTGGACGGGCCCGTGTTCCCGGGATCAGATCTCCTCTCCCTACTGCGTTTCCGTAGTTGCTCATCGATCCTTATGGTCAAAGCTATGAGAGGGTCGAGGTCCAAGGGCAGCTCCCAGGCTGCGAGCTCGCCCTTAGTTCCCTCTGATAATCCATGAAGGAATGTTTCAAACAGGGATTCCAGGTTCCAGGCATTCTCCGCGGCTAAAGTCTGCCGCTCTACGGGAGTCTTGATGCAGTTGAAGTAGCATCTGAGCCGCCTCTCTCCCAGACAACAGAGAGTCGAACACCTTCCTTACTTCCGCCATTAAATCCTCCAGCCTAAGGCAAACGATGGATTGTTGCTCCCACATCGTTGTAGCCCAGGCGAGTGACCTCCCGGAAATCAGAGTTATAAGATATGATATCTTTGAAAGGTCCGACAGAAACAAAGAGGGCTGCAGCTCGAAAACTAGGGAGCACCGGTAGAGAAACGCCTGGCAGGTTCCGGGATCCCCAGTGTAGCGCTCAGGAGGAGTTAAGCGGGGTTCTTGGAAAGCCAGCGTAGGCTGGGGAGAAGCACCGCTGGTAGCGGGGTTACTGAGAGTCTGGGAGGTTTCCGTTGTGGCTTGCTGCCTAATAGATAGTCAGCGGAATTGTTCCAACAATGCACTGACTGCATGGTCATGGTGTTCCGCCAAGGCGTGGAATCCTTCCATAAGGTTATGTAGTAATTCCTCATGTCTTCCAATGGTGGCTCTTTGTGAGGATAATAGGGAAAAATAGGAGACTCCTGGTGGGGGGTGGAGACAAGCACAAGACAGGTGAAACAGATCAGGGTGTGACAATTAAAACCGTCTTTCTCCCCAATGCCCCCAGTCCATTCAAATTGTTGACGCGAGCGGCCATTCCTGACTCCTGTGACTGTTAATAGACATGGTCAGCATAGGCCTCGCTGCTTTGCATCGATGACATTCGTTGCATTGAGCAGATTTCATATTTTGCCTACGAGTATTGCCTATACATAATCTTGCGCTATCATCCCTTGAACTGAACAAACTCGAAGCTAGCTAGCAGTATACTGCACCTCAAACAATTTTCCAAGTTGGGTCTCCTGCCCTCTCTCTCTTACATACACAAAAGCACACACACACACACGCGCACATGCGCACACACACACACACACACACACACACACACACACACACACACACACACACACATATACACACACACACACTTTTTTCTCTCTCATTCTAACACACTCTGTCCTTCCTTGTACTGTACATCTCACCTCATCAATTCTACCCTTTCTCCTCTGACGCTATGTCTCCAGTGAGTTCACCTCTCCTTCATCAACATCTCCTTTCACCACCCACTGTGTGGCCATAAGGATTTATGCAGATGCCGCCTGGCTGATTTGAGCGGTATGCATGCCCGACAGACAGACACAGGAACCTATGACACAGTTTAAAAGCACCGTTTGGTGGGTTCGAAGAGTGGAACGTCAACTATAATGAAAGTTAAGACCAGATAGAGGTAGCATACAGGGGCTCTAGCTACAAGACGTGGCATGACAGGCAACCACCATCTCCCTCACTGCTAGCTATTGGGCAGGCAAACAGTGAATACTGGACTGTTCGCTTGTCTGAAACGTCATTACCAATTAATACTTTTTTCTGGACATTTGCACATCTTGGACATTTACTTTTGCTTCGTGGACGTAAGGAATGGGAATTACTTTTTGTATCAGTGTGATAATGAAACTGAAGGAGACCTTGGGGATGCGTTGGCTTGTTGTGTGCTTGCAGAATAAAATAATGGACATGGGGTTCTGCTGTGACTTTTTAAACACTGTGACTGAGAGGTTCACCAGACGAATGGACTTAATTTACAAGTAAAGGTAGGGCTAAATGCATTTTCCTTTGCAATTTGCGGGTTAGACTACTATCAAATCATGAAAATAGACAACATCCCTTTGAATGCATTTGATTTATCAAGCTACAATTTCATTTTGATGAGACACTGTTTTGACGTTTTGAACTGCATTTTCTGTCATTTCGATATTGAAATGTAGTTAGAACCTTATTTGTTATTTATGTGTGCGTGTAATAATATTTCACATAATATTATTGTGTTTGTGTGTGTGTGTGTGTGTTTTTTTTATACGCGTGCCGAATTGTAAATCCATTGTGAAAGGCCATCGAGTTTGCGTTGCGAATTATTCAGATGAAATGTGTCCATATATTGCTCTTTTAGTGTCACCTATCAGTTGTAATTGTGGATGCTACATCGGTCTGTGTCTGAGCTGAGTTGAACAGTGTGTCATCTTGTTGGATGATATGGAATTTACTGCCATCAGAGGTGAACATCGGGTGAAAATTGTTTGTCAAATTCGGTTAATAGCCTTGTTGAAGCTAACTTTTGCATGGTGAACTTGGGCTTAATCAAGGTTTATTTGAGAGTAAATCTGACTTTGCTAATAGCCAGTGCTTACCTAGCCACCGACCTCACCACACCTCACTGAAACACACAATTATTGTCACATGTTCACACATACCACACAAAAGTAGATAAATCAAAACAGTGACTTACAAAGATAGAACAGAGACAAATACAACACACAAAGATCCTCTCTCACCTGCAGTATGTTGGCAAGATGGCTCCGACAGAGAGGGTCGCCTCGCTTCTAGTCCTTAGGAAACTATGCAGTATTTTGTTTTTTATGTATTATTTCTTATATTGTTAGCCCAGAAAATCTTAAGTGTTTTTACGTACAGCCGGGAAGAACTATTGGATATCAGAGCAATGTCAACTTACCAACATTACGACCAGGAATACGACTTTCCCGAAGCGGATCCTTTGTTCGCACCACCACCCAGGGCATTTGATCTGATTCCAGATGTCGACCCAAAACAACGTCGCCGCGGACGAGGTAGACGGAGCGGCCTTCTGGTCAGACTTCGGAGGCGTGCACACCATCCACTGCTTCCGAGTATATTACTTGCCAATATCCAGTCTCTAGATAACAAGGTAGACTAAATTAGGGCAATGGTTGCTTTCCAGAGAGACATCGGGGATTGTAACATACTCTGTTTCACGGAAACATGGCTCTCTTGGGATATGTCGTCGGAGTAGGTAAAGCTACCGGGATTCTTTATGCATCGCGCCAACAGAAATAAACATCTCTCTGGAAAGAAGAAGGGCGGGGGTGTATGCCTGCAGATTAACGACTCATGGTGTAATCATAACAACATACAGGAACTCAAGTCCTTTTGTTCACCTGACCTAGAATTCCTCACAATCAAATGCCGACCATATATTCTCAGAAGAGAATTCTCGTCAGTTATTGTCACAGCCTTGTATATCCACCCTCAAGCCGATACCACGACAGCCCTCAAGGAACTTCACTGGACTCTGTGCAAACTGGAAACCATATATCCTGAAGCTGCATTTATTATAGCTGGGGATTTTAACAAAGCAAATTTGAGAACAAGGCTACCTAAATTCTATCAGCATATTGATTGTGGCACTCGTGCGGGCAATACACTGGATCACTGCTACTCTAACTTCCGCGATGCATACAAGGCCCTCCCCTGCCCTCTTTGCAGCAAATCTGACCACACCTCCATTTTGCTCCTCCCGTCCTATAGACAGTAACTCAAACAGGATGTTCCAGTCACAAGAACTATTCAACGCTGGTCTGACCAATCGGAATCAACGCTTCAAGATTGTTTTGATCATGCGGACTGGGACGTGTTACGGGTAGCCTCAGAGAAAAATATTGATTTATACGCTGATTCGGTGAGTGAGTTCAAATGGAAGTGCATTGGAGATGTTGTACCAACGGTGACTATTAAAACCTACCCTTTCCAGAAACCGTGGATAGATGGTGGCATTTCCACAAATCTGAAAGCGCGAACCATCGTATTTAACCATGGAAAGATGACTGGGAATATGGCCAAATACAAACAGTGTAGTTATTCCCTCCGCAAGGCAATCAAACAAGCAAAATGCGGGTACAGGGACAAAGGGGAATCGCAATTCAATGGCTCAGACACGTCTTGCTTCCAGACAAACTAAACACCTTCTTTGCCCGCTTTGATGATAATCCAGGGCCACCGATGCGGCCCGCTACCTTGGACTGCGGGCTCTCCCTCTCCTTCTCCGTGGCCATTTAAACATGATAACCCTCGCAAAGCTGCCGGCCCAGATGGCATCCATAGCCGCATCCTCAGAGCATGCACAGACCATCTGGCTGGTGTGTTTACGGACATATTCAAACTCTCCCTATCCCAGTCTGCTGTCCCCACATGCTTCAAGATGGCCAACATTGTTCCTATACCCAAGAAGGAAAAGGTAACTGAACTAAATGACTATCGCCCGTAGCACTCACTTCTGTCATCATGAAGTGCTTTGAGAGACTATTAAGGATCATATCACCTCCACCTTACCCACCACCCTAGACCCATTTGAATTTGCATACCGCCCCAATAGGTCCACAGACGATGCAATCGCCATCACACTGCACACTGCGCTATCCTATCTGGCCGAGAGGAATACCTATGTAAGAATGCTGTTCATTGACTACAGCTCATCATTCAACACCATAGTACCCTCCAAGCTCATCATCAAGCTTGAGGCCTTGGGTCTCAACCCCGCCCTGTGCAACTGGGTCCTTCCTGATGACTTCCTGATGGGTCCTTCCAGACTTCCTGATGGTCTGCCCCCAGGTGGTGAAGGTAGGAAATAACATCCTCAAAACTGTGGCTCCACAAGGGTGCGTTCTCAGCCCCCTCCTGTACTCCCTGTTCACTCATGACTGCATGGTCATGCACGCCTCCAAATCAATCATCAAGTTTTTAGACATAGGCTTGATCACCATCAATGACGAGACAGCCTATAGGGAGGAGGTGAGGGCACTCAGAGTGTGGTGTCAGGAAAACAACTTCTCGCTCAATGTCAACAAAACAAAGGAGATGACAGTGGACTTCAGGAAACAGCAGAGGGAGCACCCCGCTAACCACATTGACAGGACAGCAGTGGAGAAGGTGGAAAGTTTTAAGTTACTCTGCGTACACAACACGGACAAACTGAAAAGGTCCACCCACACAGACATTGTGGTGAAGAAGGCTGAAAAAATGTGCCTTGTCAGCTAAAACCCTCACAAACTTTTAGCAAGCTGTCCAGGCCCTGAGGCAGCAAAGCAGCTCCAAACCAGGATGCTCCCTTCACCATACTTTACAGTTGGGATGAGGTTTTGATGTTGGTGTGCTGTGCCTTTTTTGCTCCACATATAGTGTTATGTGTTCCTTCCAAACAACTCAACTTTAGTTTAATCTGTCCACTTCAGATGTGCAACATTGTTTTTTTGGACAGCAGTGGCTTCTTCTGTGGTGTCCTCCCATTAACATCATCTCTCTAACAGAGATGTTAGCATGTTCCAGAGATTTCTTTAAGTCTTTAGCTGACACTCTAAGATTCTTCTTAACATCATTGAGCATTCTGAGCTGTGCTCTTGCAGTCATCTTTGCAGGACGACCACTCCTAGGAAGAGTAGCAACAGTGCTGAACTTTCTCAATTTATAGACAATTTGTCTTACCGTGGACTGATGAACATCAAGGCTTTTAGACATACTTTTGTAACCCTTTCCAGCTTAATGCAAGTCAACAATTCTTAATCTTGGGTCTTCTGAGATCTCTTTTGTTTGAGGCATGGTTCACATCAGGCAATGCTTCTTGTGAATAGAAAACTCAATTTTTTTGAGTGTTTTTTATAGGGCACGGCAGCTCTAACCAACATCTCCAATCTCGTCTCAATGATTGTACTCCAGGTTAGCTGACTCCTGACTCCAAGTCATTCACCTAGGGGTTCACATACTTTTTTCAACCTACACTGTGAATGTTTAAATTATGTATTCAATATGGACAAGAAAAATACAATAAATGGTGTGTTATTAGTTTAATGAGACTGTTTGTCTGTTGTTGTAACTTTAGATGAAGATCAAATCTAATTATATGACCAATTTATTCAGAAATCCAAAGGGTTCACATACCTTTTCTTGCCACTGTATATACTGTACTTTTGTACCATCTATTTAATCTTGCCTATGCCACTCGGTCATCGCAAATCCATATATTTATATGTATATATTCTTATTCCATCCCTTTACTTAGATTTGTGTGTATTAGGTATTTGTTGTGGAATTGTTAGATTACTTGTTAGATACTACTGCACTGTCGGAACTAGAAGCACAAGCATTTTGCTATGCTCGCAATAACATCTGCTAACCATGTGTACGTGACCAATAACATTTGATTTGCCTTGCCTTGACTGCAACCTGGGATGAGTCATCCACTCTGTCCACATAGCCTACTAATAATAATTCAGTTTTTGCTCATTGAATAAACCATATTTTTATACCTCACCCCCTCTATAGTTATCCAGACATTGCAGAGCCCAAGTGTAGTGTAAGTATTCCTCAAGCAATTCCATGTTATTTGTTCACAGCCACAACAACTTTGCATTATTCTTACGTTTTGGACATGCTATGAAAGAGGACCATGAGCTGAGGTGGCTGGGTGGAAACAACCTCACTCACTGGGGAATCCTTCTTAAATCTCCCTCTGCGACCCCTGTTCTACTGTCTCATCACTACACACTTACCACATACTTGTTGTTATTCCTCTGAGCTCACCTGAAGTAAAACCGCGATGCAGTGAACCATGATATGCACTATGCAAAGGTGCAAGGCCACCCATAACTTGTGGTTTTTCAAACACAACTTCTCATACAAAACCCCCACTAAGCCCTGTCCAAAGCTTCCCTCATTTCTCTATATCCTCTTTATGTGCAATAACTGGTGTGTAGTTTACTGTGACCTGTCAGAAGTATGTTTAGTGCTCGGAGAGGGAAAGTACCCACGTATAGGTCTCCCTGAACAAACCACCCACACCTCAGCCCTGTTTGAAAAGTGGGAATGTATATGGTGGGTTCTGCTGCACACAGAGGTCGACTCTCACCCAGCCCACAAGCCCTGCAGATTAGAAATCACACCGTAGGGAGCCCATTCCAGCCTGTAAATGTGGACTATTTTTCATTCTTCCTCTCCTAAACCAGATTATTTTTTAAATGCTAGGCCTATACATATCCAACCCACAATACCTTTTCATCTCATCACAAATTATTTTCTATTCAATAGGAACCAAACAGAGCCAACGGGACCCACCTGAATCTGACCAATAGAAACTCTCGTTTTTGTTGCAAAATGCAATTATTTGCTAAGGTTTGGACTAATGATTACACCAGAAGATGGCAGCATTTCTCACTTCCATCCCCACTTGTGTCTGTAATCATGTTGTCAGTGCATTCCCACAGTATACAAGACATTCTCGATCTCTGAGAAAACAACCTGAGGTTGACGAGTTCAATTCTTTCCAGGAACTAGGCTCTTCTGGAAGAATGTTAATTAGGATCAAACAGAACCAGGTTAACTGCATTGTTTAACTGGGTAGGTTATGTTGCTCTGCAGTCTGTGTCAACATAGGAAAGTCACAGACACTGTAATAAACCACAGCTCATTCAAAAGCTATGCCAAAAGGGGATGATCAGCTTGATGGGCTCAAAAGTTCAATAAATATTTGTTTTTAATAAAACATACCCAAGCTTGCCTATCTTGCTTATTTGTAACTAGTTCTTATCAGACAAGTTGACTTCTATTATCATTAATAGATACTTATCATTAATTATATAGCAGAGTAGTGGGTGTATAGCACAGGTTGGTTGCACCTTGTGTTGCACCATGTGTTTGATGCCATTCCAGCCATTATAATGAGACATCCTCCCCTCGGGCAGCCTCCTGTGATGTATAGTATGGTAAAATAGGGAGCTGTTGGATAAATATTGTTTAATTAGAGCATCAGAGGACACAAGTCATAGCTCTCTTTGGGAAAAAGGTGAGGCCTAACACCTAGGAAACCTAAAATGAGCAACAGTATAATATTGCTATATTGATGTTTGCAGATTAACAGTATTAAAAACAAACACAATAATGGAAATAATGTACAGCATTTACAACAATAGTATTTGTAACTAACAACATTGTTAATTTAATGTTACCATTCTCTTTTTACATTTTCATAAGTAATCAAGAAATAAATTAATATAGCAGTAATCATATATACCAAAAACTACTTTTCACATAGGCCTATATTTTGAATGCAGATATGTTTATTACTAACGTAAGTATTGGGCTAAGTGATGAGACAGAAAGTGGCGGTCTTCAAAGGTGGCAGTCTCAACATTATCTTATTTGGAGAGTTCATTTCTGTTGCTTCCATTAAATATCACTCGGTATTAAGACGTGGTCCTCAGTTGACGCAAACATCAGTCAGCTGAGACTCTGGAGAAAAAAAATGCGGACAAAATAAATGTAATATCTCCACGTGACCCGATATGATAAATAATCTAGGCATAGAGCAGAATCTTCACCATGAACAACCTATGCAGATACAACTTCCTCTATATCGGAGTCAAATAGGTTCAGCGCCAGATTGGCAGGCATAGAGTTCTCTTGAATATCTGAGGGAGAAATTAAGCCCATCTAATAACTCATGTTGTACATATGAGTGCTGCATATCTGTACAAGTTTACATTTGTACAAGCTTTACATTAATTACAATGTTTGGTGTGATTATGGTCAGTACCTCACTGTTTTATGCACTGAAAAACATACACCTAAAGATAATTACATCTAATCTCTCAGTAACAAAATGGTGTGTGATCTATCTACAGTAACTCACTAGGCAGAGGCTCCCACTCTCTAAGGCTGACAGCACTCTTTTCATTTGCACAGTCTGCAAATTGTATGTTTGACTCAGACTCTTCCTACAGAAGCAACGAAACAATAATGCTTGAAATACACTTATACAACACACAGACTCAGTCATTAACAGTTTAAACACATACATAGACAGTTTGAAAAAATTTACAGCTTGTTTTGACTACTGCTATTGCATCTCACAAAATAATAACAAATAAAATATATATATATATATATATATATATATATATATATCTTCAAAATAAATTGATGTAACCTTGGGATAATTTGCCTTCAAACCGTCAGCTATAGATGATGTATTTTCCAAATGAAACAATGAAGCGATGCTCTGCCGATCTAAAAGGAAAGAGGGCATTGTTACAACAGTATGTGAGACCCTGCAGTCAGTGTAGACTTAACTTAGCCAGGGATCACACGTTCAAGCAAGTTAACGGCACACAGAGTAAGGCATCATAGAGAGTGTACATTTGGATAAAGTTGACTGTGGTTCAACAGGGGGTGGTTCTTTTCTCTTCAGCCTGGCATCAGCTAGAGCGTCAGATCTTCTTCTGGCCTCCATGGAAACTCGGACAGAGTCGTAGATAAACACTGGTGAAAAAAGCCCAGGCACAGACCAAACGTGATAACATTGTTGCTGCAACATACCCCAGCTGCTGCTCATTTTAATATACAAAGCAGATCTACATTAAAGCTATATCAATATCAACTGATGAACAGTACATTTCCATGCAGTAAAAAGACAGCAGACTGTTATGTAGCTACTGTACCTATCACGATGAAGCCATAGAAAAAGAGGCCCAAAATCATGTTAACTTTCACAAGTGGCTCGAAGTAAGTGGGGTCTGTCAATATGTTGACTCTGGGTTTGATTTCATTGGTGCTCTTCTTTGTTTTTGGAGCTTTTCCCCACAGTTTGAAGACGTGATCATTGCCTGCATCAGAACAAAATGTACAATCCATTTCAAAATCCATTTCACAATGGATTTTACAATTCAGCAATTGTGAAATTCACACAGGTTTGTGCATTCACACAAAGAGTGGGAACAGAATAAAGAGCAAATCACCTTGTGATGCTGTTTGCTTCTTGTAAGTCTGTAGAACAGACATTAGAGACTTCACAAGCCCCTGGGGGTCTTTCGCATTTGTGTAGGGTTCGGGATATCCTTGAGTCACCTGGTCCAAATTACCTGGAGAAGTACCATCTGTGGGAAATCAGAGGAAAATGTCAAATGTTGCCACAACCCAAGCTTAGACATTTGCCTCTCTGACTTCATTCTGTTAACGCTAGGCCTAGACTAACTTCTGGATTCCTGTCTCACCTTTCACCAGCAAACTCTCAAATTGTCCAAGCAATGTGTTTACAAAATGGGTCAGTTTTGGGGTTGTGACATCGGGGTTGTTCTGAACAGGGTTGATCAAAGTCATGTGCTCCAGCGATGATGAGGAAGCAAAAACAGTTGCAGGAGTTGGCTTTGCAAAAACTGGCTTTATGAGACAGAAAATAACCAAACATAAAATCTTGATATTGCACAGCCCTTCCTTGTGGGCACGCTGTGACATTTTGATGACAAATATAGCCTAATTCTCAAAGACAATGAGTAAACATTACAACTCAAACTACTAGCTGACTCGCTGTGTGTTATACAATTAAGTGTGTGGGAAACTGAACATTCTGGAGCTATTTTATGTACCCAGCTTGCCCATTGGCATGGTAACCAACTGTCCTCACTATTTATGACATCAATCAAATTGTGTGCTCAAGGATTCTTTTCAAATTCGGGGGAGTTGCCAGGTTATGATTTTGCAATGTGTGGGTCAAAGCCTTAAGACACTTTCAGATCAATCTGACCAAATCTGGCAACCTGTTATCTGCAGCACAATTGTCTGTCTGCCACATGCGTCGGCATTTTCGCAGCTACAAAGTAATAATGGGTAACCTGCAAAGTTAGCATACCTAAATAATAAATTATAGGCCTACTGTTAGTTCTGTGAGTTTTCCTTTTGTTAAGCATTTTATAACGACCTTGGTCGAAACCAACATTCCCAAAGTATCCTCCCACAGTGGGAGGAGAGAGGGCAGGGCAGAAGCCCATCATAGTCCACGCCCGTATATAGTAAAGGTTGTATTTGTGCGTAAATGAAATCAGGTGTGAGTAGAGTAGTGGTGGAGAGGATGCGTGTGCGCGTTTATGATTAATATAACATTAGTCTAGGTAGCCTCCTATCTACTGGGTTTTTAAATCACAGAGAATAAATTATACATAGCTTAGTTTAGAGAGAGCAAGACCGAAAATGAATGAGACTGAATATCATCAAGTCCCACTTTCTCAATATGGTTTCGAGCAGCAATTTGACGAGCGAGGCGCTATCGAATGGATGCAAGAAAACTGGTATGTTTATAACATTTGTTTGGTTTCAAAATAATGATGAAATCACTTTGTTCGTGTGGTCGAACAGGACAGCTGAGTCAGGGTCAGGTGTCGCCCTTGATCACTTCGAATTGAAGAGCGTCAGGTGTTACGTCACAATTCTGACAGCCTAAGGTTGAAGCCAACTATATTATACACATTTCTTTACTCAAATAACAGCCACGTTGTTCTGTTCTGTTGCTTTTGAAATTAGAATATCCACCTCTAGTAGTGGTTTACTCTGGATGTCTAGTAAAAAAAAGTCAGCTAAACAGCATGGGGAAAGATTTTGTACAAATGTAACATTTCATTTGACATTTCATTTCAAGCCAGCTACTATCAACGGAAGTGGCTAGGGCTGATTGCTTTAGTCAATAAATTTCACATATCACCATAGTAAACTGGGTGTGCCATGTTAAATACCTTCAGCATGAGTAATAGTGAATGTAAAAACATCACTTCATTAAAGTCCTAGGGTGTGTTCAATCACTGAAATGCATTGCAGCTGAGTAACCTTGCCATGGGCACAATCGAAGGAAACTTACTGACATGTTTCTCTCTCACCAGGAGCAAGGCCTTTGTGTTCTGTGGCCTGTATGCAGCGCTGGTCTTTGGAGGCCAACATTTCATGAAGGAGAGGCCTAAACTTAATCTGCGCAGACCACTGGTGCTGTGGTCACTCAGCCTGGCCATCTTCAGGTGAGTTTTTTTTGTTCTTTACATCTGCCAACAAGTCACTTTCATTATGCATCCATCTGTTAACAATCCTGATGGTAGAAAGATGGCTGTCATAATCATTTAAGTGTTTAAAATTCTTACTCCTACTGTTTTAAGATCACACTTTGTGCTGAAATGAAGAATTGTTTTGTGCAGAAAGCACCCTCATGCAGCATCTTTTCACGTGGTGGAACTAAGCATACTGTACATGTGCACTGCTTTGTAAGGGCAGTTTCCTAGATGCCAATGTGACCTTACTACATATGTCTTCCTAGTGTAGGGCTCTCAACCCTTTTCCTGGAGTGCTTCTATCCTGTAGGTTTTTCACTCCAACCCTAATTTAGTGCACCTGATTCTAATAATTAGCTGGTTGATAAAAGGAATCGGGTTAGTTAAAACCTACAGGAGGGTAGCGCTTCAGGAACGGGGTTGTGGAACCCTGCCCTAGGAAGCCCTATACTACATATGTGGTTTAAGGAGTTAGTGATGTAACTTTAGTGAACTCGGAGTTCAACTCGGAACACCGGATTGACAAATGGCTCAACTCTTTAGCCAGGTATATTTGGCAACAAATCCTTCAGAACTTAACCTGCCAGTGAGCAGGTAACTCGGGGGCTTACTTTATTTATCCTGAATGAAGTGTCTGCGCTATGAGTTGCGGACCAAAGACATTAGGTTCCCTCATTGTAAATGTTGCATCATCCCCTTCATTTGAGGAATGGTTGCTATTTATTTTTATTTGAACATTACTAATGACAAAATGCATTAACTTCACACAGCAACAGTTGTGGATGACTTAATATAATAACTTTAATTGATAGGTGTGTGGGGGGGGGGGGTGTAAAAGGTGCTTGTGCATTGATAAGCACACCAATGACTGCATTAAAGCTAAATAATACAAATAAAGATGGAATTACAACAAGCCTATTTCAAACCATAGCCTGCTGATTTTGCAAGAACTTGTTTCATTGTGATTTTAGCACAAATGAACATGTGGCACCGACTCAGCCATGGCTTGATGTTTCAGCATTCTCAACGAATAGATTGACTAGACATGCACACAATGTTACAAGCCTGCTAGTGTAACTTTTAGTTTTGCTCTTGCCCTCTAGTGCAATGCTTAACTTTATTTTAATTGCAGTATCATTGGAGCAATTCGAACAGGATGGTACATGCTGTATGTCCTCTCAACCAGCGGTTTCAGACAGTCTATATGTGACCAGAGCTTCTACAATGGACCAGTGAGCAAGTTCTGGGCCTATGCCTTTGTCCTGAGCAAAGCCCCTGAACTGGGTAAGAACCGGGGATGGAACTGCCAGTCGTTTGTCTGAACTTGGCAATTTGTCCACTCCTACCATGAGTGTCTAATTTATGGCAAACCATATAACTTAGTCGAAGATGTGCAGTAAATGTTTAAGTGCGTCTGCATGTCTGGGACCATAACTTTGTTGGTCCTGATGTATCCTCTCAATGACCTCCACAGGCGACACGGCATTCATTGTGCTCCGTAAGCAGCGGCTGATCTTCCTGCACTGGTACCACCACATTACCGTGCTGCTCTACTCCTGGTACTCCTACAAGGATCAAGTGGCTGGAGGCGGCTGGTTCATGACCATGAACTACTCTGTTCACGCACTCATGTATAGCTACTACGCGGTGCGGGCAGCTGGCTACCGGGTGCCACGCCCCTTTGCCGTGGTCATCACCACCTTCCAAATCGCTCAGATGGCCATGGGGCTGACGGTCAGTTGGCTGGTCTACCACTGGATGCAGGAGGGGGACTGCCACTCCTACCTGAACAACATTATGTGGAGCTCCCTCATGTACCTCAGCTACCTGCTCCTCTTCTCCTCCTTTTTCTACCAGACCTACATGAAAGGCAAAGGTGGCAAGAGCTCCAAGATGGACTAAATTGTGGGGGGAGGGATTGCTACGTTGCCTGACGGGGCCCAGTTTTAAGCTTTTCGCGACAATGGCAAGTCTATCCATTCCCTATACACCTTATGCCATTAGTTTACCAGCAGTGAACTATTTTCCTGAACCTGTCAAGTGACCTCCACTGTCTGAAGTGTTTACAGAAATGTTTTCATGAAGATGTTGCTCTTTGTATCATAGTTCCGATCTGTGCTTTTCAAAAGGCACATGTAATGGCACCCCCTGCGAGTTTCTGTTCAGGCTGGTGCGACTGGTTTTCATACACATTTTCATGGTTCTCTTCTGAGCTTGTCAATGGACCAATAAGAGGGCTGGCAGCTGGTACGCCCATACCCAACCCCAATATTTGGCATTTCTCATTACCTTGGATCAGCCTACACCAGCATATTTCACTGTGACTGTCTCGTAGGTGTGGGCCTTTGGTTTCTCTGAACTGGTTTCCAAAACTCACCCTGTGAGATATTTGGTCACTTTAAATGGTGTAGTTGTGTTCTAACTCAAAGGAATCTTCCTGAAAGCAGCTATTTGTCGGGTGTTCACAAATGTATTTATTTATTTGATCGTATGATGGCAGCTGGAATAGTGCCGGAAAAGTCAAACTTTCCCATGGTCTCTCACTGCACAATTATTCAATTTTTGCACCAGAGATGACTGGTTTATTTTTGTGCTCTTAGGATGCAAGCAATGCCATGTTGCTTTTTTTCTGATGCATCACAGGAGTGGTTTTGGTTTCACTGTCACTTTCTGGTGAGAATGCTGTGTCTCCTGAAAGGAATTCCTAACTAAAAGAAAAGCCTGTTCTGCTGTGAAAATGTCAGGTATTTTTGTCCTCATTCTAAAGTTGTTTTTTAGAAAGGGAATGTTGAGCTTTGTTTTTATGTAGCTGGAAACAGACTTGGTATCTTGACATGCATATATTTGTTGTCTTGCTGATAATTCAGTTCTGTTTATTTAATGAATAATATTTATTGGTCTTTACAGGTTAAAGGGAGTATGAATGTATTTTGTTCCGGGGGGGGGGGGGCTGAGCAAGATACTTTTATTATGCTCAGCGTTAAACACCATTTTCACTAACTAAACTTGCCAGTGGAATTTGAATGCCATGTTTACATTTTGTTAAAATTTGCAGCAGAAAAAGCTAAATGTATTTTAAGATGTGCCAAATGATGCTGAACAACCCTATGTCAAGATTATCTATGTATTGCCATATTGAGCAGATGGCCATCAGCCGATGAATTCTGTGATCCTGATCCGACGTGTTTGACATTGACATGTACTACGTGTTATAAATGAAAACGGACCAACTAAAGCCTTCTAATATTTGAAATGTACTATAATAAAGCACTCTTTTGAAATCTGTTTTTAAAACCTGTGATTTGCTATAACCCGGTAAACAAGCAAGTAGGTGGCAATGTTGTACTTGTGTCCCAAATGAGACGTTTGTCGCTTCTTTCATCGCTAGCTACAGTCAGACTGACTGTGAAAGAACTTGACACATTTAAATCATTGTTTGTTATACAGCCAAGTAGCTACATTTGGTTAGTGATTATTATAGGAAAAATGTCACTGGGGGGGGAATGAGGACTGATGTACAGTAATTCATTATTGGCTTTCATTGCTACGGAAGGAAATTTGAATTACACTGAACAAAAAACAGAGTTTTCATGAGCTGAAATAAATGGCAGGAATGTTCTGTACATGTTTATTTCTCAATGTGCACATGTTTACATCCCTGTTAGTGAGCATTTCTCCTTCGCCACGATAATCCATCCACTTGACAGGTGTGGCATATCAAGAAGCTGATCACTCAAGTGCACCTTGTGCTGTGGACAAAATTTGTGCCATTTCTGTCAACGCATTGCCGCAGATGTCAAGTTGAGGGAGCGTGCAATTGGCATGCTGACTGCAGGAATGACCGGAGCTGACTGTTCAATTCTCTACTATAAGCTGCCTTCAATGTTTTAGAGAATCTTGCAGTACCAGCCTCAAATGTAACCACGCCAGCCCAGGACCTCCAAGGCTTCATCTGCAAGATCATCTAAGACCAGCCACTCGGACAGCTGATGAAACTGTTTGTTTGCACAACCAAAGGATTTCTGCACAAACTATCAGAAACCATCTCAGGGAAGCTCATCTGCATGCTTGTCTTGACCTGACTGCAGTTTGACGTCGTAACCGGCAAATGCTCAACTTCGATGACCACTGCCGCACTGGAGAAGTGGGCACTTCCCGGATGAATCCCGGTTTCAGTTGTACCAGGCAGGTGGTAGACGGCGTGTGTTGTGTGGGCTAGTGGTTTGCTGATGTCAGCATTATGAACAGATTCCCCGATGGTGGGGTTATGGGCAGGCATAAGCTATGGACAATTTGCATTTTATCGATGGCAATTTGAATGCGCAGAGATACCGTGACGAGATCCTGAGGCCCATTGTCGTGTTATTCATCCACCGCCATCACCATGTTTCAACATGATAATGCACGGCCCCATGTCGCAAGGATCTGTACAAAATTCCTGGAAGCTGAAAATGTCCCAGTTCTTTAATGCCCTGCATACTCGCATGTCACCCATTGAGCATGTTTGGGATGCTCTGGATCGACGTGTATGACCGCATGTTCCAGATTCAACCAATATCCAGAAACTTTGCACAGCCTTTGAAGAGGAGTGGGACAACATTCCAGAGGCCACAATCAACAGCCTGATCAACTCTATGTGAAGGAGAGGTGTCGAGCTGCATGAGGAGGCAAATGGCGGTCACACCAGATACTGACTGGTTTTCTGATCCACACTAACTTTTTTTTAAGGTATCTGTGACCAGCAGATGCATATCTGTATTCCCAGTTGTGAAATTCATAGATTAGGGCCTAATGAATTTATTTCAATTGACAGACTTCCTTATATGAACTGTAACTCAGTCAAATCTTTGAAATTGTTGCATGTTTAGTATATTTTTGTTAAGTGTAGTATTTTTGACAAAGATGGAGAAAAAAAGTTGATGAGCAAGCAGGTAAGTGAGATTAATGTTCGTACAGCACTTACAGTATGTACTGCTGGTGAAGAATTATCTTTACGTTTCAACATTTATTTCAATTGTATCATAAAATGCTGAATTTTTTTCATGAAGATACACACTAGCATTAAATGACAAAAATATACAAAGTATTTTGCAAAATGTAAAGACATTTTCAGATATGCCACTGGTTTAATATCAAGTCGTGTCAGAACAACAAACCATCTGCAAGCTGTTACCAGAATAAGTCACTTATTCATGGCTGTGCCGGCACTCTTTTGTTCCAGAATGTTCTGTATGGCATGTTCCGGAGCTTTCTGGCCCATCTCCTTCCAGCTCTTCTGCAGCAGGAGGTTATTGCTCTTTCGCTGGGTGATGAGGCAGTGGGGAAACCATAGCCCTTTGAATTGACCCACTACATCATTATGGCCCATGTCCAACAGCAGGGTCACACTCTCTGTCAGGACAACAGGTGGACAGATAACCAAGATAAAAATGTTATTCTGGTTGGATCAAAAAGGACAAGAAGCTAATCTGAGAACAGGCACTGACAGTATTGTCAATAACAATACTAGGGAAAAACGGTTTTAACTGAAGATTGGTGCGATACTGATGAGTGTAGTCAGATATCAAGGTCAAAACAATAACTTTCTGATGGGAGTAGGATTTACAGGAGAGGGAAGAGGAGAGTGAGGCTCACCTACCTGGGCAATACACAATATAAACAAAAGTATGTTGACTAGAGGTCGATTGATTTATGATTTTTCAACGTCGAAACCGATTTATTGGAAGACCAAAAAAAGATGATACCGATTAATTGGCCATTTAAAAAATATGTATATTTGTAATAATGACAATTACAACAATACTAAATTAACACTTATTTTAACTTAATACATAAATAAAATCAGTTTAGTCTCAAATAATTAAACATGTTCAATTTGGTTTAAATAATGCAAAAACAGTGTTAGAGAAGAAAGTAAAAGTGCAATATGTGCCATGTAAAAAAGCTAATGTTTAAGTTCCTTGCACAGAACACTAGAACGTATGACAGCTGGTGGTTCCTTTAACATGAGTCTTCAATATTCCCAGTTGAGAAGTTTTAGGTTGTAGTTATTATTGGAATTATAGGACTATTTCCCTCTATACCATTTGTATTTCATATACAGTGCCTTGCGAAAGTATTCGGCCCCCTTGAACTTTGCGACCTTTTGCCACATTTCAGGCTTCAAACATAAAGATATAAAACTGTCTTTTTTTGTGAAGAATCAACAACAAGTGGGACACAATCATGAAGTGGAACGACATTTATTGGATATTTCAAACTTTTTTTTAAAAATCAAAAACTGAAAAATTGGGCGTGCAAAATTATTCAGCCCCCTTAAATTAATACTTTGTAGCGCCACCTTTTGCTGCGATTACAGCTGTAAGTCGCTTTGGGTATGTCTCTATCAGTTTTGCACATCGAGAGACTGACATTTTTTCCCATTCCTCCTTGCAAAACAGCTCGAGCTCAGTGAGGTTGGATGGAGAGCATTTGTGAACAGCAGTTTTCAGTTCTTTCCACAGATTCTCGATTGGATTCAGGTCTGGACTTTGACTTGGCCATTCTAACACCTGGATATGTTTATTTTTGAACCATTCCATTGTAGATTTTGCTTTATGTTTTGGATCATTGTCTTGTTGGAAGACAAATCTCCGTCCCAGTCTCAAGTCTTTTGCAGACTCCATCAGGTTTTCTTCCAGAATGGTCCTGTATTTGGCTCCATCCATCTTCCCATCAATTTTAACCATCTTCCCTGTCCCTGCTGAAGAAAAGCAGGCCCAAACCATGATGCTGCCACCACCATGTTTGACAGTGGGGATGGTGTGTTCAGCTGTGTTGCTTTTACGCCAAACATAACGTTTTGCATTGTTGCCAAAAAGTTCAATTTTGGTTTCATCTGACCAGAGCACCTTCTTCCACATGTTTGGTGTGTCTCCCAGGTGGCTTGTGGCAAACTTTAAACGACACTTTTTATGGATATCTTTAAGAAATGGCTTTCTTCTTGCCACTCTTCCAAAAAGGCCAGATTTGTGCAATATACGACTGATTGTTGTCCTATGGACAGAGTCTCCCACCTCAGCTGTAGATCTCTGCAGTTCATCCAGAGTGATCATGGGCCTCTTGGCTGCATCTCTGATCAGTCTTCTCCTTGTATGAGCTGAAAGTTTAGAGGAACGGCCAGGTCTTGGTAGATTTGCAGTGGTCTGATACTCCTTCCATTTCAATATTATCGCTTGCACAGTGCTCCTTGGGATGTTTAAAGCTTGGGAAATATTTTTGTGTCCAAATCCGGCTTTAAACTTCTTCACAACAGTATCTCGGACCTGCCTGGTGTGTTCCTTGTTCTTCATGATGCTCTCTGCGCTTTTAACGGACCTCTGAGACTATCACAGTGCAGGTGCATTTATACGGAGACTTGATTACACACAGGTGGATTGTATTTATCATCATTAGTCATTTAGGTCAACATTGGATCATTCAGAGATTCTCACTGAACTTCTGGAGAGAGTTTGCTGCACTGAAAGTAAAGGGGCTGAATAATTTTTCAGTTTTGGATTTGTTAAAAAAGTTTGAAATATCCAATAAATGTCGTTCCACTTCATGATTGTGCCCCACTTGTTGTTGATTCTTCACAAAAAAAGACAGTTTTATATCTTTATGTTTGAAGCCTGAAATGTGGCAAAAGGTCGCAAAGTTCAAGGGGGCCGAATACTTTCGCAAGGCACTGTACCTTTGACCTTTGACTATGTTCTTATAGGCACTATAGTATTGCCAGCCTAATCTCGGGAGTTGATAGGCTTGAAATCATAAACAGCACTGTGCTTCAAGCATTGCGAAGAGCTGCTGGCAAACGCAGGAAAGTGCTGTTTGAATGAATGCTTACGAGCCTGCTGCTGCCTACCACCGCTCAGTCAGACTGCTCTATCAAATATCAAATCATAGACTTAATTATAATAAACACACACAAATACGAGCCTTAGGTCATTAATATGTTCAAATCCGTTAACTATCATTTCGAAAACAAAACATGTTCACACCCAGGCTCTGTCGTAAACCGGCCGTGACCGGGAGGTCCGTGGGACGACGCACAATTAGCCTAGCGTCGTCCGGGTTAGGGAGGGATTGGTCGGTAGGGATGTCCTTGTCTCATCGCGCACCAGCGACTCCTGTGGCGGGCCGGGCGCAGTGCGCGCTAACCAAGGTTGCCAGGTGCACGGTGTAGCCTCCGACACATTGGTGCGGCTGGCTTCCGGGTTGGATGAGCGCTGTGCCGTACGGGAGTTGTAGCGATGAGACAAGATAGTAGCTACTACCACGAAAAAGGGGTAAAAAAAAAACCGGAATCATTCCGTAGTTTATCGAACACCTCAGGCCTAAGTCTAAATAATTGGGGAGAAAAAGGGGTAAAAAATAAATAAAACATGTCACAATTATGTAAAATTCTGGCAAATTAGTTTGAAACAAGCCAGGGACCCAAACTACTGCATATACCCAGAAGTGACATAATTTCCCTAGTTAATATTGCCTGCTAACATGAATAAATGTTAACTAAGTATTTAAGGTTTAAAAACTATTCTTCTGTATATTGATTTTAAGAAAGGCATTGATGTTTCTGGTTAGCTTCATTGGTGCAACGATTGTGCTTTTTTTCGCCAATGCGCTTTTGTTAAATCATCACCCGTTTGGCGAAGTAGGCTGTGGTTCGATGATAAATTAACAGGAACCGCATTGATTATATGCAACGCAGTAATATCATCAACCATGTGTAGTTAACTAGTGATTATGTTAAGATTGATTGTTTTTTATAAGATAAGTGTAATGCTAGCTAGCAACTTACCTTGGCTTCTTGCTGCACTCACATAACAGGTGGTCAGCCTGCTACGCAGTCTCCTCGTGGATTGCAATGTAATCGGCCATAATCGGCGTCCAAAAATGCCAATAACCGATTGTTATGAAAACTTGAAATCGGCCCTAAATAATCAGCCATGCCTCTGTGGACACCCCTTCAAATGAGTGGATTCGACTATTTCAGCCACACCCGTTGCTGAATAAAATCAAGCACACAGCCATGCAATCTCCATAGACAAACATTTGCAGAAGAATGGCCTTACTGAAGAGCTCAATGACTTTCAACGTGGCACTGTCATAGGATGCCACCTTTTCAACAAGTCAGTTTGTCAAATGTCAGCCCTGCTAGAGCTGTTCCAGTCAACTGTAAGTGCTGTTATTGTGAAGTGGAACGTCTAAGAGCAACAATGGCTAAGCCGCGAAGTGGTAGGCCACACAAGCTCACAGAACTGTCAGAACAGTTGACTGGAGCAGCTCTAGCAGGGCTGAAATTTGACAATTTGACAAACTGCCTCTGGAAGCACAATAACTGTTTGTTGTGAACTTAAGGAAATGGGTTTTCATGGCCGAGCACACAAGCCTAAGATCACCATGTGCAATGCCAAGTGTCGGCTGGAGTGGTGTAAAGCTTGCACTATTGGACTCTGAGGGCAGTGGAAACGCGTTCTCTGGAGTGATGAATCACGCTTCACCATCTGGCAGTCCGAAGGGTGAATCTGGGTTTGGCGGATGCCAGGAGAACACTACCTGCACGAACGCCTCTCCCGAGCCCGTACGGGAGCTGCAGTGATGGGAAAAGCACCAAGTGGATATAAAAAAATTGGGGCGAAAAAGGGGCAAAAGTTTAAAAAATAAAATAAAAGGGAAAGTCATGAAAAATACTATTTCAGTAAAAGTCTAAAGGTTTTAAGTATCAAAAGTAAATGTAATTGCTGAAATGTAATGTAATTGCTAAAATATACTTAAGTATCACAGCAAACCATTTCCTTGTAAAAAAATGTAGCCAGGGGCACACCAACACAGACATTATTTACAAAATATGCATTTGTGTTTTGTGAGTCCGCCAGTAAGTGTGTGAATTTCACAATCAATTGTGTGCTAAGCATTTAAAATTTAACGAGTACTTTGAGTTGTCAGGGAAAATATTTTCTTTAGGAATGTAGTGAAATAAAATTAGTCAAAAAATATAAATAGTGAAGTACATATACCCAAAAAACTGCGTACGTAGTGCTTTAAAGTATTTTTTACTTAAGTACTTTCCCACTGTACACAATACATTCTAAGGCTAGGATTGGACAGTCTTCCCAAACAAACGTGCATAGCTAGCCTAGCAACATACTACTTACTGTACATGACCAATGAGCTAAATGTCAAGTGAGGTGCTTTATCATGATGTAACATACAGTGTGTAACCAAGTAAAACAAACATTAAATAGGCCAGTTAATATAAATATATATACAGTGGGGGGGAACAAGTATTTGATAACCTGCAAATCGGCAATGTTTCCTACTTACAAAGCATGTAGAGGTCTGTATTCTTTTTAATCATAGGTACACTTCAACTGTGAGAGACGAAATCTAAAACAAAAATCCAGAAAATCACATTGTATGATTTTTAAGTAATTAATTTGCATTTTATTGCAAGACATAAGTATTTGATGCATCAGAAAAGCAGAACTTAATATTTGGTACAGAAACCTTTGTTTGCAATTACAGAGATCATACGTTTCCTGTAGTTCTTGACCAGGTTTGCACACACTGCAGCAGGGATTTTGACCCACTCCTCCATACAGACCTTCTCCAGATCCTTCAGGTTTCGGGGCTGTCGCTGGGCATTACGGATTTTCAACTCCCTCCAAAGATTTTCTATTGGATTCAGGTCTGGAGACTGGCTAGGCCACTCCAGGACCTTGAGATGCTTCTTACGGAGCCACTCCTTAGTTGCCCTGGCTGTGTGTTTCGGGTCGTTGTCATGCTGCAAGACCCAGCCACAACATCTTCAATGCTCTTACTGAGGGAAGGAGGTTGTTGGCCAAGATCTCGCGATACATGGCCCCATCCATCCTCCCCTCAATACAGTGCAGTCGTCCTGTCCCCTTGCAGAAAAAAATCCCCAAAGACTGATGTTTCCACCTCCATGCTTCATGGTTGGGATTATGTTCTTGGGGTTGTACTCATCCTTCTTCTTCCTCCAAACACGGCAAGTGGAGTTTAGACCAAAAAGCTCTATTTTTGTCTCATCAGACCACATGACCTTCTCCCATTCCTCCTCTGGATCATCCAGATGGTCATTGGCAAACTTCAGATGGGCCTGGACATGCGCTGGCTTGAGCAGCGGGACCTTGCGTGCGCTGCAGGATTTTAATCCATAACGGCGTAGTGTGTTACTAATGGTTTTCTTTGAGACTGTGGTCCAGCTCTCTTCAGGTCATTGACCAGGTCCTGCCGTGTAGTTCTGGGCTGATCCCTCACCTTCCTCATGATCATTGATGCCCCACGAGGTGAGATCTTGCATGGAGCCCCAGACCGAGGGTGATTGACCGTCATCTTGAACTTCTTCCATTTTCTAATAATTGCGCCAACAGTCGTTGCCTTCTCACCAAGCTGCTTGCCTATTGTCCTGTAGCCCATCCCAGCCTTGTGCAGGTCTACAATTTTATCCCCGATGTCCTTACACAGCTCTCTGGTCTTGGCCATTGTGGAGAGGTTGGAGTCTGTTTGTTGAGTGTGTGGACAGGTGTCTTTTATACAGGTAACAAGTTCAAACAGGTGCAGTTAATACAGGTAATGAGTGGAGAACATGAGGGCTTCTTAAAGAAAAACTAACAGGTCTGTGAGAGACAGAGTTCTTACTGGTTGGTAGGTATTAAAATACTTATGTCATGCAATAAAATGCTAATTAATTACTAAAAAATTATACAATGTGATTTTCTGGATATTTGTTTTAGATTCCATCTCTCACAGTTGAAGTGTACCTATGATAACAATTACAGACCTCTACATGCTTTGTAAGTAGGAAAACCTGCTTTCACAGGCATTACTGTGATGAATAAAACAAGTTTTTGTTATATATCCAGCAAAACTATTTTACATAGATCTTGGACTCTCATCATAGTTTTATCAACAGCGCTTTGAGCAGTATGTCTTGAGGTTTCGGCTGCGTTGGAGTCACACATGGCACAAAGCCTCCCCCTAGTGGACAAGACAGACAATTACTCAGCAACTTACTCAGGTTGGAACTATATCCTGCAGTGTTGATTTTCAAACCCTGTGCAGCAGATTATGAGGTCTGCAGTTATCTCTGTATCTTTGTTGGTCACGATCACCAAGTCCTTGTGGGTTATATTGAGCTCCAGGTCAGAAACTTTCTCCCCTAGTGTCAGCTGGAAGGGTGAAGTCATAGGGGGACATTGTGAAATATACAGAAGATAGCCCTGTTTGTTAAAATACCATAAATCCATATTATGGCAAGAACAGCTCAAATAAGCAAAGAGAAATGACAGTCCATCATTGCTGTAAGACAGGAATGGAAGACCCAGAGTTACCTCTGCTGCAGAGGATAAGTTCATTAGAGTTACCAGCCTCAGAAATTACAGCCCAAATAAATGTTTCACAGAGTTCAAGTAACAGACGTATCTCAGCATCAACTGTTCAGAGACTGTGTGAATCAGGCCTTCATGGTAAAATTGCTGCAAAGAAACCACTACTAAAGGACACCAATGAAAATAAGAGACTTGCTTGGGCCAAGAAACACGAGCAATGGATATTAGACCAGTGGAAATGTGTTCTTTGGTCTGGAGTCGAAATTGGAGATTTTTGGTTCCAACCGCCGTGTCTTTGTGAGACATGGTGTGGGTAGACGGATGATCTCTGCATGTGTATTTCCCACCGTAAAGCATGGAGGAGGAGGTGTTATGGTGTGGGGGTGCTTTGCTGGTGACACTGTCTGTGATTTATTTAGAATTCAAGGCACACTTAACCAGCATGGTTACCACAGCATTCTGCAGCGATACACCATCCCATCTGGTTTGGGCTTAGTGGGACTATCATTTGTTTTCAACAGGACAATGACCCAACACACCTCCAGGCTGTGTTACCAAGAAGGAGAGTGATGGAGTGCTGCATCAGATGACCTGGCCTCCACAATCACCCGACCTCAACCAAATTAAGATGATTTGGGATGAGTGTTCTAAAACTTTTGACCGATAGTGTACACAAATAATAATGAAAACTAAAAAACAAGAACTCACGAATGCCAGTTAACAACCCAAATAACACTATCAGTAATCCAAACGCAATCTATGTGTATATACACCAAAAATATATACTAAGAATGATATATACAGCAGTAGATATTACAGTGAGCTATGTCAATAATCCAGTATATAAATACTGGAGAGGTACAGTGCCTTGCGAAAGTATTCGGCCCCCTTGAACTTTGCGACCTTTTGCCACATTTCAGGCTTCAAACATAAAGATATAAAACTGTATTTTTTTGTGAAGAATCAACAACAAGTGGGACACAATCATGAAGTGGAACGACATTTATTGGATATTTCAAACGTTTTTAACAAATCAAAAACTGAAAAATTGGGCGTGCAAAATTATTCAGCCCCTTTACTTTCAGTGCAGCAAACTCTCTCCAGAAGTTCAGTGAGGATCTCTGAATGATCCAATGTTGACCTAAATGACTAATGATGATAAATACAATCCACCTGTGTGTAATCAAGTCTCCGTATAAATGCACCTGCACTGTGATAGTCTCAGAGGTCCGTTAAAAGCGCAGAGAGCATCATGAAGAACACGGAACACACCAGGCAGGTCCGAGATACTGTTGTGAAGAAGTTTAAAGCCGGATTTGGATACAAAAAGATTTCCCAAGCTTTAAACATCCCAAGGAGCACTGTGCAAGCGATAATATTGAAATGGAAGGAGTATCAGACCACTGTAAATCTACCAAGACCTGGCCGTCCCTCTAAACTTTCAGCTCATACAAGGAGAAGACTGATCAGAGATGCAGCCAAGAGGCCCATTATCACTCTGGATGAACTGAAAAGATCTACAGCTGAGGTGGGAGACTCTGTCCATAGGACAACAATCAGTCGTATATTGCACAAATCAGGCCTTTATGGAAGAGTGGCAAGAAGAAAGCCATTTCTTAAAGATATCCATAAAAAGTGTTGTTTAAAGTTTGCCACTAGCCACCTGGGAGACACACCAAACATGTAGAAGAAGGTGCTCTGGTCAGATGAAACTACAAAACGTTATGTTTGGTGTAAAAGCAACACAGCTGAACACACCATCCCCACTGTCAAACATGGTGGTGGCAGCATCATGGTTTGGGCCTGCTTTTCTTCAGCAGGGACAGGGAAGATGGTTAAAATTGATGGGAAGATGGATGGAGCCAAATACAGGACCATTCTGGAAGAAAACCTGATGGAGTCTGCAAAAGACCTGAGACTGGGACGGAGATTTGTCTTCCAACAAGACAATGATCCAAAACATAAAGCAAAATCTACAATGGAATGGTTCAAAAATAAACATATCCAGGTGTTAGAATGGCCAAGTCAAAGTCCAGACCTGAATCCAATCGAGAATCTGTGGAAAGAACTGAAAACTGCTGTTCACAAATGCTCTCCATCCAACCTCACTGAGCTCGAGCTGTTTTGCAAGGAGGAATGGGAAAACATTTCAGTCTCTCGATGTGCAAAACTGATAGAGACATACCCCAAGCAACTTACAGCTGTAATCGCAGCAAAAGGTGGCGCTACAAAGTATTAACTTAAGGGGGCTGAATAATTTTGCACGCCCAATTTTTCAGTTTTTGATTTGTTAAAAAAGTTTGAAATATCCAATAAATGTCGTTCCACTTCATGATTGTGTCTCACTTGTTGTTGATTCTTCACAAAAAAATACAGTTTTATATCTTTGTTTGAAGCCTGAAATGTGGCAAAAGGTCGCAAAGTTCAAGGGGGCCGAATACTTTCGCAAGGCACTGTATATAAACAGTGTAACAAAAATTGGTAACAATCCAGTGTACAATCTAGTATTTTGGCAATCACCCTCTGTACACACATGTGGGCTCTCATGGACATTCTCTGTCTGCTGAGCAAGATATAATCATAAAACATTTACTCTGACTAGTGCTGTTTTCCATCCAATTGGCTACAGATTTTCATGTGAATATTCTAAAATCCCATAAACAATATGCACATTTTCCAACCAGCACTATCTGCGCACTGTTGGCTAGAGTGGACATATAGCCTACAGTGCATTTGGAAAGTATTCAGATTCCTTGACGTTTTCCACATTTTGTTACGTTACAGCCGTATTCTAAAATTGATTCCATTGTTTTCTTCCATCATCAATCTATACACAATACCCCATAGTGACGAAGCAAAAATAGGTTTCTAGAAATATTTGCAAATGTATTAAAAAAAAACATTTTATATAAGTATTGAGACCCTTTACTGAGTACTTTATTGAAGCACCATTGGCAGCGATTACAGCCTCGAGTCTTCTTGGGTATGACGCTACAAGCTTGGCACACCTGTATTTAGGGAGTTTCTCCCATTCTTCTCTGCAGATCGTCTCAAACTCTGTCAGGTTGGATGGAGAGCATCTCTGCACAGGTATTTTCAGGTCTCTCCAGAGATGTTTTATCGGGTTCAAGTCCAGGCTCTGTCTGGGCCACTCAAAGACATTCAGAGACATGTCTTGGTTGTGTACTTACAGTAGGGTTGTTGTCCTGTTGGAAGGTGAACCTTTGCCCCAGTCTGAGCTCCTGAGCGCTCTGGAGCAGGTTTTCATCAAGGATCTCTCTGTACTTTGCTCTGTTCATCTTTCCCTTGATCCTGACTAGTCTCCCAGTCCCTGCCGCTGAAAAACATCCCCCAGCATGATGTTGCCACCACCATGCTTCACGATAAGGATGGTGCCAGGTTTCCTCCGGACGTGACGCTTGGCATTCATGTCAAAAAGTTAAATCTCGGTTTCATCAGACCAGAGAATCTTGTTTCTCATAGTCTGCGAGTCCTTTAGGTGCCTTTTGGCAAAGTCCAAGCGGGCTGTCATGTGCCTTTTACTGACGAATGGCTTCCGAGGAGGAGTGGCTTCCACTCTACCATAAAGGCCTGATTGGTGGAGTTCTGCAGAGATGGTTGTCCTTCTGGAAGGTTCTCCCATCTCCACAGAAGAACTCTGGAGCTCTGTCAGAGTGATGACCAAAGCCTCCTCCCCCGATTGCTCAGTTTCGGTGAACGGCCAGCTCGAGGAAGAGCCTTGGTGGTTCCAAACTTCTTCCATTTAAGAATGATGGAGTCCATTGTGCTCTGGGGATCTTCAATATCTCGGAGCTCTACGGACAATTCCTTCAACCTCCAGGCTTGGTTTTTGCTCTGACATGCACTGTCAACTATGGGACCTTATATAGACAGGTGTGTGCCTTTCTAAATCATGTCCAATCAATTTAATTGACCACAGGTGGACTCCCAAGTTGTAGAAACATCTCAAGGATGATCAATGGAAACTCAATTTCGAGAAATTTCAGTGATCTTCAGGTCAGAAAGTCGGAGCTCTAGAAAGAGGCATGAGTTCCCGAGTTGGAATTCGGAGTTGCATGACCTTTCAAAACGATTTTCCCATTCAGAGCTTGTTTTTTACTTGTTGTGGAAAGGTTTTCATAAAAATGGCAGTTGTACAGGAAAGTCCACACAGCCAGCTACAGTGGAAAAAGGATCATAAATCAACAAAAACATGAAGTACTGTGGAAAACGAGCTCACATCTTTATTGAAAGATAGAAATTACATTAAATTCTGAACAAAAATGAGCAGTTGAGGTAGAAAATAGCATAACTGTAACCAATAATGATTCATTGTAACCAATTACTTTGACACATTTACATGCCCCATTTACCTATTCATGTTTATCTGATTGGTCATAGCAATACAATACTTGTGTATGTCTTTACAGGACAATGTGTAACATCTAGTCTGAGTACCAGTCTCTTTAGTGAACATTCCACTCCTTGCCACTCCCTGTCATTGCCAAAGAGACTGCTCATTGGTTGTTGGAAATAACATTCATATTTTCCATGTGGAGCCTCGAAAAAAATAATGAGTATATATAACAAAGACAAAAACAAACATTTAGCTGTTATCTAGGCAAGTTGTTGTAAAACTATGGCGTTTTGTAGTTGGAATTGCAGTATAGTATTTTTTGTTTGTTTTTTAATTGGAGAAAAATCAGTATACATATAAGAAGTATACAGACAATGATAACATATGCTAGGGGGTACAACAAATTACAGACTATACAAAGACCTTAAGATGCACACATTGATTGTTTTAACAGCTTTCTTATTAGAATAATGTATAATGGTCTTAATGTACTGCTCGAATTCCTTATAGAAAACACAGAAGCCTGTTTTTTTTATTAGTGAATTTACATTTATCAATTACATTTTTCCATTAGCACAAGGTAAAAATGTTTCTTTATTATGGTTATGGAAACCGAGCAGCACATTCTCCCATAAAAAACAAAAGTCATAAAGAATATTAACAATTATAAAACTGTGAATATCTTTCCATAATTGTTTTACATGTAGACAATGCCAAAATAAATGTGAAACTGTTTCTGGATGCTCAACACAAAAAGTACAATCAATGTTAATGTCTAAGAGTTTCTTCGGGTAATGATTCGCAGGGTAATACTTATGGATAGCAAATATCCATTACTCCAGTAGTCCTGTGCAGTTAGAATGAAGGTTAAATCACCTTAGAGCCGGGAGCTATCTAGGTAGCCTATGTTGACCACCAGGCACAGTCTATGGTTGATTTCGGATCCGCTGATGAAAGTGCGCCCTTCGATGAAGAGCTTTTTCCATAACTGGCCACAGTTTCTCTCCTTTCTCTGTCTGCTTTCGAGAGGTCTTCAGCAAAACGTAGATTGTTATCGCGTAGGAAAGTAGATGTATTGGCTGCTTTCCAGATGGCATCCCTGTAGATCCGTGATGTGAACTGGAGAATGACACCTCTAGGCTTGGAGTCACCCTTCCTGCTCGTGCCAAGGCGACGTACAGTGTCGACAACATCTGCTAGTTTAGCCCTCTCCACAGGTAGGATAGCTTGGTAGACGTTGATGGTCTCTTGTTGCACGTTCTCCCCATCTGCTTCGGGAACTCCGTACAGTATCAGATTCCACCGTCTGGAGTAGCTTTCGAGTTCCGCGATTCTTCTTTGGCACAAGTCCATCTTTACCTCCTCCTTTTCGACACGCTTTTCGATGTGGGCTACCTTCATCCTTGATTTCCATGCATGCAAAGTCAACAGTTTTTTTTTATGCCCTCGATTTTCATTGAGTTGTCGCCAACCATTTTCTCTAAGGCATCGCACCTTTTATTGGTGAGCCTGGAAAGAGTGGCGATAACATCATTATTGGCAGTGGCATCTGGGCCCAGTTCAAACATGCCTTTCTTGGAAGCTGGAGGTTTGCTTGGGGTTATAGGCAAAGGAAAATCCTCGTCTGACACGGTAAGTGTCATAGAGTCTGTCAGACCAGTATAGTTGTGGCAATTGTCAATCAAAGCATTTGCCTCCTGTGTAACGACATTGGATGATGGCTGAGCATTGCTAGCTGAGGAATTAGCGATACGATTTCCCTTTCTGTCAGCGCGCTGTGACATTTTGGAAAATATCATCTTAAATCATCAATAACCTGGTGTTTTTAGCAAGCAAAGTATTAGTTTGGTAGTTCAAAATAATTCACTATCTTTCAAAAGTTGGTAGGAAGTGTGCGTCCATGCTACCATCTTGGAGCCTCCCCAGTATAGTGTGGGTGTGGGCAAGCAATTTAAGACTGGTTTGGATACCAACGTGTTCTGTGGAGAAAATTAAGAGTTCCAATATTTGCATATTTGTTGTGATTGGAGGATAGCTGTGAGGGTGATCAAATCCTCTGTTCTCTGATAGAATGTTAATTTGATGATGAAGAAAAACCAGTCTCTTTGGCACATGACATGGAGTACAGGGAGTGGATTAGCTAAATAGACTGCATTAATAGTGGTGTGTGGGTAAAATCACTGGGAAGGCCTCCTGAGTGGTGCAGTGGTGTAAGGCACTGCATCATAGTTTCAATGTATATAGTCCGGGTGGCCATTTGATTAATTGTTCAGCAGTCTTATGGCTTGGGGGTAGAAGCTGTTAAGGAGCCTCTTGGTCTTTTCTTACACCGTTTCCTCTACCATACACTCCAGACACAAACCATTCACATGCTTGCCAACTAGATGTAATGAGTTCAATGTACAATGTCCTAAGTGCAATCAAGCAAACACCACATCTTCCTTCCTAATCTGACCTTTGAATCTTGGTCCACCAACCTTTCTTTGGAGAGATTATAAATGCCGGCCCGGTCCCATCTCTTCTGCCAGACATCTATCAAAATGGCTCTGATCTTCCATTTGATCTGACCTCTACTCAGTGAAACATTAATATCAATAATGATAATTGTTTCAATTTCATTCCCTTCCACACACAAAAGTACTGGGACCCAGCAGAATCTCACTACTACACCCGGTCTCTCAATTCTCCATAATAATATGAATACCTCCAATAGTAGGTCACTCCTTTTAGATTTACCAGATGATAAACTATTCAATACAGACAGAGAATCTGAGCATACTATAATTCTAACAGGTTGTAATTCCTCCACTCACTGGAAGCAACTACTATTGCCAACAGTTCAACTGAGTATACTGACAGTTCATCTGTTAGTCTTCTACATATCTCCATATCAAATTCAGAAATTCAAACGCCTGCTCCTGTGCGCCCACTATCTGGGTCCTTGGATCCATGTGTGAAAAGCATTTTTTTTTTTTAAAGCATAAAACTTCTACCAATGTAATTGTCAACCCGTTTCCCTATATCACTGACTTCTGATCAATCTTTCCTTTTCTCTACCAAGGTTAAATCAACAACAGGATCTGGGAGTAACCATTGAGGAACATCCCTTATCACCACAGAAGGGCCAACCTCCAACTCCCTCATACCACTCTCATCAGCAAACTGTCCAACCAAAACCACTGACTTGTCTACTAGTATATTCCCAACAGTCATCTAGAACAGTAGCAGTGGGATGGTCAAGAGCATTGCATCTTTTTCTTCTTTGGGTTTTATGGAAAACTACACTCAAAAGGAGAATTGTTGCCACCAACTGGACTGGGGTAAAACATGTACAAAATAATATTAAATTCCATTAGGGGAAGGCAAAATGTACATTAATCCACATACACTGCCCAAAATAATAACATATATATATACCGAACAAAATATAAACGCAACATGCAACAATTTCAAAGATTTTACTCAGTTACAGTTCATATAAGGAAATCATTCAAATTAAATAAATTCATTAGGCCCTAATCTATGGATTTCACATGACTGGGCAAGGATGCAGCCATGGGTGGGCCTGGGAGGGCATAGGCTCACCCACTTGGGAGTCAGGCCCACCCACTCGGCAGCCAGGCCCAGCCCCACAAAAGGGCTTTATTACAGACAAAAGACAAAAATACTCCTCAGTTTCATCAACTGTCTGGGTGGCTGGTCTCAGACGATCCCACAGGTGAAGAAGATGGATGTGGAGGCCCTGGGCTGGTGTGGTCACACGGTTGGAGACACCGATACAGTTGTGAAGAGGGCACGACAAAGCCTATTCCCCCTCTGGAGACTGAAAAGATTTGGCATGGGTCCTCAGATCCTCAAAAAAGTTCTACAGCTGCACCATCGAGAGCATCCTGGTTGCATCACCGCCTGTCTGTGCATTATGCCCTGAATCTATCCTACCATGCCCAGAAGTCTGCTCCTTTTACTCTCTGTTCTGAACGCACTAGACGACCAGTTCTTATCGCACCCTACCATGCCCCTGTCTGTGCATTATGCCCTGAATCTATCCTACCATGCCCAGAAGTCTGTTCCTTTTACTCTCTCTTCCGAACGCACTAGACGACCAGTTCTTATAGCCTTTAGCCGTACCCTTATCCTACTCCTCCTCTGTTCCTCTGGTGATGTAGAGGTTAACCCAGGCCCTGTGTGTTCCCAGGCGCTCTCATTTGTTGACTTCTGTAACGGAAAAGCCTTGGGTTCATGCATGTTAACATCAGAAGCCTCCTCCCTAAGTTTGCTTTATTCACTGCTTTAGCATACTCCGCCAACCCTGATGTCCTAGCCGTGTCTGAATCCTGGCTTAGGAAGGCCATCAAAAATTCAGAAATGTCTATCCCCAATTACAACATTTTCCGTCAAGATAGAACTGCTAAAGGGGACGGAGTTGCAATCTACTGTAGAGAGAGCCTGCAGAGTTCTGTCCTACTATCCAGGTCTATGCCCAAACAGTTCGAGCTACTACTTTTAAAAATCCATCTCTCCAGAAATAAGTCTCTCAATGTTGCCGCTTGTTATTGACCCCCCTCAGCTCCCAGCTGTGCCCTGGACACCATATGTGAATTGATTGCCCCCCATTTATCTTCAGAGTTTGTACAGTTAGGTGACCTAAACTGGGATATGCTTAACACCCCGGCTGTCCTACAATCTAAGCTGGATGCCCTCAATATCACACAAATTATCAAGAAACCTACCGGGTACAACATGGGCACCCTCATAGATATCATCCTGACCAACTTGCCCTCTAAATACACCTCTGCTGTTTTCAACCAGGATCTCAACGATCACTGCCTCATTGCCTGCGTCTTATGGGTTCGCGGCCAAACGACCACCCCTCATCACTGTCAAACGCTCCCTAAAACACTTCTGCGAGCAGGCCTTTCTAATCGACCTGGCCCGACGTTCAACGTTCTTCAAAAGTACCTTCCCCACCATCTTAAATAAGCATTTTTCTACGGCTGGCCACGCTTTCCACCTGGCTACCCCAGCCCCAGCCAACAGCTCTGTACCCCCCGCAGCTACTGGCCCAAGCCCCCCCCCCCCCTCCCCCAGTGCTTCTCCTTCACCCAAATCCAGACAGCTGATGTACTGAAAGAGCTGCAGAATCTGGATCCCTACAAATCAGCTGGGCTAGAAGATCTGGACCCTCTTTCCTAAAATTACTTTCGTATCGTCTGAGATTCCTAAATATTAGAAAGCGGCCACAGTCATCCCCCTCTTCAAAGGGGGAGACAATCTAGATGCAAACTGTTACAGACCAAAAGTTGAAGTCGTAAGTTTACATACACTTAGGTTGGAGTCATTAAAACTCATTTTTCAACCACTCCACAAATGTATTGTTAACAAACTATAGTTTTGGCAATAAACAGTACTGTGCAGCCGTCTTCATCGACCTGGCCAAGGCTTTCAACTTTGTCAATCACCGTATTCTTATCGGCAGACTCAGCAGCCTTGGTTTCTCTAATGACTGCCTCGCCTGGTTCACTAACTACTTTTAGGATAGAGTTCAGTGTGTCAAATCAGACGGCCTGTTGTCCGGACCTCTGGCAGTCTCTGTGGGGGTAACAAAGGGTTCAATTCTCGGGCCGACATTTTTCTCTGTATATATCAATGATGTCGCTCTTTCTGCAGGTGATTCTTTGATCCACCTCTACGCAGATGACACCATTCTGTATACATCTGGCCCTTCTTTGGACACTGTGTTAACAAACCTCCAAATGAGCTTCAATGCCATATAACACTCCTTTGTGGCCTCCAACTGCTCTTACATGCTAGTAAAACTAAATGCATACTCTTTAACCGGTCGCTGCCCGCACCCGCCCGCCCACCCAGCATCACTACTCTGGACGATTCTGAATTAGAGCATGTGGACAATTATAAATACCTAGGTGTCTGGCTAGACTGTAATTTCTCCTTCCAGACTCGCATTAAGCATCTCAAATCCAAAATTAAATCTACAATCGGCTTCCTATTTTGCAACAAAGCCTCCTTCACTCATGCTGCCAAACATACCCTCGTAAAACCGACTATCCTACCGATCCTCAACTTCGGCGATATAATTTACAAAATAGCCTCCAACACTTTACTCAGCAAATTGGATGCAGTCTATCACAGTGCCATCCGTTTGGTCACCAAAGCCCCATATACTACCCACCATTGCGACCTGTATGCTCTCGTTGGCTGGTCCTCGCTACATATTCATCGCCAAACCCACTGGCTCCAGGTCATCAATAAGTCTTTGCTAGGTAAAGCTCCGCCTTATCTCAGCTCACTGGTCACCATAGCAACACCCACCCGTAGCACACACTCCAGCAGGTATATTTCACTGGTCATCCCCAAAGCCAACACCTCCCTTGGCCGCCTTTCCTTCCAGTTCTCTGCTGCCAATGACTGGAACGAATTGCAAAAATCACTGAAGTTGGAGACTCATATCTCCCTCAAGCATCAGCTGTCAGAGCAGCTTACTGATCGCTGCAGCTGTTCACAGCCCATCTGTAAATAGCCCATCCAACCAACTACTTACCTCATCCCCATATTTTTATTTTCTGCTCTTTTGCACACCAGTATTTATACTTGCACATCTATCACTCCAGTATTAATTGCTAAATTGTAATTACTTCACCATTTTGGCCTATTTATTGCCTTACCTCCTTACTTCATTTACACACACTGTATACAGATTTCATATTGTGTTATTGACTGTACATTTGTATATCCCATGTGTAACTCTGTGTTGTTGTTTTTGTCGCACTTACTTTGCTATGTCTTGGCCAGGTCGCAGTTGTAAATGAGAACTTGTTCTCAACTGGCCTACCTAATTAAATAAAGGTGAAATAAATAAAATATATATTTTGCACAGAATGCTGTAGTATACGTAAGTGGGATAGGTGTCTTTTGTAGCCTACTGTGCAGGCATAAAGCTAATAGACGACTAATTTGGCACTACAGTCTGGAGCAGTCAGTCATGTAAACTAGGGCAGTGTTCGAGAGGATCAAAACCATGATGTATGATGGGTAAATTATGAACTATTGACTGATCTGCAAATAATAATGAGTCGTTTTTTATGATGCAAGCCAAGGTGATTTGTTGATCAGTCAGTCAGTCAGTCGGCAGTTGCCTGCACTCGTTCAAGCCCCAGCTCTCTGATTCTAAATAAATACATAGACAACTGTCTGACCAGTAGGGGCTGCGAGCTTGAGCCTCCAGCATGAAAATGGTTCCATTCCCCTGCTCAGACGTTGCATGCATCAACCAATGGTTGCGTGCTACGTCATCGACTGACAGGTTGCTATAAATTACGATATGGTTAGCTGATACTTAAAATACTTATCCATGCGTTGTAAGATCTGGTATGCGTCAGCAACGCCTGTGTAAAATAACGCGCACGTTTTCTTCAAACGCCTCAAAGCAAAGCGTAGCCTAGCTTTCGGTGCTTCTGAGTGCCAGCCTCCAGTGGACGCTAGGAGGATATTGAGAGAGATCTTCCCTCTGTAGCCCACGTAAGGAGTGAGATTTCCACCCGCCACGCATATATCTACTTGTGGTCACTTCATAGACAAGAGCTATGCAAACATGACCCGTTTTCCATAAAAGAACACCGAGACAGACGGAACCCATCTTCATATTTTCAAAAAGAAAACACATAATCCGATGCTCATGTTGGACCAGCTGTGACTATTCTTAGAGGCTTAGGTATAGGCTACTGTTAAAACGGTAAGAACAATTTAATTATTATTAGGCTAGCCTACTCTGTCAGAAAATAGCAATTATTATTGTTTACAAATGGAAAGGATGATGCTACTTGGTAACGGTTTTAGTTCATAGAGTGCGCGAAAAGTGGATAGTTTGGATAGGCTACTTTGTATCCTTTTTGTCTTCTATTTTGCCTTCTCTTTGTTTCGTCATGGCTGGTTTCCCGTTCCCATGGTGAAGCATAGCCGACTCACGCTTGCGACTTCAAGCCAAGAAGCCTGCTGCCTAGTATTGATCAATCTGTGATAGAATGAATGTAGCCCTTGATCACGCCTCTGTTCTATTACATTACACAAGTCATTGGATGGCGTCTTCTGTAGGGGGGGTTAAAGGAGGTTAATTTATATTGGCAAGAAATAATAATGCAAACAAAAATATGTGTGTTAAATCGATACACACCTAAGGGTTAAGGTTCCCACACGGTCTAATTTCCATGTTACAGTGCTTGTTTACGGAAAACGGATGGAAGACCGAGTGGACTACCAGTGGTAATAGGCTTTATGCATCTCTCAACACGTGTGTAAAGGGAATACTGATGCCACAAATGTGTTGTCACTAAAAAAGACTGTAGGCCGCAACTGTGTTAACCGATTTAAACAGCGTACGAGGCTACATATGGGAGGACGGCTCATAATAATGTCTGGAATGGATTGTATGGAATGGTATCAAACACATGGAAACCATGTGTTTAATGTGTTCCTTACCATTCCATTTGTACTGTTCCAGCCTTAAGGCCCACTATGAGCCCTTCCTCCCCAATTAAGGTGCCATCGGTAAGTGTGTTTTGCATTTGAAATTATTTTGATGTGATATGAAAGTAGAGGGATTTATGTTTCTAGGACCATACAGCATGATTCATGTTTAGATTGAGTATTTGGCTGTTTTGTCTTCCAGAGCCAATTAGCCCTTTTTTATACAAAGTTTATTTTTAAATTGTATCTGTTTTTAACTAGGCAAGTCAGCAAAGAACAAATTGTTATTTACAACCCGAAAGACGCTGGGCCAATTTTGCACCGCCCTATGGGACTTCCAATCACGGCCGGTTGTGATACAGCCTGGAATCGAACCAGGGTCTGTAGTGACGCCTCTAGCACTGAGATGCAGTGCCTTAGACCGCTGTGCAACTCGGGAATCGAACCAGGGTCTGTAGTGACGCCTCTAGCACTGAGATGCAGTGCCTTAGACCGCTGTGCAACTCCTTGGACTAAGGAGTAACGTTAGGATCCTTTAGTCCAATGCTGGGCTAGAACAAACTATGACTAGTCTGTTAATGCATGACATTAGACAGGCTATATTTTTCTTTGCACAGTGTGCAATTATGGGCAACTTTATTTATTAAATGGGGTGATTGGAAAAAGACATGCATCAATAATGATTTATATGAATTAGTTTATTCCTACTTATAAAGAAAATCAAATAAAAACAAATGGTCACATGCCCTTAATACAACAGGTGTAGATTTGATCATGAAACGCTTAGTTACGATCCCTTCCTTACAATGCAGAAATAAAATACTTTTTTTTAATAGCTTAGGTGCAGTTTTCACAAGTAGGCCCATGTAGTATATTTCCACAAATCTTAGTACAAAACTTAACAGATCATCAAAAGGGCAGAAGTTTCATAACTCTAAGCACATTTTCAATTAAATCAGACACTTTTTCGCTAAACTTAATCAGTGTTTCATCTTTCAGATGGCAATACATGTTCATATAAAGTAATTGCCTTTTACAATATAATGCTCACATTCTTTTTTTATTTCTACAATGGCATTGTTGAATAGTCCTTTCTGATTGTCTTGAAGGGCATTCTAGAGCATGCGTTGTTTCCCTATAACGCACAGTTATTTGCGTGATAGAATGCAATGGCTGTAGTTCTTTTTTTTTACATGTTTTGTTTGAACCGCTTTTGAAAGCAGAATTCGAATATAAAACAGTAGGCCTATTTGGTTTTGTTGAATTTGATTTTCATAATCGCAAAGTAGGACTGATGGTTTGGATAGCTAAATAGCAAGTCTGTTTGGTTACAACAGCAACTACTGTAGCTATGTAGTAAACTTGCTAGCTACTTCAGTGGATGTTGAACACATTTCTACCTGCAAATCAACACATTTCTAGTGGAAAATGTGTTAAATTATAGCCTTAGTTTAAAAGGAATAATCAATGAGGGGCTCTATGCGTTCTCTGGAAAATAATGCAACTCAGTGGAAGGTTGATTATTCCTTAGATAGTTCTCTTATCTTTTGTTAAAATACAGTTTACTATTACTTAAAGCGGCAATATGTAACTTTGGGTGACCTGACCAAATGCGCATAGAAATGGGTGTTATAGATCTGTCACTCATTGAAAGCAAGTCTAAGAAGCAGTACATCTGTTCTATGCTTCCCGTTATTACATTTTGTTTTTGTGTCTCTTTCTTTCGGTTATGTACACCAGCTGAAAAGTAAATACTTTTGGTTATGGAAAATATATTTAGAAGCGGTTTAGATGGTACAATGATTCTCTACACTATAATTGTTTGTTTTGCGCCACAAACTGAAATTAGACAAACTATTACATGCTGACTAGACCGGGCATGCGCCATCGCGCGCATGTTGATTTTTTTCCATCCACACCAGACGCAATCATGACACGCATGTTGAACTGTCAAAACGTACAATGAACAAACTATATTAATTTGGGGACAGGTCGAAACACTTGAAACATTCATGGACATTTGGCTAGTTATCTTGCTGTTGCTAGCTAATTTGTCCTGGAATATAAACACTAGGTTGTTATATTACCTGAAATGCACAAGGTCCTTCACTCTGACAATTGAATTCACAGATATAAGGGTAAAACTAGTTTGTTTCTAGTAATCTCTCCTCCTTTGGTCTTCTTTGGACTTTATATGGCACTTAGCAACCAACTTTAAGGTGCGTTACCACTACCGACTGGAGTGTGGACATCAGTTCATCTTTCAATCAGCCACGGCAATCAGCCATATGCTCCTAAAAACCAATGAGGAGATGGGAGAGGCGGGACTTGCAGCGCATCAGGTGTCAAATTGAACTAAGTTCTATTTTAGTGCCTGGCTACGCAGATGTGCACGAGCAGTTTGGATTAAATGATTAAATAACATGTATGTGTACATTTATTTTGCAATGCTCACACACGTAACGCAAGCGGTGTGGTCAGCATGTTAGATTTTTAGCAACCAGGAAATGGCGAAGTGATTTTTTTCATAGTGCATTTTTAATCTGACTTTCTTAATTGATAATCACTTAACCGTTTGATAAACCTATAGATTTTTAACTGGTTCGTCTACTACAGACTTTGAGAACTACATAATGAAAATGTATGTCTGTAAAGTAGAAACATATAAAGTATGGTGTGTGTGTGTGTATATACTCTAATGTACAATTATGATAACGACTATCAATCAAACTGCTCGAAACGGATAACTACTGAACCAAAATGATGTAGTGCCTAGTTAACGTACTGTAAAACTAATTGGATTTGCAAAGAGTCATCAACACAAGGGCATTTTGTAATTTTTGTTTCACCCAACTTTAAACCTAAATCCACTGACATAGTGAAATGTCATTGGATTTGTCAATGCCAATGTTCACATTGAATTCACGTTAGTTGACAACTGAACCAAATGTAAATCTAAATCATTCCAGGACAAGGGCTGCCTACTCATATACTGCATTCTCCATCAGCCAGTGTGCTTCAATTGCACATACTGGAAAGAGTCACTCTTATGTACTACCATTAGGAATTATAGTGTAGTGTACAATGCACTGCTGAAATAGCTGGGTTTTATATAACAATATATTCCACTCATTATGTGAGTTCCATTGAAACACTTTCAAACAGAGAGACAGGCGATGATGTATCAGTTGACAAGTCACGTAGAAAATGTGATCTGGTACAAGGTTGCATGGGGCAGAAATGGCATACAACACTGTGATACATGTTAACATTCGCTAACAATACCCCTATTTCTGATGATTTGTCCTTTGTATGTACTGTATAAGGATAATGAAGCCGAGGCTGTATTTATCAACATGCTCACAACCTGCCATTAGATACATCTATTTTTATAATTTGTATGTCAAGTTATAGTCAAATACTGTATAGAAAATAATATTTACCATCTACTATGCTTTCTCTTCAGCACTTCAAAGAACAGTTTTGAAATTTGTATCTTGTATTTTTTGCTATTGGATTAAAGATGCAATATGCAGAAATCACTCCGCCATTTCCAGGTTGCTAAAATTCTAATAGTTTGCCTAATTTCAGTTTGACAAAACAAGCATGTGGAGAATCATTGTACCATCAAAACCGCTGTGAAATATATCTTCCATAACCAATAATATTGTATTTTTAGCTGTTTGAAGTTGGTGTACAAAACTGAAAGTAAAACAACATTTTAAGAATGGAAAACATAGAAATGGCGCACACAGAACAGATCTACTACAGCTTCTTAAACTTGCTTTCAATGAGAACGACAGATCTATAACTCACATTTCCAGTCAATTTGGTCAGGTTGCCCAAAAGGTAACACATTGCAGCTTTAAATGCTATTATTTTAAATGACTTAATAGTGAATAAACAAAACGTTCTCATAGTATTTCATAATTCTTTGTTGTTGCTTGAATGACTTGGCGGTGAAAGATATGAATGCACAATCAAATGTTCTGAAAATAAGATGGGGCGCATTACAAGTGTTATCAGTTTAAAGTTTTGTACTTTTTGAAAATGTACCAATTACATTTGAAAAATGAGTAGCAGCAGTATACAGTGTAAGTGTTAGTCTGTGTGCGCATGACCGGCCGCTTGGTATTTGCTAAATGGCACCTAAAGGACTCTCAGACCATGAGAAACAAGATTCTCTGGTCTGATGAAACCAAGACTGAACTCTTTGGCATGAATGCCATGGGTCACATCTGGAGGAAACCTGGCACCATCCCTGAAAATAGCTGTGCAGCGACGCTCCTGTCCAACCTGACAGAACTTGAGGGGTATGCAGAGAAGAATGGGAGAAATTCCCCAAATACGCCTGTGCCAGGCTTGTAGCGTCATACTCGAGGCTGTAATCTCTACCAAAGGTAGGTATAACTCACATTTCCAGTCAATTTGGTCAGGTTGCCCAAAAGGTAACACATTGCAGCTTTAAATGCTATTATTTTAAATGACTTAATAGTGAATAAACAAAACGTTCTCATAGTATTTCATAATTCTTTGTTGTTGCTTGAATGACTTGGCGGTGAAAGATATGAATGCACAATCAAATGTTCTGAAAATAAGATGGGGCGCATTACAAGTGTTATCAGTTTAAAGTTTTGTACTTTTTGAAAATGTACCAATTACATTTGAAAAATGAGTAGCAGCAGTATACAGTGTAAGTGTTAGTCTGTGTGCGCATGACCGGCCGCTTGGTATTTGCTAAATGGCACCTAAAGGACTCTCAGACCATGAGAAACAAGATTCTCTGGTCTGATGAAACCAAGACTGAACTCTTTGGCATGAATGCCATGGGTCACATCTGGAGGAAACCTGGCACCATCCCTGAAAATAGCTGTGCAGCGACGCTCCTGTCCAACCTGACAGAACTTGAGGGGTATGCAGAGAAGAATGGGAGAAATTCCCCAAATACACCTGTGCCAGGCTTGTAGCGTCATACTCGAGGCTGTAATCTCTACCAAAGGTGCTTCAACAAAATCACATTTACATAAGATTTTTTTTATTTATATATATATATACTTTTGTAAAAATGTTTAAATAGTTTTTGCTTTGTCATTATGGGTGTGTGTGTAGGGATTGAGAGGGGGATTTTTTTGTTGTTGCAATTTTAGAATAAGGCTGTAATGTAACAATGTGGATAAAGTCAAGGGGTCTGAATACTTTCTCTCAATGGTGCAGCTGTAGAACCTTTTGAGGATCTGAAGGCCTTTGACAAATCTTTTCAACCTCTTGAGGGGAAAGAGGTGCTGTCGTTCCCTCGTAAAGAGTGTGTGGACCATGTTAAGTCCTTAGTGACGTTGATGCTAAGGAACTTGAAGCTCTCGACTAGAGGTCGACCGATTTTAATTAGGGCCGATTTCAAGTTTTCATAACAATCGGTAAACGCCACTTTTGGACGCCGATTACATTGCATTCCACGAGGAAACTGATTGGCAGGCTGACCACCTGTTAGCGAGTGCAGTGTCAAAAGGACCTTGTGGCTGCATGGAGGTAAGTTGCTAGCTAGCATTGAACCTATCTTATAAAAAGCAATCAATCTTCACACAATCACTAGTTAGCTACACATGATTGATGATATTACTATGTTAACTAGCTTGTCCTCCATTGCATATAATCAATGCGGTGCCTGTTAGTTTATCATCGAATCACAGCCTACTACTCCAAACAGTTGATGATTTAACAAAAGCACAAATGTACAGTTGAAGTCGGGAAGTTTACATACACCTTAGCCAAATGCATTTAAACTCAGTTTTTCACAATTCCTGACATTTAATCCTAGTAAAAATTCCCAGTCTTAGGTCAGTTAGAATCACCACTTTATTTTAAAAATGTGAAATGTCAGAATAATAGTGATTTATTTCTTTCATCACATTCCCAGTGGGTCAGAAGTTTACATACACTCAATTAGTATTTGGTAGCATTGCCTTTTTAAATTGTTTAATTTGGGTCAAACATTTTGGGTAGCCTTCCACAAGCTTCCCCACAATAAGTTGGGCGAATTTTGGCCCATTCCTCCTGACAGAGCTGGTGTAACGGAGTCAGGTAGGCCTCCTAGTTCGCACGTGCTTATTCAGTTCTGCCCACACATTTTCGATAGGATGGAGGATGGAGGGCTTTGTGATGGCCACTCCAATACCTTGACATCCACTAACTTGACTGTGCCTCTAAACAGCTTGGAAAATTCCAGAAAATGATGTCATGGCTTTAGAAGCTTCTGATAGGCTAGTTGACCTCATTTGAGTCAATTGGAGGTGTACCTGAGGATGTATTTCAAGGCCTACCTTCAAACTCAGTCCCTCTTTCTTGACATCATGGAAAATCTAAAGAAATCAGCCAAGACCTCAAAAATAATTGTAGACCTCCACAAGTCTGGTCCATCCTTGGGAGCAATTTCCAAACACCTGAAGGTACCACGTTCATCTGTACAAACAATAGTACGCAAGTATAAACACCATGGGACCATGCAGCCGTCATACCACTCAGGAAGGAGACACGCTCTGTCTCCTAGAGATGAACATACTTTGTTGCGAAAAGTGCAAATCAATCCCAGAACAGCAGCAAAGGACCTTGTGAAGAGTACAAACGTAGCAAAAGCCACAATATAACGAGTATTTTATATAGACGTAATCTGAAAGGCTGCTCAGCAAGGAAGAAGCCATTGCTCCAAACCTGCCGTAAAAAAAGCAACTGCACATTGGGACAAAGATTGTACTTTTTGGAGAAATGTCTTCTGGTCTGATGAAACAAAATATAACTGTTTGGCCGTAATGTTAAGTTTGGAGTAAAAAGGGGGAGGCTTCCAAGCCGAAGAATACCATCTCAACCGTGAATCACGGGGGTGGCAGCATCATGTTGTGAGGGTGCTTTGCTGCAAGAGGGACTGGTGCACTTCACAAAATAGATGGCATCATGTGGTAGGAAAATTATGTGGATATGTTGTTGAAGCAACATCTCAAGACCTCAGTCAGGAAGTTGAAGCTTGGTCGCAAATGGACAATGACCCCAAGCATACTTCAAAACCAAAATGGCTTAAGGACAACAAAGTCAAGGTATTGGAGTGGCCATCACAAAGCCCTGACCTCAATCCCAAATAAAATTTGGTGGGCAGAACTAAAAAAGCGTGTGCAAGCAAGGAGGCCTACAAACCTGACTCAGTTACACCAGCTCTGTCAGGAGGAATGGGCCAAAATTCACCCAACTTATTGTGGGAAGCTTGTGGAACGCTACCTGAAACATTTGACCCAAGTTAAACAATTTAAAGGCAATGCTACCAAATACTAATTGAGTGTATGTAAAATAAAGACCCACTGGGAATGTGATGAAATAAATAAAAGCTGAAAATAAAAGCTTAAAATAAAGTGGTGATCCTAACTGACCTAAGACAGGGAATTTTTACTAGGATTAAATGTCAACCGTGGTCGCGGTTGTGGGTGTACAGGAGGGGACTAGGCACACACCCCTGAGGGGCCCCCCCGTGTTAAGGGTCAGTGTGGCGTAAGTGTTGTTGCCTAACCTCACCACCTGGGGGCGGCCCGTCAGGAAGTCCAGGATCCAGTTGCAGAGGGAGGTGTTCAGTCCCAGGGGACCGAGCTTGGAGGGGACTGTTGAACGATGAGCTGTAGTCTTTGAACAGCATTCTCTTCTAGCCTATTCATTGCCAAATGTTGACCCAACCTCAATCCTTTACAACTTGTGTCAGAGTTTATTCAAAGTGACATAATTGGACATTAATTGCTGAATATGCTGGTATTTATGAACTGCTGTTACTTGTGCTACTAAACCCGAAGGTCGTAGGCGGTCATGTATAGCAAGTTAAATTTTTTTATTTTTTGCAATGGTATGTATAGGGGCCAAACAAAATAATTAGCCTTTAAGGTGATAACAATAATGACAGAACTCACCCGCCTTACATAATTGATGCCAATCAAGACCAACTCCAGAATTCAGTGCAGGTCATTGCAACCACTAAGGCAGATGTTTTGGGCCTGTGCTGTAATCCAAGGCCATGGGGGGGGGAAATCATAAATTTATTTTGTCCCGGCACACCAAACGCAATCACGATACGTAGGTTAAAATATCAAAACAAACTCTGAGCCAATTATATTATTTTGGGGACAGGTTGAAAACCATTAAACTTTTATGACAATTTAGCTAGTTCATTTGCACTTGCTAGCTAATTTTGTTCCTCTACTCCACAAATTAATCCACGCATAAAACGGCCAACCGAATCGTTTCTAGTCATCTCTCCTCTTCCTTCCAGGCTTTTTCTTCTCTTGACTTTATATTGCGATTGGCAACTTTCATAAATTAGGTGTATTACCGCCACTGACCTCGTTCGTCTTTCACGTGGGTATAACCAATGAGGAGATGGCACCTGCTTCTATAAACCAGTGAGGAGATGGGAGAGGCAGGACTTGCAGCGTGATCTGCGTCACAAATAGAACTGACTTCTCTTTTAGCCCTTGGCAACAATTTTTTTTGGTGCAATAATTGAACAATTTCAAAATGTATTTAGAAACGCTCGCGCAAGTGTTGTAGTCAGGCTGTAAGGGCAGCAAATATATTTAGATGGTCCGTCTCACGAAAACATTTTACCACAGTACGTAGTTCAGGCCTAGTAGTCTATTGCAATGTATAGAGTTGCCTGGATGTAAGACTGATTGAAGTTGCATTGTCTGTGTGTATTGTGCAAGATTGCAGATGTAGACATGTGATTGAACGTTTATTGTGCTTACCACAGTCTCTTCCTGTCCGCCATCCCACTTCACTGTAGGTGCAAGCCTTGCAATATGTACTGGGATGGATGAGGAAGAGCAGAACCGCTATGTGGCCCAGCTGAAGGAGGAGTTTCACAGCTGTGACACCACAGGCACTGGTTACCTGGACAAGGAAGAGTTGTCAGCCCTTTGCCACAAGCTATCCCTGGATGCTCACCTTCCCCTACTGTTGGACACCTTGCTAGGACCACACCACTATGCTCGGGTATGAGACCAGACCACTTTAGTAACTTCTCTCTGTTGTGGATTTACCTTAACATGTTTTAAAGTAAGAGGAATTTAAGTTCTGACATGCATAGTTGTGTAGTAGCTGTGTTATGACACTTTCCTACCTTTTATTCAGTAGTCAAATCAAATTGTATTTGTCACATGCGCCAAATACAACAGGTTTAGACCTTACCGTGAAATGCTTACTTACAAGATTTTAACCAACAATACAGTTCAAGAAATAGAGCTAAGAAAATATTTACTAATTAAACTAAAGTAATTATTTAAAATTAAAAGTAACACAAGAAAATAACAATAACAAGGCTACAGTATATACAGGGGGTAACAGTACTGAGTCAATGTGCAGGGGTATTGGTTAATCGAGGTCATTTGTACATGCAAGTAGGGGTAAAGTAACTACACATAGATAATATAAAGTGTAAATAGTCAGCAGCTTGGGGGAAGAAGCTGTTGAGGAGCCTTTTAGACCTAGACTTGGTGCTCCAGGCCCGCTTGCCATGCAGTAACCGAGAACAATCTATGACTTGGGTGACTGGAGTCTCTGACAATTTTGGAGTGACTGGAGTCTATGACACCGGCTAGTATATACGTTCTGGATATCAGGAAGCTTGGCCCCAGTGATATACTGGGCCGTACGCACTACCCTCTGTGGCGCTTTACGGTCGGATGTGGAGCAGTTGCCATTAGCAGGCGGTGATGCAACGGTCAGGATGCTCTCGATGGTGCAGCTGTAAACATTTTTGAGGATCTAGAGACCAATGCCAAAAAAAAATCGGTCTCCTGAGGGAAAGAGGTGTTGTTGTGCCCTCTTCATGACTGTCTGGCTGTGTTTGGACCATGATAGTTTGTTGGTGATGTGGACACCAAGGGATTTGAAACTCTTGACCTTCTCCACTGCAGCCCCATCGGTGTGAATGGGGATGTATTCGGCCCTCTTTTTTTTTCCTGTAGTCCATGATCAGCTCCTTTGTCTTGCTCACTTTGAGGGAGAGGTTGTTGTCCTGGCACCACACTGCCAAGTTTCTGACCTCCCTATAGGCTGTCTCATCGTTGTCGCTAATCAGACTTACCACTGTTGTCGTCTGAAAACTTAATGATGGTGTTGGAGCAGTTCTGGGTGTACAGGGAGTATAGGAGGGGACTAAGCATGCATCCCTGAGGGGGCCCCTGTGTTGAGGATCAGCGTAGCATATGTGTTGTTGCCTACCCTTACCACCTGGGGGCGGCCTTTTAGGATCCAGTTGCAGAGGGAGGTGTTTAGCTTAGTAATGAGCTTTGTGGGCACTATGGTGTTGTACGCTGAGCAGTAGTCACTGAACAGCATTCTCACATTGATGTTTCTTTTGTCCAGGTGGGAAAGGGCAGTGTGGAGTGCGCTTGAGATTGCGTCATCTGTGGAACTGCTGGGGCAGTATGCGAATTGGAGTGGGACTAGGGTTTCTAGGATAATGTGAGCTATGACCAGCCTTTCAAAGCACTTTATGGCTACCGACGTGAGTGCTACGGGACTGTAGTAATTTAGGCAGGTTATCTTCCCTTTCTTGGTCACAGGGACTAAGGTGGTCTGCTTGAAACGTACAGTTGAAGTCGGAAGTTTACATACACTTAGTTTGGTGCATTAAAACTCATTTTTCAACCACTCCATACATTTCTTGTTAACAAACTATAGTTTTGGCAAGTGGGTTAGGACATCCGCTTTGTGCATGACACAAGTCATTTTTCCAACAATTGTTTACAGACAGATTATTTCACTTATAATTCACTGTATCACAATTCCAGTGGGTCAGAGGTTTACGTACACTAAGTTGACTGTGCCTTTAAACCGCTTGGAAAATTCCAGAAAATGTCATGGCTTTAAAAGCTTCTGATAGGCTAATTTACATAGTCAAGAGTCAATTGGAGGTGTATATGTGGACGTATTTCAAGACCTACCTTCAAACTCTTTGCTTGACATCATGGGAAAATAAAAATAAATCAGCCAAGATCTCATAAAAAAATTGTAGAACTCCACTGGTTCATCCTTGGGAGCAATTTCCAAACACCTCAAGGTATCATGTTCATCTGTACAGACAATAGTATGCAAGTATAAACACCATGGGACGACGCAGGCGTCATACCTCTCAGGAAGGAGACATGTTCTGCGAAAAGTGCAAATCAGTCCCAGAACAACAGCAAAGGATCTTGTGAAGATGCTGGAGGAAACATGTACAAAATTAGCTATAGCCACAGTAAAACGAGTCCTATATCAACATTACCTGAAAGGCCACTCCGCAAGGAAGAAGCCACTGCTCTAAAACCTCCACTAAAAAGACAGACTACGGTTTGCAACTGCACATGGTGACAAAGATCGTACTTTTTGGAGAAATGTCCTCTAGTCTGATGAAACAAAAATAACTGTTTGGCCATAATGACCATCGTTATGTTTGGAGGAAAAGGGGGAAGGTTTGCAAGCCGAGGATCAACATCCCATCCGTGAAGCACGGGTTGGAAACATCATGTTGCGTCGTCCCATGGGGTGCTTTGCTGCTGGAGGGACTGGTACACTTCACAAAATAAATGGCATCATGAGGTAGAAAAAGTACATGGATATATTGAAGCAACATCTCAAGACATCAGCCAGGAAGTTAAAGCTTGGTCACAAATGGGTCTTCCAAATGGACAATGACCCCAGGCATACTTCCAAAGTTGTGGTAAAATGGTTTAAGGACAACAAAGTCAAGGTATTGGAGTGGCCATCACAAAGCCCTGACCTTAATCATATTGAAAATGTGTGGGCAGAACTGAATAAGCGTGTGCGTGCAAGGATCCTACAAACCTGACTCCGTTACACCAGTTCTGTCAGGAGGAATGGGCCAAAATTCACCCAACTTATTGTGGGAAGCTTGTGGAAAGTTACCCAAAATGTTTGACCCAAGTTAAACAATTTAAAGGCAATGCTACCAAATACTAATTGAGTGTTTGTAAACTTCTGACCCACTGGGAATGTGATGAAAGAAATAAAAGCTGAAATCAATCATTCTTTCTACTATGATTCTGACATTTTACATTCTTAAAATAAAGTGGTCATCCTAACTTACCTAAAACAGGGTATTTTTACTAGGATTAAATGTTAGGAATTGTGAAAAACTGAGTTTAAATGTATTTGGCTATGGTGTATGTAACCTTCCTATTTCAACTGTAGGTATTACAAACTCAGTCAGGGAGAGGTTGAAAATGTCAGTGATGACACTTGCCAGTTGGTCTGCGCGTGCTCTGTACACGTCCTGGCAATCTGTGAATGTGACCTGTTTTAAGGTCTTGCTCACATCGGCTACGGAGAGCGGGATCACACAGTCATCCGGATCTGCTGGTGCTCTCATGCATGCTTCAGTGTTGCTTGCCTCAAATCGAGCTTAAAAGCCATTTTGCCCATCTGGTAGGCTTGCATCACTGGGCAGCTTGCGGCTGGGTTTCCCTTTGTAGTCATGTCTCACAATGGTACGCAACAGTCATTGAATTTATTCTTATAAATGCACAAATCGATCAGATATTGACTGAATTATACCACATAAAACAAATAATGAATGGAGTAAAGGCATTTTAGTGGGGATTCAGGTATTCAATCTTTTGTAAAATGTCACTTCTTATAATGCACTCCTATTAATAATGTAAATAAATATTGGACCGTTTCGGTGACTGTATTAGTGCCACACTGTCGGTCACGAGGTGTGACCGTTTAGTCACTATAAATAGGCTTCTCCATGCTCTGCTACTGCTGATGGTCATTAGTAGCCTACCAAACTTGCTAACTGCCTGCTACTCAGCACTCTTTTGTCTCGAATCACTCTGACATGAATGCAAAGGTATTTGAAAATCGAATCAAACATGAGCCCAAGCTCTGTCAGGTTGGATGGGGAGCGTTGCTGCACAGCCAGGTCTCTCCAGAAATGTTTGACCATGTTCAAGTCCCGGCGCAAGGACATTGAGACTTGTTCCGAAGCCACTCCAGCATGGTCTTGGCTGTGTGCTTAGGGTCGTTGTCCTGTTGGAAGGTGAACCTTCTCCCCCAGTCTGAGGTCCGGAGCGCTCAGGAGCAGGTTTTCATCAAGGATCTCTCTGCTCCGTTCATCATTCCCTCGATCCTGACTAGTCTCCCAGTCCCTGCCGCTGAAAAACATCCTCACAACATGATGCTGCCACCAATGCTTCACTATAGGGATGGTGCCAGGTTTCCTCCAGACCTTGATGCTTGGCATTCAGGTCAAAAGTTTAATCTTGGTTTCATCAGAACAGAGAATCTTGTTTCTCATGGTCTGCGAGTCCTTTTGGTGCCTTTTGGCAAACTCCAAGCGGACTGTCATGTGCCTTTTACTGAGGAGTGGCTTCCGTGTGGCCACTCTATTATAAAGTCCTGATTGGTGGAGTGATAGGAGAACCTTTCAGAAGGACAACCGATCTCCACAGATGAGTTCTGTCAGTAACGATTGGGTTCTTGGTCACCTCCCTGATTGCTCAGTTTGGCCGAGTGGCCGGCTCTAGGAAGAGTGTTGGTGGTTCCAAACTTCTTCCATTTAAGAATGGAGGCAACTGTCTTCTTGGGGACCTTCAATGCTGCAGAAATGTTTTGGTACCCTTCCCCAGATCTGTGCCTCAACACAATCCTGTCTCGTAGCGCTACGGACAATTCCTTTGACCTCGGCTTGGTTTTTGCTCTGAAATGCACTGTCAACTGAGGAACCTTCTATAGTCAGATGTGTGCTTTTCCAAATCATGTCCAATCAATTGAATTTGCCACAGGTGGACTCCAGTCAAGTTGTAGAAACATCTCACCTGAGCTCAATTTTGAGTCTCATAGCGAAGGTTCTGAATACTTAGGCGAATAAAGTATTCCTGTTTTTTATATGTAGTAAATGTGAAGAAATTTAGATTTTTTATTGTGTGTCGATCGATTTTTATTGAGTATATTTTAGAATATGGCTGTAACATAACGAAGTGGAACAAGTCAAGGGGTTTGAATACTTTTCAAATGCATTGTATTGTTTGCGAGATCAGACCGGTCCATACAATCAGTGTTCATTTTCGTAAGTTGCTTTAATTTCAGCGCATCTCATTTGTAAACATTTCAACTGTATTTTTCAATTGCACAAAAAAATCACTGATGAAGCGTTTTAGCTTTCTTATAGATACGACGTTAAGCCAATGTATTCCATTGAGGCTGCTTCAGCCATAACCAGTGTTTGGCAGGTCATTACAAACATTTCCACTGTTTTTGTTAACGGAGAAAACGAATGGCACAAGCAAGATTGGGAAGAGCCGCCAGAGTATGAAAACAATCAGTGCCCCGAGATTTAAGTGATAAGTTGATTTTGCACCCCTCAAACACAGGAAATGGATGGCTAAAAAGAACATATCCTCATGTGGGCGGGGCATGTGCGTTGCTAATAGTGTACACAAGTAACTTTCCCTTTTGTTATGCAGGTGAATTTTGAGGAGTTCAAAGAAGGCTTTGTAGCTGTGCTATCACGCTCTCTGGACTTCAGCACCTCTGAAGAGGAGAGCAGCTACCTGGAGCCAGGTAAAACACGCATGCTGGGGAGGTGGGGCTTTGCATTTAGATGTCTGCGCAAACCCACTGATTTTGTTTATGTACCTAATCAGTTCAGTTTGCTGTTTTTCCATGTCCACTGGCCCCATGTGGTGAATAAGATTGGGTTTATTGATCAGATTCGAGGTGCGAATGCCAGGGGGGGGGGCGCGTCTCTAAATAATGCAAATTGAACAATTTGTCATATATTTACCACTATGTTAAACAACTCAATTATAGGGAAGGAGTTCCTTTTTATGTTTTGTGTACTCAGTGTATTTAGCTTGAGTATTTTCTATCAATATTTGTTTTCTTTCCTGGATCAGCTGATGATGGCCAACAATCTCACTAGACATCTAGCCTACAGCTAGACACTAATGTGCATCCAATCCATCCAGCAAGGTGACTCTTTCAGTTAGAAGAATTAGATTTTGCAATGGCATAGGCCTACATTAACTGTCCTTTAACTGTTTTCTCAGCGATATATAACGAAGTGATAAGTAGACATAGTTACACTTACAGTGCACTTTCTGTGATCTCCAAGATCCACGATTTGTACAGGATTTAAGGTAAATGTTCTAATTAAATTGTTAAATGCTTAATAGTGACAAATAACACTGTCATAAATGTCATTTCATGTAAAGAAAGAAACGTTTGTCACACGAGCTGTGAAGACTCCACCCATTAACTCATGAATTATGGACAACTCATGAACTTGGGTAGAAAACATGTTTTGATTCAACTCCATGTGTTATATTGAATGTAGGCTACCTGTTCTGCGTGTGTAAAATTGCTTCAGCCGAGAGGATAGGCTACCGGCAGCGGTGTAGGCCTAGTGCAGGGTGAACACAGTTTACCCACCCTTTCAGAAAAATGCATTGAAAGTATATGGAACGATACTTTTTAAAAATTTTACCGCGACAGGCAGAGTTTACCTAAAAAAATATATACAGTGCCTTGCGAAAGTATTCGGCCCCCTTGAACTTTGCGACCTTTTGCCACATTTCAGGCTTCAAACATAAAGATATAAAACTGTATTTTTTTGTGAAGAATCAACAACAAGTGGGACACAATCATGAAGTGGAACGACATTTATTGGATATTTCAAACTTTTTTAACAAATCAAAAACTGAAAAATTGGGCGTGCAAAATTATTCAGCCCCTTTACTTTCAGTGCAGCAAACTCTCTCCAGAAGTTCAGTGAGGATCTCTGAATGATCCAATGTTGACCTAAATGACTAATGATGATAAATACAATCCACCTGTGTGTAATCAAGTCTCCGTATAAATGCACCTGCACTGTGATAGTCTCAGAGGTCCGTTAAAAGCGCAGAGAGCATCATGAAGAACAAGGAACACACCAGGCAGGTCCGAGATACTGTTGTGAAGAAGTTTAAAGCCGGATTTGGATACAAAAAGATTTCCCAAGCTTTAAACATCCCAAGGAGCACTATGCAAGCGATAATATTGAAATGGAAGGAGTATCAGACCACTGCAAATCTACCAAGACCTGGCCGTCCCTCTAAACTTTCAGCTCATACAAGGAGAAGACTGATCAGAGATGCAGCCAAGAGGCCCATGATCACTCTGGATGAACTGCAGAGATCTACAGCTGAGGTGGGAGACTCTGTCCATGGGACAACAATCAGTCCGTATATTGCACAAATCTGGCCTTTATGGAAGAGTGGCAAGAAGAAAGCCATTTCTTAAAGATATCCATAAAAAGTGTTGTTTAAAGTTTGCCACAAGCCACCTGGGAGACACACCAAACATGTGGAAGAAGGTGCTCTGGTCAGATGAAACCAAAATTGAACTTTTTGGCAACAATGCAAAACTTTATGTTTGGCGTAAAAGCAACACAGCTGAACACACCATCCCCACTGTCAAACATGGTGGTGGCAGCATCATGGTTTGGGCGTGCTTTTCTTCAGCAGGGACAGGGAAGATGGTTAAAATTGATGGGAAGATGGATGGAGCCAAATACAGGACTATTCTGGAAGAAAACCTGATGGAGTCTGCAAAAGACCTGAGACTGGGACGGAGATTTGTCTTCCAACAAGACCCAAAACATAAAGCAAAATCTACAATGGAATGGTTCAAAAATAAACATATCCAGGTGTTAGAATGGCCAAGTCAAAGTCCAGACCTGAATCCAATCGAGAATCTGTGGAAAGAACTGAAAGCTGCTGTTCACAAATGCTCTCCATCCAACTTCACTGAGCTCGAGCTGTTTTGCAAGGAGGAATGGGAAAAAAATTCAGTCTCTCGATGTGCAAAACTGATAGACATACCCCAAGCGACTTACAGCTGTAATCGCAGCAAAAGGTGGCGCTACAAAGTATTAACTTAAGGGGGCTGAATAATTTTGCACGCCCAATTTTTCAGTTTTTGATTTGTTAAAAAAGTTTGAAATATCCAATAAATGTCGTTCCACTTCATGATTGTGTCCCACTTGTTGTTGATTCTTCACAAAAAAATACAGTTTTATATCTTTATGTTTGAAGCCTGAAATGTGGCAAAAGGTCTCAAAGTTCAAGGGGGCCGAATACTTTCGCAAGGCACTGTATCTATATTTTATTCCACTACATCACTGGCTACCGTCATACCTATTTCAAGTTCATGGTAATACACATTGTAGCCTAGTCTAGTATGTTGACCGTGTGTGTGTTAGGGTGACCATTCAGTTTCAGCCCCATTACAGTTGTCCCAGCTTTTCAGGCTACAAAAAAAATAAAATTTGTCAGCGAGACGTGTAGGCCGAATCAATGGCAATCACCGAATGTCATTGGTTACACTGTTTGGTGTTTTGTAACCGATTGTCTATTTCCTTTCATGAAATGGCATGAGTATACAGTGGGGCAAAAAAGTATTTAGTCAGCCACCAATTGTGCAAGTTCTCCCACTTAAAAAGATGAGAGAGGCCTGTAATTTTCATCATAGGTACACTTCAACTATGACAGACAAAATGAGAAAAAAAATCCAGAAAATCACATTGTAGGATTTTTTAATTAATTTATTTGCAAATTATGGTGGAAAATAAGTATTTCATATGTTTTTCATATGATCTGTTTGACAATCAGATGAAAATATGAGTGGTTGTGTTCATACCACACTAAAAGGCTATTCATTTTTACCATTTTAAATGACATCTTTATTATTGTTAGGCCCATGAAAATTAAATTGTGCTGCGCAATTGCGTAGCACAATAGAGACCCACCTGAATGTCATGGTATAATTTGTACTCTAAGATGGATTGTTTTAAGTAAACATTGTATCCTTGTGGATAAACGTCTGCTTTTATATGAGATAGTCTGCCTTAGTATGACCTCATCGAAAGCAATCAAAATCATTTTTTAGGCTCGTACTTCATTTTGGATATTCTAGTTTGTTGCACAGGGTGGATTGACCGTGAGATCACCTGAATGAGGACTCCTACAGTAAATGACGACCGTACTATTGGAGACATCAAAGGGATAGGCTATTTTTAGTATCTTCCCTCCCTACGGAAATGCAGTTGTTCCAGTTAATAATCCTGATTTAGCTCCAGGATGGATTTTATTCTGAAACAAATACTGATTCAACTGTTTTAAACGTCCTGTACCTTTTTTAACAAACCCAAACTCAGTTAAGATATCATGTATTGTACAGCCATTCACTTTATATGATTTGTGAACTTTAGTTGTCCATACATTGGTGTGTGTTCTTTTTATTTTGAAATGTGTTTCTTGAGTTTTCGGGTATTGCGGTAGGAGGATCTAGGAGAGCACCAGAGTTTCCCTCCTTCCCAGAATGTTACAGTATGATTTAAGTTTATTGCCAAGTTAGTTTCTGGGAACTGATGACCACTGTCCTTTTTGAAATGCCCTTTTTTTAAAGGGTATGTTTGACAATGTTTTTTGTATGACCAGAGATTTGGCTACTACTAAGTCTACACTACAGTTTCTCCCTTGTTTCTTTGTAACTAAACATTAACAAGCTTTTGTGAGAATATGTTTATAGTAGTAATTGTGGGCAGACAAAATACCCAGCTGGTCAAAAAAAAAAATGTTTTTCTTTAGTACTGATACAGCTGATACAATTAGTGATACTACTTTAATTGATACAGTTACATATTGTGATTTCTATCTTTGGGTTATGTTTTATGTGGAAAATATTACATCGATACTTTGACTCAAAGTATATCAATTTGTAAAATAAATTATATACTTTTTTTGTTTCTAGGTAGTGCTAGCTAGTCTGCTGAGTTTAGTTTATTAGGATCTCCCTTAGCTACTGCAGGTGCAGCAGCTACTCTTCCTGGTGTCCACATAAAACATACAAATAGTACAGAACAGTTATAGACAAGGACATATTTTTCATCCTATATCTTGTTCTGTCTTCTTTTTAAATAGTGAGCCAACATGTTTGATAAAGGAAGGCTGGGAAAATTGTTTAAGACCAGCCACCCAAGCCATAGGCTGTTCTCTGCTTTATGCCAACAGGCTCATGAACAGCTTCTATCCCCAAGCCATAAGACTGCTAAAAGTTCGAACAAAATGGCTTCCTGGACTATCTGCATTGACACTTTTTTTTGTCTGTATTGCATTTTTTATCTTTGCACTGACTATGCACACTCAAAGGACTCTACACACTCACTCCCGTACAGTACCATTCAAAAGTTTGGACATACCTGCTCATTCAAGGGTTTTTCTTTATTTTTACTATTTTCTACATTTTTTACTATTTTAATACTGAAGACATCAAAACTATGAAATAACACATGGAAATATATAGTAACCAAAAAAGTGTTTGTGTGTATGTGTATATGTGTGTGTGTGTGTGTGTGTGTGTGTGTGTGTTTGAGCTTCTTAAAAGTAGCCACGCTTTGCCTTGACAGCTTTGCACACTCTTGGAATTCTCTCAACCAGCCTCACCTGGAATGCTTTTCCAACAGTCTTGAAGGAGTTCCCACATGTGCTGAGCACTTGTTGGCTGCTTTTCCTTCACACTGTGGTCCAACTCATCCCAAACCATCTCAATTAGGTTAAGGTTGGGGGATTGTGGAGGCCAGGTCATCTGATGCAGCACTCATAACTTTCTTTCTTGGTCAAATAGCCCTTACACAGCCTGGAGGTGTGTTGGGTCATTGTCTGTTGAAAAACAAATAATAGTCCAAGCTAAGCTCAAACCAGATGGGATGGCGTATCGCTGCAGAATGCTGTGGTAGCCATGCTGGTTAAGTGTGCCTTGAATTCTAAATACATCAGTGTCACCAACAAAGACCCATCACACCTCCTCCATGATTCACAGTGGGAACCACACTTGCAGAGATCATCCGTTCATCTACTCTGTGTCTCACAAGGACATGGCGATTGGAACCAAAATTTGGACTCATCAGACCAATGGAAAGATTTCCACCGGTCTAATTTCCATTGATCTTGTTTCTTGGCACAAGCAAGTCTTTCTTCATATTGTTGTCCTTTTTAGTAGTGGTTTCTTTGCAGCAATTTGACCATGAAGGCCTGATTTCACGCCGTCTCCTCTGAACTGTTGATGTGTCTGTTACTTAATCTGTAAAGCATTTATTTGGACTGTAATCTGAGGTGCAGTTAACTAATGAAATGATTCTCTGTCTTCCTTTCCTGTGGCGGTCCTCATGAGAGCCAGTTTCATCATAACGCTTGATGGTATTTGCGACTGCACTTGAAGAAACGTTCAAAGTTCTTGAAATGTTGCTGATTGGCTGAACTTCATGTCTTAAAGTAATGATGGACTGTCATTTCTCTTTGCTTATTTGAGCTGTTCTTGCCATAACATGGACTGGGTCTTTTACCAAATAGGGCTATCTTCTGTATACCACCCCTACCTTGTCACAGCACAACTGATTGGCTCAAACGGATTAAGAACTAAATAAATTCCACAATTTAACAAGGCATACCTGTTAATTGAAATGTATTCCAGGTGACTACCTCATGAAGCTGGTTGAGAGAATGCCAAGAGTGTACAAAGCTTTCATCAAGGCAAAGGGTGACTACTTTGAAGAATCTGAAATATATTTTGATTAGTTTAACACTTTTGGTTACTACATGATTCCATATGTGTTATTTCATAGTTTTGATGTCTTCACTATTATTCTACAATGTAGAAAATAGTACAAATAAAGAAAAAACCCTTTTGACTGGTACTGTACATGTAGCTTACTTATGTTATTCTTATTTATTTTTCGTGTTTTTGTTCTTTATTTTATAGTACTACTGATATTGATTACTGCATCGTTGGGAAAGAGCTTTCAAGAAAGGCATTTCACTGTAATCTCTCTGTCCTTCCCAATCACCATCTCTTTCCTCTCCTCTCCCGGCCCTCCCAGTTGTTCCTGAGGAAGTGAAGCCCAAGTTTGTGAAGGGAACGAAGCGCTACGGCCGGCGGACCCAGCCGGACAGGCCCGACTCTGAGCTCACAGCTGACTCGGAGGGCTCTCGTCCTTTCAGGACGGAGCAGAAGGAGTCCTCTCCCGCTGGCGTGAGGAGGATAAAACTCAGACGCTCTACTTCTCTAGAGAGTGTGGAGGTAAGACGTGCTCCTCCTCCACCCCTCTCACCTTTTTGTCTGCTGTGTTTTATTCTGTTGCTGTGCCCTAATTTGAGAGTCGCTGACAAAGATGGCTGACTTTTGACTTCTCAAGCTTGGCGCAGGGCCCTAATCTAGATCTGACTGTTTGGAGCGAGATTCCCATCTGTATTTATTTTTTAACTCGGCAAGTCAGTGCTTCACTTGAATTTCCTTCACATCCCTTTGAATGGTGTGTTGTGCTGGGTGAGGTCTGAATCAAATATCTCTATGACCTTCAATTTGTTGGCAACCACACATTTTCTAGGATTCCACACCATACTTCTCTTCAGACCACTGTATAACTGAGTGAGAGAGTTGAGTCTCAGAGGTACTTGGGGTTTTGAGCAGACCGCTCCACTCCACACCCAGGAAGTGGGATTATATGGAATGTGCTACTGGCAGCGCTCATGGCTGCTCCCCGCTCCTGCCCCACAACATCCATTCCCCCAGTTTTAGCTTTGACTCTCTTGCTCTCTCTCTCATTGCTTTATATTGCCAAAGTGTCAATGTATGTGAAATACATTGTAATAAAATAATAAGCTCTCTACTAGTCAGAACCTCCTACCTTACGGAGGAGAGCTTTGGACCATCTGATTATACTGTATTTTGTGATTTTGAATCTGCTGACTCAGTCTGATAATATTGGAATGAGTGGAATTCTCTGTTATGCTGCTGGCTTGGTGCATATGCCAGGTACTTAAGGGATCTGAACTTCCATGGCTTTGTCTTTCATTGGTCTCATTGCATTTTATTACAGTATTATTAGGTGTGAAATGACGGTAACGAGGCCCAGGAAAAGTCATGGTTGGGGGGGGGGGGTGCTGTCTGCTTATCTCCCAACATCATGTTTATTGAAGGCTCATTGTTTTGGGATCTAAATTATATAACCGTAGAAGACAACTAGTGAAGGAAAGGTCATCGTGGTGGCTGACGGGTATCTGTCTGTGTTAAAGACTCGGCGTGAAACACCGCTGTGAGTGAAACATTTGGCGCCCTTTGCAGTTGACCACCGTTTGTCTGGTGTGTGTGTGTGTGTGTGTGTGTGTGTGTGTGTGTGTGTGTTCTGAGTCTGGAATGAGTAGGTTAGTTGAAGTAAGAGTTGCATAAATGGCCTGGATAGAGATTTTGATAATGAGGCTATACACTTTTTATCTATGAGTATGCATACATAAACCTAGCCGACATAATCATCGAAAAGCAATGGTTGACCTCTGTCGGCCGCTGCCTGTGAACAAAGTGCTCATTTTAGAAACCCATCCTGTTATCCCAGATTCTCTCTCTCTCTTTTTTCACTTTGAAATATTTAGAGCTTTTATGTAACGCTGCACTGACTATCTCTGATAACTCGTGAGATTACGTCTTTCCAAAGCCCCCTCACTCCCTCGTCAAGCCATAGTGCCAGATAGATCCCTGTGCCATGTTTCTCATTAAGCTCTCCACCAATAATCTATTTTTAAATAGTTAACATTTCCAGCAGTTAAGGCATCATGTAAGCAACTTTAAGCCTTGGTGGATTCCTTGCTACTGGAGGATAGAGAGTTGAACTACTGTATAGCATCCCTGTTGTATTGTTGGCTACAGTGGTTTGGTCACAGCAGTTCACTCAGGTAGAGCGTAGTAACAGTCAACTCCTTGGTAACAGGGACATAGTTATCTGGGTGAACTATGTGATTGGAATGGGGGAGGGTGGGATTCATGGGGCTGGGGAGTTGATGGGTCGTTTACCGCTTTTGGGCTGAAACACGGTTTCTTTGTGGAATTTTGGTGGTGGAATGTTGCCGTCAGCTACCCCTTATTATGTAAATAATTGAACTGGTCCTGTTAAATATTTCACACGAGGTTATCCCTCTTCACATCACTTCATATGTCTTATTAAGTTATCATACGCAACCTACATTTGTCTACACATCCTTCTACAATGCAGCGTGTCGTCCGGGTTAAGTGCCCGACGAAGCATTCTCAAGGACATGTTAATGTTGGTGTCCCATTTAGCTGGCATGCTTAAGTTAGCATCAGTTTCCATTCACCTTTCATTCACATTCTTTTTGTTGAGAGTTCTGTAACATTCTCCCTGTTCAGACGGAGTATTCCTTTTTGTCTGGTTACAGCGGGTAGTCAACTCATCGTCAATCTGTTGTTGACTTACGGACATGAATGTTAGGATTTCATCATCCAGCTGAAATGATTGGTTTTGAATGTTTTTATCCTTTTGATATGTTGAGGATTAGTCATGTCTTTACCTTCTCAGCTGACTACATCACTGTCCACCATTTTGTGTTGTTACAGTGTTTGTTTACATTTCTTAAGCCTCGGGCCACTGTAGTAAGGAGCACAATGGTGTTCTGTGACCCTGAAGTGGTGCCTATGACAACAATAATAAACTCACTGACCAGGGGTAGCCTGCCATGTGTTGGAGAGAACCAAATGGATTTGTTAGAGAGAAAAGGGGGGGGGGGGGGGGGGATTAGACAATCCCGAAACCAGCACAGTGTTCCCATTTTGAAAAGCCTTTCATGGATAAGTTAAATGTTGTTCAAGAATTTCAACTGATAAAAAATTGATAGTGTCTTGTTGTCCCATGATAAGTGGCCTGTTTCTGATGTGGCTCTGCAGCTTGGTGCCGTGCCCAGATTGATTCCTTATAAAGAAGCCATGAAATCAATAGACCAGTCTTCCACATGGGATTGATTTAAAATGAGACATTTCAAAGATTTTTGAGGGGGAAAATGTGACCTTGGCACCAAGACGGTAGCAGCCAATCCTTCCACAAATATATTCTCTGTTGCCAGGATTAATTTGGTTAGATTAGGGAAGTTTGTATTACATAATAAACTGAAGTTATGCATTTAATTCTACAAAGTGCTTTGGAACTTGCCTCAGTATACAGTACTCAATAACTGACTTCCATTACTAGCTTCAGTTAAACTTTATTATGTAAGACCATAATTAGTTTGTCTGCGTGAGAGCTAACGGCCCCATATGCTGCTGGGGAGTCCAGTCTACTCTTGAGCCTGCTGGAATCACAATTTACTGGTTCTTCTTGCGCACTGTAGCAGAAATAATGTTGAGAAGGGGTTGGAATTCCTTATGGTCAGTTAATTGGTCTCTCTCTGTTGTCATTGCTCATCGCTAACAGGCTAGCACTCACTTACAGATTTCTCTCTTTCACACACAGAAGGCACACTTACACACACACTGTATACTGTATGTGGACAGGCATACATACACGGGTCAGCATTTTAGGCCGTGTAATTTTTCAGTTGTGAACACTTGGTGACACTCATCAATGTCTTACTTCCAGAGTCTCAAGTCGGATGAGGACACCGGAAGCCATAAGGACGCCATCCATCAGACTTTTGAGGCACAAGGTACTTCAATATTTTTATTCAAAGGTGATTTAAACTTTTTAAGTGTACTTCATTGTACATTCATTTTTCAAGACGGGTTTTTCCTGGTTCAGTCATGTGATCAGGAAAAACTCCTGGCCCTTTTCATACAGTCTACTGATATACCCTCTGAGGGACTTCCATCCTGGTGTGTGTGTGTGTGTCTCAGGGCAGCAGAAGCGATGGAAGCGGGACAGTTCGGAGAGCACGCTCCACTCCCCTGGGCCGCGGGCCGAGGTGACAGACAGCCGGATGAGGGCGGTGTGGGAGGAGCTGGGGGTTGGAGTAGGTGGCTTTCTGAACAGGCAGGAGCTGTCCCTGGTCTGTGACCACCTTGGCCTGCCGGACCTGAATCCAGAGGTATGGCCAGCCCAACATTCCAGCCAGTGGTTGTGTTTTAATTCCCTAATTCCCGGAAGTGTGCACTTGCTCACTTCCCCTCAAGGGATCATAAGTATTGGATTAGTGTAAACATGGGCTAAAGGGAGTTTTCACCGTTTCTTCTACCAGTAGGTAGGTACGTCTGTCCATTCCTTTTTAATCCATGGGTGTACACCAAGGAGACGGGAAGGTAGTCAGACTGCAGTCAGTGGTTACAAGCCAATGATATCTGTGTGAATTTGACTTTGTGTTTTTAACCCCTGACTCTACGTGTTATCACACAGGAGTTGGACGCCCTCTTCAGAAAGTTGGACACTGACCTGGATGGGAGGGTCAGCCTCAGGGAGTTCCAGAAGGGTCTCTTCAGAGAGGGGAGTGTCCCAGCTCCCACCTCCTCCTCCACCCCCATACGTCCCAACCCCCAGCACTCACTCCAGCAGGTGAGCAGACAGACAGACACCCTTTTTAGGGCATGCGTACATGTTTTAACAGTAATTGATTTCTATGGAAACGTATGTGAGTGGGTCTGGGTCAGTAGAGTAAATGTATGTAATTAGGCCAGAACAATGATCCGTGGATAACACAAATGACAATATATTGGCACGTGGGACCTCCATCTGGCTCGAACTGAAGGGAGTTTGAGATTCATTCTATTTATAAGAAATACACTGTCACTTTACTTTAAATGGGTGGCTGATAGGGGTTTTTAAGGGGGCTATTGAGATATTCTCTGTGGCTCATAGTTTAGTATTAAGATATAGGCGTGATAAAGTATTCAAAATGATATGATCTATTGATTTATACATTATCCCTTCAGTATCCGACATACAAAGCCTACTAATTATACTGGTACAGTTTCTGTGTGTAAGTTTGCCGTCTGTCACTCAGACCAATTTCCTCCTGGTCAATTAAGGAACTTTAGGCAGCTGCCGATCAAGTCATTGACTGTTGAGGGCAGAGCTCAGTCTTCCCTTCCTGCATTCCTTTGCCGAATGACCATATCCATACAAGGAGAAAGTCCGCCAGAAATCATGTATTGCATTTCAGGCCTGAAATCTGCCTGTGGGTTTGTTAACATGGGCTATGAAAGACCTCATCCGTTCTTTCAAAGCTGGGCATGTTGATGCCTCTCAGGTATTAGGAATAACTTGCAAGTTGTTTTGATAGCTACATGAACCAGCACCGAGACTCCCAGTGTGTTTCTCAGCCTGAAAACTACTGCCACTCCTCCATATCCTAAACTGGTGGGTGTAGTGGTAGATGTACAGTATGTCATGTGCAAATAGGGAATGGAAAATGGGCTAAGCCAGATTAAGTGTTACGACACCAAAAAGGCGTTTATTAGCGGCGTGTGAAACACATATGTGTGTGTGTGTGTGTGGCACTGAGGCTCTTTTGTCTGTGGGAGCCTGGATTAAACAATGCACAGTGGGGGAGGTCAGGTTATTCTTGGCGAGGGGCAGCATGACCGATGGAGGTGTTCCTGCGACAATGCCATGCCTCTCAAGGACTTCTTTGTGTTTCTATGGCATTGTGGGAACAGCAGTGAGGCTACACAAGCACGTCCGCACTGCACAGTGGTCTGCGGTGGAGGAACTGAATTGGGCCATCCGCTAGCCTGTTCCTGTAGCTCTCATGTCTTCCTCTGTTTTCTCCCAGGCCTTCGAGGAGCGGACGGTGCGCTCCACCTCTCCCTCTCTCCTGTCTGCCACCGTGGGTCAGAGGCTGCTGACCAGGCTGGACGAAGGGTCGGGCTGCACCAGTCCAGAGAGGGTCATCGCCCTCTGGACCGGCGAGGGCATACGGAACAGCAGGGACATCCTACAGGTTAGTCCCGGACTAGTTTTGAACCAATGCACGTGTTCATGCAAGTACTGTTTTTTGTTTGTTTTTTAAATCTCCTGCTGTCACAGATACAGATGCTCATTGCTTGTGCCAGTTATTTTCAGAAGTAGCCTTGAAATGTTGAGTGCTCTGCCTTTTACGGCTGCTTGAATTGATATGTTGTTGAAGAGCCTTGGTGTTAGTTGGTTTGTACGGGATAAAGAAAGCTGCAGGGTTTCTAGGGGCGTCTCCTTCCTGTGTGTGAAAAGTGTAATAGGAGTAGAATTGAGATTGCCAGTTCCATGTAGCTGATGGTCTTTTGCTTTCGATTAGATGCTTTAGTGTGGAACTATAATCTATGTAACGCAGCCTACAAAAGCCCCTAGCTAGACACG